>NC_051083.1:129357492-129666297 GCF_004664715.2 Peromyscus leucopus
GGCTTGTATTGCATTTGGATATCCACGATTAAACCTTGCTTTTGCATTCCGGCTTGCTCGTCCTTGGTGGTCTCTCTGGGGGTCATGATCTGGGCACAACATTTGGGGGCTCTCTGGGATCCCCAGAGACCCCCCACCGGGATACTTAAGAGCTCCGGAGGTCCATCTGCACCGATCGGTAAGAGCGCTCCATTTTCTTGTCTTTGCTTTCCTTTTATCCGAAGCCGGTGGTTGAATCTGA
Organism: Peromyscus leucopus; assembly: GCF_004664715.2. Lineage (NCBI taxonomy): Eukaryota > Metazoa > Chordata > Mammalia > Rodentia > Cricetidae > Peromyscus > Peromyscus leucopus. The sequence goes on from NC_051083.1 coordinate 129,357,734, forward strand.
CAGGCTCACCTTGGCGGACACGCCTGTAAGGTGACCTGGAGGAGTTGGAAGATGTTCCAACCCCTCATCAGGACGCGGGGGTCCTCACAGGTCCTAGACGCCCGAGAGGGGTCTGTCTGTTAGGATGCCCGTGAGGGGTCCGTCTGTTTGGACACCTGTGAGGGGTCTGTCTGTTTGGACACCTGTGAGGGGTCCATCTGTTTGGACACCTGAGAGGGATCCGTCTGGGGATCGGGAGACTCTGTTGAGTTGTCCCTGTCCCATCTGTAGGTCTTTGGCATTATCGAGGCTCCTTCTCCGGACTCTCTTCTGCCTGGACCATCTGTAGGGCCCTTGTTTTTCCTTTTTGTCTGCCTATCTTGTTCGTCAGTGTTATTTGTTATACCTTCATAAATGTAAAAATGTGTGAGAACTGTGGCCACATGTGTGAGTGTTTTATGCCTGAGCTTGTGTGTGCATTGGGACTTGTGGGCCGGATTGCCAGCTGAAGGGATGGAGACCCCTTCGGTGGTTGAACTGGCACAGACTAACCTAACATTGCTTCCTTGATCTCTCTGTCCAGAGCACAGGCAGCAGGCAGCAGAAAACTTGCAATGAGTCCGGTAGGCAGCGGCTGCACAGCTGCTACTTCGGGGACCCAGGGTGCCGCTGAGAGGGCTAGGCAGCCCGTGAGCATCACGGGGCCTAGATGCAGCGGGTTCGGGTCCCCAGCTCTCTCAAAAAGCTGTGGAGTAGAGGCTTGGCTGCATGGGAACTAGGCATGGCTTTGTGCTAGAGTGGGCTGTGAGCACTGTGGGACCCAGATACGGTCAGCAGGTTCTGGCTGGGCTCCTGTGTGGACATGGGGCAGAGCTGGTAGGAGCCAGCAGGAGCCTCAAGGAGCTCAGTGTGGGGGCTGGTGGAGAACTACCTGCCCCTCCAGGGTCACAGCTGAGGAGTGGCCTACAGGTCTGTGGGCCCAGCCAGGGCGTGGAGTCACTTTCAGTCTGTCATTCTCGTGTTCTTGAAAAATCTGAGGTTAACAGCAATCTTTTGTCTCCATGGTGCATGCTCCCCCCCACACTTTCCCCGTCCTCCTCTTCCAAGCTGTTGGGTGGGGCTCCCAAGACCTGCCCTGGGGCTAAAACCTGATCAAGGTCTGGCTCCAAGAATGGAATGTCACCAACAGTTTGTCTGTGGTACAGTGCTGATGCAAAATGAGAGTTATTCTTGTTATGGTATGTGCATGTATTTCTGTTCTTGTTTAAAATATTGTAACTTTACAATATATTCTAGAGTACTGAGGGAAATCACAAGACTTTGGTAAGAGTTTCTGTTTTAAAGGAAAAGAAAAAGCACAATTTGTCTGGAGTAAATGTCTGAGGGATCAAAGGAACGGACTGAGGGTACATGGAAGGTCGTAGAAGGTCAGAGGGGATGTGATGTAAACTATTTGTTATGGTTTCTTATACCTGCAAATACTGAATTTAAAGTTAATTCTTGTTGGTTTTCATCTTAAGAATGGCTAATGATTCTGCAAACTGCTTATGTGTGTATGTATACAGGTATGTGACTTGAAAATGTAAGCAAGCTTTAACTGTATGTATGTATGTATGTATGTATGTATGTATGTATGTGTGTAACTTGGATCCAACTGTGTGTATGTGTGCAAGTAATTATTGTTTAGAAAAACGAGCTTTAAACAGCAACCACATGGCTCCCTCCATCTTGGCTGGTAACCTCATGGGCAGCCATGTGGCTGGTAGCCATCTTTTACTAAGGTTATAAAGATCTACTCGGGTTAACACCTAATACTTATGTCTTTACCAAGTGTTCAACAGCAAGTTTCTAGAGAATTTAAATAGATGGCAACATATGTTTAATAAATAAGGTATTTGATTAATATTAAAGCTGCACATCAATGCTTTTATTCACAGGAATATACCTTGCTCTGGCAGCCAAACTTTGCAACATAAAGGAATCATAGGAAACAGCCTAGGTTTGCAAATGTATGGCAGGACTAGAGTTCCAAAAAGAGTCTAGTTGCAGTGGTGGAAGACATTTGAGAGCTCTCAGTCTTTTAAGAACAGTTTTTATAGTTAAAAACCAGTGGCTTAAAAAATGTTTCTTCTTACCCAAGGTACGTTCAGGCTTAAGAATGTTGTATAATGATATTTTGTTTTGGTTTCTTTACTGAACCTGTATTTGATGCTAGAAGAGCTTCAACTTAAAAGCATTGTTTTTAGGCTACTTTTGTAGATTGTTAGAGAACATAAATAATCAGTCATAAGTAATCAAGCTTTTTAATTGTAGTCAGGGTAAGTAAGTATTGATGTAAGTTTACTCATCTACTCAGTCCCTTGCATATGTTTTTAGGGTTGAGCTTGAAACAAGTAATTAGAAACAAAGTTTGTCTATTCAGATATACCTGAACAGCCCTCATACTTCAGAGATCTGCAGAATATGGCATTTAAATGTTGATCTAAAAGCTTACTATATCAGACAGGCTTCCAGATCCTAGCAGTGACCCAAGGTCTCCAAAGAAGATTACGTACGAGGCACCACAATGTCTCTGCCTGAAATATGACAACGCTGACCACAGGGCAAGATGCCCCAGTGCAACGTCTGCCGTCAGGACCCAGCCCAGACTGTGGACAAGCAGTAGGACACTGGAATTGATTGCACACTTTTGCCTGATCAAGGTCAGTCTTCCATGTCCCTATTCCACAGAAAAAATACTCTGCCTTATGGACCTGATGGTGGAAGAAGATTGATGCTGTTCTGACTGGTGCCTCCAATGGTATGGAGACCTGGGTAGGGATTGGTCCCTGTAATTTATAGGATTGGAAGCTTCTTGGTCTGCACTCAGATATAGTTTATCCTTCTCAGATCTCTGGCAGTACTGATGGCCAGGCTAGCTCTAACTTTGTCAGCATGGCAGCATCAACCAGATCCTTCTGCAAGGCCATAGCTAGCTTGTTAGCTCACTTTTAGGAAAATGTTCTAAGATATAAAAGTTTAAGTAAGTCATAAAGGTTCAGATATGAGTCCAAAATGAGATAAGTTTCAGATTACTCTCCTGTTCTATGGTTCAGAGCTTAACATTTAGGAGCCTTGATGAGCTGGTAGAGCAATGACTACTTACTATTCAGTCACAAGCTCAACATTTTGGATTTGTTTTAGATGTCATCTAAATATGTCTAAATGTAAACCTAAAAGTGCTTCTCATCAGGTCAAAAATCTCTGTCCAATTTATACCTGGCTTTCTGGACAGAAGGAAAATGCACAAGCTTTTAACCCAAATCTGTAGTTCTTGTTGGGACTCAAAGGTATGAGTCCACTTCTGCTGTTTTATAAGATACTCATTATCTGCTTTGTCTACAATATGGATTTCAGTACAGATTGATAATACTAATGTATCTAAAACTTTTATGTCATTTTGTAAGTAGGCCTCAAAGGATCAAAAGAGTCATAAAATCCTCGACCCACTTCACAGAGGTCAAAAGGACCCCAGATAAGTATTCCTAAAGATGGTATTTTTCCTCTCTCCTGGTCTTGGGACTACTGATTTTCCTATTACTAAGGGTATGGACCTAAGGGTTCCAAATAAGTTCATAAATTTTAACTTCTGTTCCTAGTTTAAATTTGTCTCAACAGATTTCTACTCAGCTGGCAGTCACCTCCAGGTTTCAGTCGCTGACTCCACTGCTCCAGACGACTGTGAGCTCCAGACTTGCTAAAAGCTGACGTGGACCAGCCCAGCTAACATGGTTCTTCCCTGTCCCTATGGGGTCAGGCAGCTACATGCTTCTGACAAATGCCCCCTTGCCCAGTCTTTGACTAGCTTTTCAGCCTTTTGGGGCCCCCTGATATCGGCACCCCAATGCCAGCTTGAAGCAGTTCCAGAAGAGAACGTCACCCATGTTCCCTGTTCAGAAAAGGCTGAAATGCTGGGTCAAAAGAAAACTCCCTGTCATAGAGACAAGATGACTAACTATACATGGCCATTATTAGGGAGGGATAGTTAGGAACTAACTGTCCAAAATCCATGATTGGGTTCCATTAGGCACATGAGAAGGGGGAAATGTGAGACCAAAATGAGCCATCTTAGAAATAAGACCAAAATGCTTTCACCCTAAAATTAAGGCCTAAGATTTCTCCTTTTGAGAACAGGCCAGAAGTTACTGAGACCAGTCAGTTCAGATTCCAGAAACCAGGAAGTGTAAAAGTACAGAGTCACAAGGTAGTCAGGAGGTAATGGCTGCCGGACTATGGAATGTCCTCTCCCTGGCACCCTAGGCAACTGCTTGACCATAGAATGTCCCAACCCTAGTTTCCATAGTGACTGTGTAATCACCAGATGCCCCCATCTGGGGGCAGCCAATGAAAAATGGTGGTGGGCAACTACTCCCTTAGAAGGAAAACTGAATTGTGATTTCTGGAATTCCTAGAAACAAGCCAATCAGAATTGTACCTGTACTAGCACCCCTAAATGATGTAACCTTGTGACTTTTCCCTTTAAAAACTGAGCTTGCAGACAGGTGGGTGCTTCCTCCAGCCTCCACTGTGTTGGATGTATTGGACGAAGTCCCTGCCTAGGCTTGTATTGCTTTTGGATATCCAGAATTAAACCTTGCTTTTGCATTCCGGCATGCTCGTCTTTGGTGGTCTCTCTGGGGGTCACGATCTGGGCACAACAAGACCAAAATGAGCCATCTTACAAATAAGACCAAAATGCTTTCACCCTAAAACTAAGGCCTAAGATTTCTCCTTTTAGGAATAGGCCATTAGTTACTGAATCCAGTCAGTCCAGATTCCAGAAACCAGGAAGTGTAAAAGTACAGAGTCACAAGATAGTCATGAGGTAATGCCTGCCAGACTATGGAATGTCCTCTCCTTGGTTTCCAGGGTAACTGACCACAGAAATACCCCCACCTGAGGGCAGCCAATGAGAAATGGTGGCGGGCAACCACTCCCTTAGAAATAATTTCTAGAAGTCTCTAGAAGCGAGCCAATCAGAATTGTACCCGTACTAGCATCCCTAAATGATGTAACCTTGTGACTTTTCCCTTTAAAAACTGAGCTTGCAGACAGGTGGGTGCTTCCTCCAGCTTCCACTGCGTTGGATCTGTTGGACGAAGTCCCTGCCTAGGCTTGTATTGCATTTGGATATCCACGATTAAACCTTGCTTTTGCATTCCGGCTTGCTCGTTCTTGGTGGTCTCTCTGGGGGTCGCGATCTGGGCACAACAGTCCCACAGATGATTCAGATAATTTTATCTAACTATACCTCCTTAAAATACAGTTTAGCCAAATCTATACCACTACCAGAGATTAATAGATAGAATCAATGTTCCTAACTAATCATTTATTTTTGATAAGTCAGAATCATAATATTTAGACACATTTGACTATATTAGATATACTAACTAATGATAGATTTTTGTTTTTCCTCTGTTCCCCTTCTTGGAAAATATTCTAGTTATATACAAATATACCAATTAGATGATTAAACTAATTCTCAGCTTGCCATCTACATAGATTATTAATTATAAATATATTTTATAGATTTTAAGTATATATTATTGATACAATTATTGATCATATATCAATATTTACTGGCTGTTACTTATCATTTATTCCAGTCATCTCCAACCCCAATATTAATCCACATCATTCATTGCCCTAGAGAGAATTAAACATCCTTTTTCACTATACAAGGAAAGAAGAATAGTGGCGAGCCACAAGAATATGGTATAAGGAGTCCAGGTTTGTATTAAAGCTACACCTTGACCAGGCCAAAGGTCAGTCAAGTGGGAAGCCATCTAGCATGGACTCTTTGGTGTTACACAGCTTAATATTCAGCTGTGCCTTGTTATGAATTTCTTGTGCTCACAATTCCCATAGAATGTGTGTGTGAACTTAATGCTTGGGCCAGTACTTGGAAAAGGTCACATAGGCAAAGCCAAGCAGGCAGTAGATGCATAGATTTGTTTCTTGTGCAAATGAAGATCATCCCCTTACCTTGAGGCCTAGTTGCTTTCCAGAGCAATTGACTGAGAACAAAAGAGGTTGTTACATATCAAAGTGGAAAGTAGGGTGGAGCAATATTCTTTAGGAGGCAGAGAACCATGTGGCCAGGGGAAGAAGAAACAAGCATTTTCTGTAGAGGCAGACAGAAAGGCATGACCAGGGCAAAGGGAAGAACACAGAGGTTTTGTAGACAGTAAGGTAGAACTCTTGTAGAGTTGATCAGAGCCAGGAGTAGAGAGCAAGTAAAGATGGAGAGCAAAGAAATGCTCAATCATACCACAAGAACACTTGCTCAGCTATGTTCATATCAGCATTGTTTGTAATAGCCAAAACCTGGAAACAACCTTGATGCCCTTCAACTGAAGAATGGATAAATAAATTATGGCACATATACACAATGGAATACTACTCAGCAGAGAAAAACAATGACATCATGAGGTTTGCAGGCAAATGGATGAATCTAGAAAAAATCATCCTGAGTGAGGTAACCCAGACTCAGAAAGACAAATTTGGTATGTACTCACTCATAGGGGGATGCTAGAGATGGAACAAGGATGACTGGACTGCTACTCACATCACCAGTGAGGCTACCTGGAAAACAGGACCCCAAGAAAGACATGAGGATCGTCAAATAATGGAGAAATGGCTGAGATCTACATGAACAACCTGGACATGAGTGGGAGTAATGAAGGGCAAGGGTCCAGAGAAAGAGAGCCTGTGGGAGCAGGAGATCCCAGCCAGATCAAGACCAGAGAGGGAGAACAAGGAATAGGAGACCATGGTAAGTGAAAACCACATGAGAAAAGGAAGAAACAAAGTGCTAGAGAGGCCCACAGAAATCCACAAAGATAACCCCACAATAGACTTCTGGCAATGGTCAAGAGACAGCCATACTGACCTACTCTGGTGATGGGATGGCCAAACACCCTAATAGTCATGCCAGAAGGATTGAGAAATCTGGATGCAGAGATCCATGGCTAGGCCCTGGGTGGAGCTCCCGGAGTCCAATTAGCGAGAAAGAGAAGGGTTTTTATGAGTGAGAATTGTTGAAACCAAGGTTGGATAAAGCACAGGGACAAATAGCCAAATGAACGGAAACACATGAACTATGAACCAAAGGCTGAGGGGCCCCCAACTGGATCAGGCCCTCTGAATAGATCTCTGAAATATTCGAAGGCCACCTGGCCAATCATCTTAATTGTCATGCTAGAAACCCCATCCAATGACTGAGGGAACCGGATGCAGAGATTCATGGTCAGGTCTGAGGTGGGGCTCCAGGAGTCCAATTGGGGAGAAAAAGGAGGGTTTGTATGAGTGAGAATTGTTGAGACCAAGGTTGGAAAAAGCACAGGGACAAATATACATACGAAAGGAAACACATGAACTATGAACCAATAGCTGAGGAGGCCCCAACAGGATCAGGCTCTCTGGATAAATAAGACAGTTGATTAGCTTGATCTGCTTGGGAGACATCCAGACAGTGGGACCAGGTCCTGTTCTCAGTGCATGAACTGGCAGTTTGGAACCTGGGGCTTATACAGGGACACTTGGCTCAGCCTGGGAGGAGGGAACTTGACCTGCCTGGACTGAATCTACCAGGTTGAACTCAATCCTTGGGAGATTTTTTGCCCTGGAGGAGATGGGAATGGGGGGTGGGCTGGGGGAAAGGTGGGAGTGGGTGGGAGTGGGGAGAACAAGGGAATCTGTGGCTGATATGTAAAATTAAATTTAATAAATAAATTTAAAAAATGAAAGAAAAATTCATTCTTTCAATAATTTCTGAACTTTAATGCAAGTTCTGTGAAGGTCACATATTTTTAGAAGGATAAACCACAGGCTGAAATGTTGAAAGTGTTCAATTGGAACCTTTATTCACCCCTGAACAAGCTGGGAAACCCTGTCTACCCCACTTTCTCCAACCTACTTGCACTGAGAAAACTCTGAACAAAGGAATGGCATCAGAAGTCCATTTCTGCATTTGTCAGTCAATGCAGCCTGCCCAACAGGACCAGACTTCTGCCCAAGGAACAACAAGATGCTAGCAGACCAATAATGCCACAGCTACTTGGCAACATATATCATAATGGAAATGGTTAATTTGAGATTAAAGAACTAGCTTCCAAGAAGCTGGAGTCATAGGTCATACTGTTTGTAATTAATATAAGCCTCTGTGTTTTTACTTGGGACCAAGTGTTGATGTACCCAACCATCTTATTAAATAAGCAACACAGAACCAATGTAAAAGAGAAAGCCAAGAGGTCAGAGCTCAGAGCTAAAATCTCACCCTTCCTCCTGCTGTGTCCCAGCTTCCTGAAAGAGAGCTATTTCCTTGTGTGTCAGTTGTTTCAAAGTCATTCTGCCTTCTCATTGGTTGTAAACCCAAACACGTGACTGCCTTGTCACTGTCTGTATGTACAGCCCTCTAGGTCTTAAAGACGTATGTCTCCAATGTTGGCTGTATCCCTGAACACACAGAGATCTATGGGATTAAAGGCGTGTGCCACCACCGCCATGCTCTTTCTATGGCTCTAATAGCTCTGACCCCCGGGCAACTTTATTTATTAACATACAATCAAAATCACATTTCATTACAATTAGAACACTACCACAACCAAGCAGCTGTGGGACCAAGTAGGACAAAGGAAAACTTCCTGCTACAAGGCACTCTGGGTTGAGGTTATAGGATTCTCTTTTTATTTAGATCAGTCACTGTAAAATATGATAATAAATATTTTCATATTTGAAAAGTAGCTATGTTTTATCTATTTTCTTCATTCTGAGAAAAATTTACAAAAATACTACAAATTAACAAATTGCAAGAATAATTATTAAATGCAAATATATTGCTACTTTGGGGACCAGCTGTTCTGTACAAGTAACAGACACTTTCACGTTCATCAAAACATTTGTGATCATCCTCAAGAAGATGGGGCCTGTTGATATTTCTTCATCAAAATAGGGTTAGGAAAGATTGATTAGACCTCACTTGACATTGTAGGTACTATATTCTACAGCCCCTATTAGATGTGGATAAGCCTACCACAGTTGTGCATGGACTCAGGTGTTATATAGGGAATGGAAGTTTAAGAAAAGGGACATTTTCATCTATGCAGCTGAGGGAAAATTATTGTCTATGCTGGGAGAAGATTTTTGTGATGCAGATATTTTGAGAGTAACCTCATTTTTTCAATCACTAACTTTTTTATTCATTTTACATGCACAGTTTCCCCTCCTTCTTCTCCTCCCGCTCCCTCCTCCTACTTCCTTTCTACTGACCCCCATCCACTTCTCAGAAAGGGTAAGGCCACTCATGAGAGTCAACAGTGCATGGCATATCAAGTTGAGGTAGGACCAAGATCCTCCCCCTGAATCAAGGCTAAGTGAGGCATCCCACCAGAGAGAATAGGTTCAAAATGGCAGGTCATGTGCTAGGGACAGATCTTGGTTGGGATTCCAGTCAAAGAGAGGGAAGAGGGATTACATAAGCAAGGGGGGTTCAAGATTATAATGGGAAAAGCTCATTTTTGGATGTAACGCTTCACTTATGCTTCCAAAAGAGAGAGAATAAACTCTTTGGTTCACCAATGATTATATTTGCTCTTTTTGTTCTGTAGTTAGAGCCCTATCTTAGAGAAGTAGACATTCCTTCAGATAATCTGTTCCTCCTTTCCTATATGCATAGAATGATATGAAATAGTTCTAGATTGCTAAAGTAAGTTCATTTACTGAAAGTTCTCACACTCAAAAATTATGTCACATCAAAGGCCATGACAATGTCAGGGGTCTGGGACACCACCTGGAGCCATCTTAGTGTTTGAAGGCTATGTTGCCACTGTGACCATGTGAATCTGAGTTGCCACCTGGGGCAATAGTGAAATCCTAGCCTGGATTACTGAGGACCATGTCTGAGTATGTAGTTTTACCATGGTCTGTGGCCCATGTTGTCTCCAAAGAACACATGGATGCCCAAGGTCTAGGCCACAACCTGTGGCCATTTTGGTGTCTGGGTCCATGTCAATTTGAGTGGCCTGTGCTGTCACACAAGGCCATGATGTTGTCTGTGCCCAGGAAGTTGCCAAGGGCCATGTCTGAGACTGTAGACCTACCACAGCCAGGGTCCGATTTGATATCCATGGCTCCTATTATCACTGAGGGCTGTGCAGATGCCTGGGGCCTGATTAGCCATCTGAGACCCTGTTGGTATCCAAGAGACATGCTGCTGCTTAGCCCATACTGATCTGGGTAACTTATGCTGCTACCTGGGGACATGGTGAAGTCTGGGGCCTCAGCTGCTGCCAAGGCCATGTCTGGATCCAAGGTTTGAAGCAGCTGGGGTCTGTGTTAATATCTATGACCCATGTTACCACAGGGCGATATAGGAACCATGCATGTTGAAATGCGAGGACCATACTGAGCTGGCCCAGCCCTTCACTGTCCTTGTGCCTCTCTGGCAACTGCAGCAGGAAATCTGGCCCTACTTCTCATGAGAGAGCTAGCCTCTGCAGTCGGGAGATATGGCCCCACCACTCACCAGGGGTGTGAAAGAGCTGGTTCCTCCCCACACCCGAGGGAGGTGGTCTCAGTGGCCAGACTTACCGTCTCAGCTACCACATCTTGGGGTTTAGGCTGGGCTGCTTAACATCTACCCTATCTATGAGCACATGAAGGATCTTCAGGATCCCCATGACTCTGGAAAACAGCAAAGAATCCAAGAGGAGTTTTGGTGAGGGTTCAGTGATGATGGTGTACCACAAACCAGTGGCCTTGAACCAGACCAATGACACATTACACTGAACATTTACTGGTAGGGCTGATTAGACAAAAGGGGATATTCTGTGACACATCATAGCTCCAAATGCCATTAGCACGAATGAGGAGGTGTTGGATAGACTGAAAAGATGGAGGAGCAAGGTAGTATTTTTTTTTAATTAATTTAGGGGGAGTTATTTAAGGGGAGATGCTGCAGGTGAATATGGAGGTACTGCGAGATGAGCAGAATTAGGGTGCATGATGTGAAATTACCAAAGAATCCAAAAAAGTATGCTTCTTCTTCTTCTTCTTCTTCTTATTATTATTATTATTATTATTATTATTATTATTATTATCATTATTATTATTATTATTATTATGTAATTATGTCACACACCAAAAAGCTTTTTGTTATGTGCCAAATATCTAAAACTGGGATATTTTATAAAGTTATCATTACATTTAAAATAAATAACACTTTCAATGAAAATTTCTTATATTTTCCAAAGGAGGGAAAAACTGAATGAGAAAAAAGGTATTAATTCACTTCATCCAAAATATCATTTATGTCTATCTTTATAGAAAAATACTAAAATTTCCTGTGTATTTCTGCATATGGTAAGTCATATGATATGATAGTTGTTTTTTTTTTTTATTTTTGTAGTGGGAGTAAGGAAGGGTTCAAACCCAAGTTCTAACAAATAACAAGCATGTATCTACCATTGTACTATATAGCTAATCCTGTACTACAGTGTTGCATTTGATATATGTCAAGAATTTTTAAATTGTTCTTTTGTCAATAATATTTTGAATACTTGATGACTTCATACAATGTATTTTTATCATACTCACTTTTCTTACCCAAATCTTTCAAGATTTACTACCACTTCACTACTCACCCAAATCCATGTTCTTTTTCTTTCAAAACATACCTAGTCCAATTTGTGTTGTCTGAATCTCATAGATACAGGGTCACCCACTAGAGTGTGATCCAAATGCCAGGAAACTCATGCATATAGAAAACTGATTCTACCTCTCCAAGCAACTATCAATTTACAATAACTCCTCGAGTAATTTTGAGATTTCATGTCTATGTGAACCCTCCATGCTGGGGTTTTGTCTGCTTGTGCTTATCCAGTTCTTTTGCACACTATAAAAGCTGTATTGAGTTCATATGTGTGAAAGCCCTGTTATGCTGAGAAAGTGGTGCATGTTTATAGTCATCTACATCAGCCTCTTATAATATTTCTGACCCCTTTCCTGTAATCATCCCTGATCCTTTGAAAGGGGAGGTGTGTTAGAGACATCCAATTTAGGGCTGAATGTTCTGTAGTCTTTTACTCTTTGGACCTTGACCAGTAATGAATCACTCCATTAATCACCACTTTCTAAAAGATGCTTCTCTGGGAAGAGTTAAAAAATTGTACTTCTTTCCTTAGATGCTAATTAATACAGACCTAAAACTAGTCAGTGTGCAGAGAATTACATTACAGAATGTTCTACCTTAAATGAGGCATCTGTATCATACCCTTTCCATCTATGACTGACAGACCATCATAGAAGAGGGGCCAGAAAAATTATAAGAGGCAGAAGAAGTGGATGACTATAAGTAAATAGTAGTGTCCAGACTCAACAGAGTCATTGTACATATGAAATAAAAATCTTATGGCATCTAGAAGAGGCATTGTCCCCTGTTATGGGATAGCTACATTTAAACTCTTTTTTACACGTGTATATATTTTTGAAGCTTGTATAATAGTAGCTTTCCATAGAAGGTAGTTAGTATTACTTACCCCTTGCCATACTCTTTCCTCTACCCTGTCTTTCATTCCATCTCATACAACTTTTTGTTCTATTATTTCCATTATCTATAGATAAATTTCTAAACAGTCTTATTAAATAAAAACACAGAGCCAAATATAGAGGTGAAAGCATTAGTGATCAGGGAAATAGTGAGAGCCACCAACCTTACCTCTCTAGTTCTGCAGCTATCAAAAGGTGAATTACTTCCTGTCTACCCACATCTTTATTGCCTTGATGTTCTGCCCTACCATTGGCTCTTAGCCCAGCTACCTCACTTCCTTGTCACTGTCTGTCTGTACAGACCTCCATGTCTCTATGGTTGGTACTGGGATTAAAGGCTTGTGTTATCACCCTTGGATCTGTTCCCTAGTGTGTCCTTGAACACACAGAGACTCTGCCTGCTGAGTGATCAGATTAAGGGCATATGCTACCACTGCCTGGTTTTTGTGTTAATGACTTGCTATTTCCTCTGATCTCTAGGCAAACTTTATTCATTAACATACAAATAAAATATCACCAAAATTATCATTTTATATAACTTCATTCTATTTCCTCTCCCTTGAAAGCCCTACTCTATGGCAAATTAATAGTATTCTGACACATATGGATAAGGTATTCTAAAGGAATACACATATCTCAATATTCAAAGTTAGCTTCCACAAATCAGAGAAAACATTCATTTGTCCTTCTGTGTTGCTCAGAATGATCGTTTTAATTTCTATCATTTATCTGCAAATTTCTTAATTTTATTTTTTATTACCAGTTGGATAATATTCCATTGTGTCATTATACTATGTTTTATCATCTATTAATCAGTAACTGGGCATCTAGGCTCTTTCTATTTTATATGAGCAGGTATGTGCTGATGGGTGTTATAGCTTGATTTCATTATAGATATATTCCTAGGTTTTTGAGGAACCTCCACACTGATTTTCATAGTGACTACACCTTTGTGTACTCCCACATGCAATGAATAAGTGATATCCTTTCCTTTATCCATGCTAGTATTTACTTCATAAAGATTCTCAGTTCAAAAGTGAAGAAATTTTGTAATGGTACTTTCTGATAACTTTAGATGTTCATTTAATTCTACATGAAATTGCATTAAATATTAACTTTATAACAATTAGTTGTATTTTGTGTTATGGACTCCAAACCCCTGATGGATGACTTTTTTGTTCTTAGTTATAGTAAAGTATATTGGCTTATCTTGAACTTTGAGTGACTATTTTGCATATGTCATTTCTAACATAATTCATGGATTATTTGGAAAATTTTTAGATTCAAGTAAGTATATAAGCAATGTCTAAGTTAAAAGGGCATTTTCCCCAAACTTTCCCTGGCTGCAAAATTCATATAATGAAACAAAAGTTGAATATCTTTTCTGTATAATGTACACCACTCTAGTAACTCATACAGCACAGAGCATTATGTACGATGATGATCATTTGAAGAAAATGTGACAGTTAATGTAGAAAGCAAATATATAAGGTCACGTTGAAATAGAAGCTATACAGAAAATGACAGAGGCTTACAGTGGTAAGGTCACTTAGGTGAGTGATTAGGAGGATTTCTGTGAAATAATTATATGAGAATGAGGGGCTAAATGAATAAGAAATAAGTGTCAAATAAAGATTCTTATGTGCTATTACTATAGCTAGAACTAAGAGGATAAGTGGAGAATGTTTATATTTTCACTAATACACATTTTATTTCTTTCACTAGAATTTCTATAACATTTTAATTTTGTGACTACTGCCACACAATTCTTAATGGATCCTATATGCACAAATGACAACTTCCGTGAGAGGAAGAGTACATTTCCCTCATTATAACCCAAATACTAAGAATTGTGACTAACTTGGGCAAAGTAGGTGTTTGATACATATTCAGTAACTGAGTTTCAGTATCTTTCTATCTGTCTGCATAGATAAATAACATTTACACGATCCTACTTGTCTAGGTTGAATCTAATGGGTCTCTGTATTCTTCCCTCAGTGCTTTAGGAAAGTTACAAGACTTATTTCTTTAATAATAAATGAGCTTATATAGTCTCTCTATTAATCAAAATCAATTGTCAGTTCCAAATTAGCTGCACATGGAAAAATTAGATTCTCTAATTGCTTTTGTGCAGATGACTGCATGGACTCATTAAATATCTTTAAATGGCCAGTTGCTCTCTAAACATACCAAAACAGGTAACACTTGAATAATTTCATCGGTAATGAATGAACTGTGTCTTTTATTTTATAACCTGAAGCTAATTGTCTATATGTAATTGTTTCTTAAGCAGGAACAATACTCCTTAAAAGTTGGCATCCAATATAGTACACATAACAGGCCACATACATAAAGAAAAAATAATCAAAAAATATTAAAAACAGTTAAAATGAATGAAGAATATCCCCACAAGTACTAGATTCTTTTGATGACATTCTTCTTCAGCAAAGTTTATTCACACATCTGTATTGACCTAATGCTTCTGTATTTGAGAAACAACAGCTGCAGGTCATCTCTCAGTATTTCTACCACCATTTATCATTCATATGGTCTAAAGATATATCTAGATGATTTTATAGAGGATAATATTTCATGTTCATAATGTATAAGAAGCCTATTTCCCGGGCCAGCTCTCATTAAATCACTATTCAGACCAACCAGCTGGGAGCAAACATTTTCATGTCAAAATAATTCTGTTCTTTAGCAGATGTTTGAGGAACAAAGTAAAGTGAAATGTGAGATTCAAACCTTTGACTTTTACTGCATTCAACAAGAGATCATTAGTGAAAAACGGCAGAGCAAGTAAAATCTTTTAAAATGTTGGTCAAACAAACTAAATTATAAATACTCCTAGCTAAAGTCTGTGATAATTACACATTCCATCATTGAAATCTGTCATTGAAATTCAATGACAAAAGGTCATTTGATAATGATTTAAAATGCTTTATTTCAAATGATGCTTCATTTTGCTGTTCCAGTAAGACAGAAAAAAAGTCAAAATCCTAATGTTTTTGAATTGATAACTTAAAATACATTTGTAAATAAAGAATATATACTTTAGTTTCTGTTAAATGATCCCAGTGGTAGAATTCATAAATCTTCAATATTGTGAGAAAATATAGAATTCCCTAGAATTCTAGTGAATTTTAATATGAGCATATAGATCATGATTCATAAAATGAGCAACACTTCCCCCTACATATTTGGCTCTCCACATGTTTTCTACATCTGTTTTTTTCTACATTGGGTATATATGTAAAACATTTTAACATTTTAAAACACTACCAAAATATTAATATATACATGCTATATGCTAGACACTACCATATTTTTCAACTATTAACTTACTTAAATATTTAGACCAAATAACAACTCTGGCAATGTACTGTTATAAAGTATATTTTACTGATAAATAAAATGAGGCACAATCTGGTTAAGCATCCTGCCCGTCACAGTGCTAATAAGTAGTTTTTAATTCAATCAGTCTAGCTTTAGAGACTGTATTTTTTATCATATTTTTTTTATTTATTTTACAATACTATTCAGTTCTACATAATAGCCACAGATTCCCTTGTTCTCTCCCTTCCTACCCCCTCCCCTTCCCCCAGCCCACCCCCCATTCCCACCTCCTCCAGATCAAGGTCTCGCCCGAGGACTGGGATCGACCTGATAGACTCAGTCCAGGCAGGTCCGGTCCCCTCCTCCCAGATTGAGCCAAGTGTCCCTGCCTAAGTCCCAGGTTTCAAACAGCTAACTCATGCAACGAGCCCAGGACCTGGTACCACTGCCTAGATGCCTCCCAAACAGATCAAGCCAATCGACTGTCTCACCTATTCAGAGGGCCTGATCGAGTTGGGGGCCCCTCAGCCTTTGGTTCATAGTTCCTGTGCTTCCATTCATTTGGTTATTTGTCCCTGTGCTTTATCCAACCTTCGTTTCAACAATTCTCACTCATATAGACCCTCCTCTTTCTCACTAATTAGACTCCCAGCGCTCCATCAGGGGCCTAGCCATGGACATCTGCATCCAGATTCCTCAGTCCTTGGATGGGGTTTATGGCACAACTATTAGGGTGTTTGGCTAGAGACTGTATTTTAATCACTACCCATTATATATAAGGGCCAAACATTAAGCCAGATACAAACAATTTGGAAGGAACAAATGTTTATTTCACTGATCTCATGTGGAAATGATCATAAGTGACATTAGATTAAGAATGACTTTTCAAAATGACTGTTAAATGAATGATTAGTTTTCTTTAGAATTGTAAAAGAATATATAAGTGGTATTTGGGAAGGGAAATCTAATTCAAAACTTTAAGCTATCTTTTCCTTCATATGAACTAGTCACCTAGATGATTATATTAAGTTAGATACAGAGTTTATACCTTCAGTTCTCTGTGTATTCATGTTATTCATGTGGGAAAGATATCATTCAAAAGGGTAACACAGTTCTATAATGCAAATAACATCCAACACTGTAAGATGGTACACTAGAATCTTCTGGTTACAATTTAGGTGTTAAAAGGAGCAGGGGTGTGTTATCACTACTTTTACTACTTCTCCAGTCCTGAAACTGACTTAATAAATTATCTTGTGCTTCCACTCAGTTCTCCTCCCTCCCATAGCACTGCTTCTTATCTTTAGAGACAGTAGCATACCAACACTGTCCCCTACTGTTTGTATCTTTTACTGTTTTATTTGTCTTCTTTCTTTTTCTTTACCAATTTTTCTTCTTCCTGATACATGAGGAAACCTAAAACCTTCTTCTGTTACATCTCCCAAATCCCTGAAGTTGACCTGGGTTTAGGCTATCTAGATACATATAGTTACCTCCTCTTTTAATATACTATTAACCAAAGCCCACACATATTCACCACATTTTTTCTCTACTTCAACTTTTTTTCAAATACTGTGTATATATTTCTCTCCACTTCTTCCCATCTATCAACCTAATATTTATCAGTAGTTTTACTGTGATTGCTTACCTTCTCTGATTTCCTTTTCTATTCATCACATCAGTATATGCAGTACCGCTGGACACCTTTTACACCATAAACTACAGTGTTCTTAACAAGTGTCTGTTTTGAAGTTACATGCTATTCTATTATCACAGACAGTAAATTACTGGAAAGTAACTGTTTCTGAGGACAGTACTTAACCCATATTAGCAAACTGGAAGTAGAGTTTAGTGCCTGATATGTCAGTCTACCAGATAAAAAAAAATCACCAAACTGTACTACAGCCTAGTACTTTCTAAATACTACAAACATGTCCATGGAAAGAAGAGAGACAACATGACTTAAAACAACAATCTTAATGAATGAAATTAACTCTGGATGGAAAGATTCAAGTGTAAGACAAGTAAAAAGACAAAGTCAGCTTGCCTCATTCCAATATTATCAACCTGTTTTAGGTATTTTCTCTGTTGCTATGGTAAAATACTGACCAAAAGAAAATTTTGTTGGTGGTTATTTGGCTTGTATTTCCATATCAAAATTTATCACTAAGGGAAACAAAAACGGGAAAACTGAAGCAGAGATCATGGAGGAATGTTGTTTATTGGCTTGCTTCCAGGATAGCATTCAGCTATTTTGCTTATAAAGACAAACCAGGCCCACCTGCCCATAGATGGCACCTCCCACAGTGGCCTAGGTCCTTCTGTATCAATGAGCAAGCAAGAAAATGTCTCTACAGACAACCAGAATTGGTACTTGTGGAGACAATAAAAAATTAAATCAATGATCATATTGTAGTTAAAATATTAAATATACAGAACAAAGAAAGCACATTGAAGGCTGAAAAATAGGACAAGTAACATACAAAAGTAGGCCCATAAAATATGTGCTGACTTTTCAATACAAACCATGTAAACAAGAAGCACTTGGACTCTTGTCTTACAAATTCTGAAAGATCACAACTTCTAACCATGATTATTATATGCAGAAAAATTATCTTCATAGTTGATGGTGAAAAAAACTTATCATAGATATGCAGAGATGACTGGCCACACTAATGGAAGCCCATGAACTGTAGACTAGTGGCTGTGGAGCCCCCATGGGACTGGACTAGGCCCTCTGGATATGGAAGATGGTTGTTTGGTTCAAACTGTTTGGGGGACACTCAGGCAAGGGGATCAAGATCTGTCTCTGGTGCATTGGCAGGCTTTTGGGATCCTGGTGTCTGTGGTGTGATGCCTTGCACAGCCTAGATGCAATGGGGAAGGGCTTGGACCTGCCTAGGCTCAGTGTGCCAAACTCTGCTAACTCCCCATGGGAGAACCTGATTTGGACGATGTGGGTATCAGGGGTGGCTTGGGAGGGAGGACTAGAGTATGGGAGGAGGGAGGATCTGTGTGTGGTATGTAGAATGAGTAGAAAATTTCTTAATAGAGAAAAATTAAAAGAAAAAACAAAACTTCTCATGATAAAACAAGCTAAAGAGATTTATGGCCAGCAAGTTATCCATACAAGAGATACTGGAAGGAAAGGCCACTTCAATGTGAAGAGAAAGATAAACACAGTCAAGTACCTGCATGAAGAATAAACAAGTATTCAATGCTTTGACACACATTAAGCAAACTACACTTTCTTCCAGATCCCAATAGCAACTTCACATGATGGGGACCCAGGAAGGCTACCTATGCCTTCTTCTTACCGAGATACTGTCTCCCTAATGTATCCCTGTTGTCACCACCTAGCTTATCCCTCCTCCCAGCTCATCTCCATTTCCGTGGAACTTATTGCTTCGTGTGGGGAAGTGTCAAAGAACACATAGTTCCTTGACAAACATCTTTGCACCTTCTGTGGAGCCAGATATTAAGAGACCTCCTGAGTTAATGCCATTTCCCTGCCTGCCAGCCTGTAACCAATAAACCAGTCAACCCACTGCCCTAATACAAAACTACTTGGAGTCTGAACCTAGAGTTCCAATAGAAATTCAGATTTGGAACAGCTGGAGCCTGATCATTGAAATACAGAGTGACTCCAAAATGGAAAACTGAGTATAATTCAGATGATCTACAATCTGATGGGTTGGGAAAATAGCAACTAAGAGAGAGAGCACTCACACAATATAGGCAACCCAGATATCCACACCAAGAAATACAACAAATGTCATCATAAATCAAGATTCCTACATCTCAGAGAAAATGCAAAAATATGAACAACCAGGACAGTATGACGCCTCCTGAAACCAGCATTCATTTTGTAATAGTTCTGGGAAAAACATAATTTAGCTGAAGCAGAAAACAAGGACTTCAAAATATCACTTTTGAATATGTTCAGGGAGATTAAAGAGGATATAAATAAATGCCTCAATGAAGACTTATAAAATACAAACAATTCAACAAAATAATGAAAACAATTCAAAATTTGAAAACAGAATTTAATAAAGAAATAAGAAAACTGAAATTGGAATAAAATTAATGTAAAAAATTCAGGATATAAGACAAAAACCTCGGAGGTCAGCCTCACCAAAAAAATTAAAAGACATGGAAGAAAACATTTCAGGGCATGGAGACAAGATAGAAGAAATGAAAACTTAAAAGTAAATGTTAGACATTTTTAAATCCAGGCACACAATATCAAAAAATTATGGAACATTATAAAAAGATCAAACCTACAAATAATAAGTGCAGAGGAAGTAAAAGAGACACAAGTAACAGGAGCAGAAAATATTATTAAGAAATCATAGAATAAAATTTCCCCAATGTGCAGGAAGAGATGCCTATCAAGTGAAGCAAGGATAGAGAATATCTAATAGGACCAGCAAAGAATCTCTTCATGCCACATAATAACCAAAACACTAAATGCTTAGAACAAAGAATGTATATTAAATGATGAGAAAGAGAAAAATACCAAGAGGTAGATGGTAAGTGCCTACTGATGAAGACTTTCTCATCTTCAGACAAAGGTCTCAGAGACCCTTGTGCTGGATCTGACATGAATGCTTCCTTCCTGAGAAATAGATTTCATAGTACCAGGAGAGACCATAAAAGCTTCTAAAGCAAGGAAAATTCAACAGTCCTAACAATCTAGGGCGCCTGTTATTCATAAAAGGGACCAGCATGGTATGATAACCTTAAGGGTGATAGTGGCATGCATAACTTGGTGGTAACCAGCAGGTCTCTATTGGATTTAAGACAAACTCAACACCAGGGAAATCATGTCCAGTACAGAAAACCTAGCCACCTACCCAGAGCTGGTGAAACCATGGCTCTTAGAGGAGAACATACAACAACTACCAAATTAATCCAGCATAATACCTAACTGCACTCTAAAAATTTGTCCTTATAACCAATGATAAGTATATTTTTCAAGCCTTCATCGAGGACACTTTTCTTTGCAACAGACAGATACCATTACAGAAAATCACCACTGACCAAAATACAGAGTTGTGGAGCCCAGTCCCAATTAAAACATCTACAACACAACTACAAGAAACTAAGGGGTGCTAATAGAGTTTTCCCTAGGGAGGAACACAGCAGTTGGTTATCCACTAACAAATGGTCATCCCTGAAACATACATACAGGTAAAATTATGCAGAATGACAGAATGAACAGGTTATATTTAGGAATATGTGTGCATATACATACATACATACATATATAACACATACATCATATATATGAATATGTATGTATATATATCAATATAATAATAATTAGTGAAAAGGGAGACCATGAATTTAAAAGAGCAAGACGTATATAAGAGGGATTGGAGAGAGGAAATGGAAGGCAGCCATAATGAAATTATATTACAGTCTCAAAAATTAAAGAAAAATACAACATGGCAAAACCCATTGGATTCAACGAGCATAGTACTAAGAAGCAATTTCACAGCACTAAGTGTTTACATAAAGAATCTAGAGATATTTCATTAATAGCTTAATGAGTCAGGCTGTGGTGGTGAATGCTTTTAATCTCAACAGTTGGAAGGCAAAGGCAGGTGAATCTCTTAGTTTGAAGACACCCTGTTCTACAAAGCAATTTCTGGGACAGCAAGGGATATTACACAGAGAAACCCTTTTCTGAAAATAATAATAATAATAATAATAATAACAATAAACTAGAAAAAATTAAAAGATATAATAATATCCAAAAAGTGTAGACAGGAAGAAATTACACTCAAGTTTGAAATCAATATAATATAAGCAAACAAAAAATGCAAAGAATCAATGAAAGGAAGAGTTGGTTCTCTGAGAAAAACATTAAACATTGACTAAACATTGTCCAAATTAACCAAAAGACATAGAGATAAAAACCAAATTAGTAAACCTGAGACTGAAAGTGAGACATTACCACATAAATTGATGAAATTCAGAAACTCATAAGGACGTACTTTAAAAATCTCTGTTTCACCAAACTGAAAAATCTAAAATAAATGTGAATTTCTTGATACATATGACCTAACAATGGTAAATCAAGAGAAAATAATCTTAAGTCTCTGTTTAAAAAAGACCCATAACCCATAGCAAAATAGAAGCCATAGTTAAAAATCTCCCAATTAAAGAATGTCCAGGGTCAGATGAATTCAGTGTATGATTCCATCAGAAATTCAAAGAACTAATACTAATAATCTCCAAATTATTCTACAAATAGAAACTGGAGAAGCATTTCCTTACTATATTTGTAAAGCTGTTATTACCCTGACATGAAAGACCAAACAAAGATCCCAAAATAAAAGAAAATTATTGAAAAATATCCCTTAGGAACATTTGTGGTGGTATTGTGTTCCCCAAAATATTGTGTACTCTAATAAATTTATCTGGGGTCAGAGATCATACAGCCACTAGATACAAAGGCTAGAAAATGGTGGCACTCACACCTTTAATCCTAGCATTCCAGAGATAGAAATCCCTCTGGATCTCTGTGAGTTCAAGGCCACATTGGAAATAGCCAAGCATGGTGACACACTCCTTTAATCCCAGAAAGCCAGCCTTTAATCCCAGGGAGTGGTGGTAGAAAGCAAAAAGATATATAAGGCGTGAGGACCAGAAACTAGAAGATTTTGGCTGGTTAAGCATTCAGGCTTTTGAGCAGTAATTCAGCTGAGACCCATTCCGCATGAGGACTCAGAGGCCTCCAGTCTGAGGAGACAAGACCAGCTGAGGATCCGGCGAGGTGAGATAGCTGTGGCTTGTTCTGTCTCTCTGATCTACCAGCATGGACCCCAATAACTCGCCTCAGGTTTGATTTTATTAATAAGAACTCTTAAGTTTCCTGCTACAAACATCGATGCAAAAATTCTCAATAGAATACTTGAAGAGAAAATTCAAAAACATGTTATAAATATTATCCATAATAATCAAGTTGACTTCATACCAGGGATGTAGGGATGGCTCAATATACATAAATCAATAAATATAATCCAGCACTTAAACAGACTGAAATACAAACACCATATCATAATCTCATTAGATGCAGAAAATGCCTTTGACAAAAGCCAACACCCATTCATGATAAAAGTCTTAGAAAGACGAGGGATATAAGGGACATATTTCATTATAACAAAGATAATTTACAGCAAACCCACAGCCAACATCATCCTAAGAGGAATAGACAAGGATGCTTACTCTCTCTATACCTAGTCAAAATAGTACTTGAAGACTTAGAGCAGTGAGACAACTAAAGATCAGTTGGATATAAATAGGAAAGAAAGAAGTAAAATTATATTTAGAGATGATATGATTTTATACATAAAAGATACCAAAGTCTCCACTATAAAACTTCTAATGCAGATAAACACTTCAGTATAAAAAATAAATATATGTGACAATGGTGATACTTGCCTTTAATTTCAGATTTCAGAGGTAGGTTGGATCTCTGAGTTTGAGACCAGCCTGGTCTGCAGAGTAACTTCAAGGACAGCCAGAGCTACACATTCTCCAGAGAGAGAGAGAGAGAGAGAGAGAGAGAGAGAGAGAGAGAGAGAGAGAGAGAGAGAGAGAAAGAAGAAGAAGAAGAAGGAGGAGGAGGAGGAGAAGGGGTGGAGGGAGAGAAGAAGGAAATCAATCAAACTTTTTTATTCAGAGATGACAATCCAACTGAGAAATTACAAAACAGTATGTTTCACAATAGTCACAAAATATTACCTTGGGATAACTCTAACCTCACAAGTGAAAGACTTGTATAATAAAAACTTCAAGACATGGAACAAAAAAAATTGAAGACACCAGTAAATGGAGTAATCTCCTATGCTCATGGATACATAGGATTAATAATATATAAATGGCCATCCTACCAAAAGCAATATACATATTCAATGCAGCTCCCATCAATATTTCAACTGTCTCTTCACATAAATTTAAAAAAATAAAAAAATAACTTCATATGGAAACACTCAAATAACAGGATAGCTAATTTATGACCATCCCACATTTCAAGTTGTATTACAGAGCTATAGCAGTTAAAAACAGCATAGTATTGGCACACAATCAGACATGTTGATCAATGTAATTGAATTGAAGACACAGCCATAAGTCCACACACCTATGGATATGTGATCTTTGACAAAGAGCAAAAAATACACATTGGAGAAAAGACAGCATCTTCAACAAATGGCACTAGTCAACCTGATTGGCTGCATGTAGAAGAATCCAAATAAACCCATATTCATCACCTTTGACCAAAAAAAAAAGAAAAAAAAAAAAACTCCAAAGGTGAATAGACACAAACTCCTACCCCACCCAAAATTTATTTGCAATTGATCTCTTCTGAGAAAAGGAGGATTAGTTTTGTTCAGTGGATTGTCGCTGGGTATATCAACCATATTCCATGGAAGCCCTTATCCCTAGTAGTTAGGGACTACAAAATGCACTCCATGGCATTTTGGATTTTTTTTTGGGGGGGGTTGTTTGTTTATTTTGGTTTTTTTCTTAGTATGGTTTTATTTTGTTTTGTTTTTACTTTGTGTGTTTGTTTTTATTGTTTTAAAGAGAGTGGATATGAAGGTGGGTGGGCATCTGGGAGGAGCAGGGGGTCAGAAAAGAATAAGATTAAATTATACTGTAGGGAATAATGGAGTTAGCCTGGGCTAGCTGCTTTGAGGCATTTTTCAGGTTATTGTCCATGGTTCCTGGTGCACTTGTATGCCCTGTATAGCTTGTAAACATCATAGTATCCTGGAAACTGCCATTATATTCTGTTTCTGATGATAAGGTTATAGAAATTATGGTTGCTCACAATAAACTTGTTACAGCCACAATCTTGCTGTGACCCCTCCAACATGTGCCTGGTAAAGATTAATTTCTCACCAGCCATATCAGGTAGTCTTGGATCAAAAAGTTAAACACTGGCACTTGCAATGTAGCATGTCATGATTTAAAAAATGATTAATTAAATAAAATGCACAAATCAAATGGAAGCTCATCTACAATGAAAACTGATTCTCTCAGAATTCATTAATTGTTTTTAGAGTTTTGTCTATGTATGGGGACTTGGGAGATTTTTTTTTCTGTCAGTGCTAAAATTCCAACTGCTATTGTCACTGTCCAAGTCTTGATTGCATTACCATATTGCTGAGATTTCATGAGTGCAGCTTTCCTGTCATATGTAGAAGACAATATATCACAAGAGATGTCCTACTTCTGTGGCTCTTTTAGTCTTTCTGCCCTCTCTTTCATATTAATCCCTGAGCCTTAGATGTAAAGGCTTTATTGTAGACTTATCAATTGTGTCTGTTCACTTCATGGTCAACTTGGAGAGATTTTGCTGTCTTAAGAGGTTTGTTGTTTTCCCTTAGAGCTAATCACAGGTGGTCCCCGTACTAATATCTTCAGGTGATTCTAATTTTTGTCCTTCTGAGAGAGAGTTCTGAAAGGCTTTAGGATTTAAGATTTTTAAGAGAGCTTTTTGATCAGTTGTGGACTGCTAAAATTTAACTGAAAAACAAAGTAAATGCTTCTTTGATGATGGGGTCATAGCTGCATTTATCTGTGGATAAAAGAATAAGTATTTAGAATGCAGTTGAGAAAGTTGGAGACAAAAGAGTGCTTGCCAAACATTATCAGGTAACCACCCCATAGTTCTGCATAATAGTGCAGTAAGCAGACATTAGAAATGAAAGAGAGAGGTGAAAGACAAAATGAGGAAGGAATAAAAATCAGTAAGCATGTTTAAATTAATTCTCAAGTCAACCAATATTGATGCACTGATGGAGACCAGATAGTCTTACTAACATTGGACTACAAGTAATAAGGTTATATTGATTTGGATAAATCTAGTCAGTACATGTGGCATATAAGAAGACAGTGTTGCTAATAGTCAGGCCATGTATTTTACAGAATTGAGTACAGGAAATTGATGTGGACACTCTTTTATGCAGAGTACATCCTCCAAGCTCTGCTTAAAAAAGTCACCCAACTCTGTTCTCTGATATATTTACACAAATGTTCAATCTTAGCTTCAACATTGCTAAACTTCATTTCTATAAAAACAAATGAAATGACTTGAGTATGGTTGAAATTATTTTATTCTTATATTATTTAGCCAAGACAATATTTTCCAAAGAAATTAAAGCTAGCTATGTATTTTCCAATTCTTTTCACTGTGATGGCTTCTAAAATCACTATTTTAACTCGTTATACATTTTATTACAAAGCTTTTTCTCCCATAGACTAAGAAATTTAGTATTTCTTTCCATGATGTAATCATTGAGTTTATGTATACTCAAAGGATATTCAGAAAAATGTAATTTGTTCCCCTTCACTCCTTCTCCCCCTTATCCCTTTCCTTCACGTTCTCATACTTAGTTCAGCTTCTTTTTTCAACCATTTATTTATTTATAGGCATGATCTCTTTTTGTAACCCAGGTGACTATGAAACTTGTGATCCTCCATCTTCGTGTCCCAAGTGTTGGAGTTACAGGGGCATGCCTCTGTCCAAGCTAGGTATCTAGTCTAATTTTCCTTATTTATTTTAAACAGATAAGCAATTGAAGGGTACTTCCATAGACCATGTAGAAGTATTCACTTTTCTTGTTCTACTAGCATTTTATTGTTTTCACTACTATTATTTATTTTTTATTTAAATTGTATGCATATGTTTAGTGTTGTGTGTGTGCATGTGAATAAGTATACATGTATGTTTATGAAAACGTAGAGGGGAGAAGATTATTTTTTGTGTCTTTCTCTACTTCTCTATGGGTATTTTTTGAGACAAGGTCTCTCACCGAACCTAGATCTCACTGATTATCTATACTGTTTGGTCAGGAAGCTTCAGGGTTCTGTTAATACCCTTTCTCCCACATCCACTGGTATTATATACATGCATTAGGACATTCATCTTTCACTGTTACTATTCTTTTTTACTTTTATATGTAATTATTATGAACTTTCTGCTTCATAGGATTAAAGGTTTTAATTTAATTTTGTCTTTCTTTAATAAATGCCTACTCAGTTACTTCAACACCACTTAAAATGTAATAATGATGATTGTAGCCCCAGTGTTATGAGATTCCATCATATCATATATTTGTTTTTCAATGTTCCATTCTACATTATCACTCAATCCATTCATCATTACCAAGCTGCTTAAATTAAACAGCCATCAAATTTTCTTTAATTTAAATGTTCTTTTATATCCTTTTAGTTTCAACATCTCAATGCTGTTTTGTTCTACCACATAACATGAATATAAACTTTTCTAACACTATATAATAGCTTTTCTTATATTGGAATTATATTAAGATTATAAATAAATTTGTAAGAGAATCCATATTGTAATGCAAGATTACAATATTTGAGAACAAGATATGTCTTTCCATCTGTTAGTCTAATTTTGAACCTTTCAGAAAGCTATAAAAGTTTACTCAAGTAAGTGTGTGTATTTTTTAATCAAGTTTATTTTTAAGGATTTTAATTTCTCATTTGCTGGAAATGGTGTCTTCTAGTCATCATACCCATTTATTATTTCTATATATAACTTTGAATGTTAACATTTTCTTATCAACTTACCAATTTATTTTATTGAGTTAAAGTTTAAACACACATTATTTCCATAATTTCCTGCTATACTAGTATCATTTTTCAAAAAAAAAAAACTTTTACTAATTACTCATCTATTATTGCAGTTCTAATTGCTTTATATTTGTCTAATTACACTCAAGTGTAATATGTAGTTTAAATTTCAGTGGATATAATGTGAATTTTTACCTTAACTCTAATCTTCATGAAAATTCCTCCAGTTATTTTATTTGTGCTGAAATGTGGTGATATTTATTTGTGCTTTGATAAATAAAGCTTGCCTGGAGAATCAGGAAAAAAAAGAAAGCCATTATGAATAACAAAATGTCAGGCAGTGGTAGCACACGCCCTTAATCCTATCACTTAGCAGGCAAGATCTCTGTGTGTTCATGGCAACACTGGGGAACAGAACCAAGTGTGGTGACATGCCCTTAATCCCACTGCCAATCATAGAGGTCTAGAGGTCTGTACAGACAGACATAAAGTGACAGAGCTGTGTAGGAAGAGGAAGTGATGTAGTTGGACAGAGAGCAAATCAGACGGCAGAACAGCAAGGCATATAGACATGTGTAGACAGGAAGTAGCTCACATTTGGAAGCTGCAGAGTTGGTGAGGTGAGGTTGGCTGATGGCTTTCCCTATTTCCCTGATCTCTCTAAGGCTTTCACCGCTATATTTGGCTCCATGTTTTTTATTTAATATGACCATTTAGAAATTTGTCTACATTTGGGGGTGATGAAATACCTTTTCATAATCAATGAACATAATAATATATCTTTTACTTATATTTTTATTAGTATGATAAAACTTAATTATTCATAACAAGCAATATTTCTACTTGAAATTCATTCAATACATTATTATGCTAAAGAACATATACCTAGACACAATCTTGATTGTGATAGGCTTTATGTTATTCTTAGACAAGTGAGTCTGATTATTTCACTGATACAAGTTAATATAGATACTTTTATCACTATATTCTTTTCCTGGATAATATTATTAGCTCACTCCATTATTAAAGAGGACAAGTTTTACATTATCAGTTGTGTCATAAAATATATCCAAATCCACATTTTTCCATGCATATAAGCAATTATGTTAGAGAGATCTTAATACTAGTATGATAAAGAATTCTGTACTTGTAGCATGAATCTTAAAAGGTCTTATTAATAAAAACAAACCTGGAGCCAGGTATTGGAGTGAACGCTGGAAGATCAGAGAAGCAGAATAAGCCACAGCTACCTCACCTTGCCAATTCTTCAGCTGACCCTACTTCCTCAGACTGGAAGCCTCGGTGTCCTCACCCGAATAGATTTCAGTTGAACTGTGCTGCTCAAAAGCCTAAAAGCTTAAGCAGGCTCTAGTTCATCATCCTCATGCCTTAAATACCTTTCTTCTTCCTGTCATCACTTCCTGGGATTAAAGGCTCTTGTTACTATGCCTAACTGTTTCCAGTGGGGTTTTGAACTCACAGAGATCCAGACAGATGTCTGCCTCTGGAATGCTAGGATTAGAGCCGTGTGTGCCACCATTTGCTGGCCTCTATATCTAGTGGATGTTCTGTTCTCTGACCCCAGATAAGTTTATTAGGGTGCACAATATTTTGGGGAACACAATATCACCATATGTACTGGCTATTTTTGTGTTAGATTGACACAATATAGACACATTTGGGAAGAGGGACTGTCAATTGAGAGAATGTCTCTATCAGATTTGCCTGTAGGCAAGTTTGTATTTTTTTAATTACATATTGATGTGGGTAGTTCCAGCCCACTGTGGGTTCTGCCATATCTAGGTAGGTGATTGTGGTTGCTATGAGAAAGCAAGCTAAGCAAGCCACGAGGAGCAAGCCAGTAAGCAATATTCCTCCATGGCCCATGCTTCAGTTCCTGCTTCCAGATTGCTACTTTGAACATTAAAATATATCACTTTGGTACTGTTGACTAATAAAGTAATTACTACTAATATACATCATTTAATTTCTGATAGTTTGTATTTTCATGATAACAACATTTGGATACATCTCTCTTACAAAATAATTCTAGAAATTTCAGTTTCAATTTATATAAACCACACTTCCCTTCAGAAGCAAATTTGAAGTCTCTCTATACTCATGCCTCTTTCAAATTAAAAGACAGAAGCACTTAAGTGTGTTTTTTTAGTAGTACATTGTTAGCTCATTCTCTTTTATTGCAACAAAATATCTGAGATTATGTAATTTAGGAAGACAGTAAGTTTATCTAGACAGAGTTCTAGAAGTCCATGAGCATGACATCAGCATCTAGATGGCGTGAAAAAAAGAACCTCCTGTACACAACAGAAGTTGGTGTAAGAGTGGTGGGGTATGTGTGAAAAAGAAAATATAGCATTAAAATTGTTTTAACAAAACTTGATTTCACACTAACTAGTATAATAATGAGACTTAATTCATCCCCTCAATGCCTAATCCACTCTCTTAGAAAGGCATTAAATGACTGTTGAACACCCACGTAATCAGTAACTAGATTATGTTACTTCATTCAATTTGCCTTTCTGGTGTATGACTCCTTAATCTTGTAAGACTAATTTAAAAAAAAAAAAACTTATAATTAACCAAATGATAGATGGTGGTGTCAGTGGAAGTGAGAATCTAAATTTCAAAATAAGTCAACAGAATTTACTAGTAGCTCTTCAGAGATCTAAGGAATCCCTGAGTGAATGTGTATTGTTGATATGGGCACATATATGTCAAGTCCCAATGCCTTACACACATGAGAATTTGGCAAATTCTTCCTTCTCAGGTCAGGCTCAGAAGGAGAACAAAACATTCTTCTGGTCCAAGTGTGAATGTTAACATAGTATTTAGAAAGCAGTGTCAAAGCCTCTTCCTCTCAGATGCTTACATCCTGAGACTGCAAGCCCACAGAGACCTCCTACCAAAACTCACTGATGTTCCAGGTTGTTGTTTAGTTGATGTGTTAATCTGAGTGCCCAAGGCCTGCCTGACCTCAGCTTTTCTGTAAGCAAAGCTCAGATTTTTTTTTCCGTGAGTTTCTCTCTGATTTGGCATAGATATACTAATCCATCAACAGAAAGTAAAATTAAGTATTTCTATCATGAGAATAATTTTATGATTCAGATGATATGTGTAAAGTGTTTGGTAAAATGCTTGTAATATGGTCTACAATTAACACAAGTGTAGATGTAGCCAATCATCTTATTAAATAAGAAACACAGAACCAATGTAAAAGAGAAAGCCGAGAGGTCAGAGCTCAGAGCTAAAATCTCACCCTGCCTCCTGCATGCTCCTAGCTTCCTGAAAGAGAGCTATTTCCTGTCTGTCCGTCTTTTCATAGTCTTTTGTTCTGCCTTCTCATTGGTTGTAAACCCAAACATATGACTGCCTCATCACTGTCTGTATGTACAGCTCCCCCCACCCCCGGTCTTAAAGGCATATGTCTCCAATGCTGGCTGTATCCCTGAACACACAGAGATCTATGGGATTAAAAGTGTGCACCACCACCTCCACGCTCTTTCTATGGCTCTAATAGTTCTGACCCCCGGGCACTTTACTTTATTTATTAACATACAATCAAAATCACATTTCAGTACAATTAGAATACCACCACATACAAGTTTTCTTTTAATTTTTTAAAAAGGTTTTATAAATTAATCCTGTCTGAATCTATCCCTGGTGCATGAGCTGGCTGGCTTTCTGGACCCCATTACCTAAGGTCAGACTCCTTGCTCACCATTGATGCAGCAAGGAGGAGCTTGTTCCTGCCTCAACTCAATGTACCAAGCTTTGGTGACTCCCCATGGAAGGATTTGCCCTTTTGGAGGAGAGGATGGGGGAAAGGTGTGGGGGGTCAGGAGAAGAGATGAGAGTCGGATCTGTGGTTGGTATGTAAAATGAATATTTTTTTACTTAAAAAAGAAAAATAAATTAATCCTATGATAATACCTTCGTAAAATCCTACTCAGTTCATCACCATCAAGAAAGTTTAGATTTATTTGAACTAATGGACTGATGCAGCTATAATTTAGGAAAAAAGAATGTCAAAAGCTCCTCAATTCTTTATCCAGTACCAAGTGGTCATCCTTGATATCATATACATGCAAGTGTATTATCCAGACTGAGCAGGCTGTATTTATATATTTACTACCATATAATTATATATAACAACAAAAAAGAAAAAGAGATCATTTACTTGAAAGAGAGCAAGGGAAATATGTGGGGAGGATTAAAGTGGGAAAGAGATTTGGGGAAACAATATATTTGCATTTTAGTTTCAAAAATAAAAATATTTAAAAATAACATGGATTTTATTCTTTTTATATTTTGCTTTGTAGGTGATACTATTTTTTTAATGTTGTATTTAAGTGATGGGTACAAAATGGAACATCTATGCTGCTCCATCAAAGTCCTAGTAAACATTATAGAAGAAAGGTTGGAAGGACTGTGGGAGCCAAAAACTGAAGATGGGTGCAGTTTAGCTCCATTTCCTGGATTTGCCACCATCACTAAAATCATAAATGCACAGCAGCTGTGTATGTCCATGGAGCCTGAAAGTAATAAAAGGATGGAAATATGAAAGAAAGTAAAGATAATGAGAGAAGGGGAGGATAAAGGAAGGGAGTGGAGAATAATATGAGGAAAGGAGGCAGAATAGTAGGAAACAAGGAGGCCAAAAGATTGGGAGGGGAATGAGAGAGCAAAAGTAGGGTGAACATTGTCACACTGAATTGTATACAATATGGAATAACAGCAAACAAAAATATAATAAATATTTTAATTGTAATTTTATAATAATGACATTTTCTTTTTTCATTTTTATTTATTATTTATTTTTTTATTAACAGCTTGATACAGTATAATTTTTCCCCTGAATGTCGTTTATTGAAGGAGAGAGGGGGTCTTAAATACAGGCTTACAGCACAATAGGAGAACCCCGGAGGGCAGAAGTTCGCTACCGAAGTTTTACAATCCTGCATCTAAGCTGTTAATGCTCATTATGCAGGATACACAGATAAGGATCTTTCTTTAAGCATTCAGGAGTGTGGAACCCAGCAGTGAATTAGCATATGGAGGATATCAGGGTCAAGGTCAGCAAGCAAAGCAACAGTTATTCAAAATGGGGGCCAGGGCCCTACAGGTCCCCCTTTTACTACAAAATGAGCTTCTGAATTAGGTTGCCTGGGACATCAGCAGGTCACCTTACCTGTCTGTCATGGAGATGCCTGCCCAGGCCACACAGGCACTCTGTCTTAGGTTGGTGAGTGCCCCCCAGGTATTACCCGTCTCTGAGTACTCATTATCATACAGGTTCAATCATGTGTGAGCTGCAGAGTTAACTGCTGCCAAAGATCTCAAAGTGGCACT
Source organism: Peromyscus leucopus (assembly GCF_004664715.2). Taxonomy (NCBI): domain Eukaryota; kingdom Metazoa; phylum Chordata; class Mammalia; order Rodentia; family Cricetidae; genus Peromyscus; species Peromyscus leucopus. The sequence continues at coordinate 129,390,626 of NC_051083.1, forward strand.
GGGCTTGCAATCTGTGTGTTTGACACAGAAAGGACCAACAGAAGTCCTAACACACCCATAGCCAGTAGGCTAAAGGCAACTGAACCATTCCTTTCCTTAATGAGCCTTACTGCAAATTAGAGTCCTTGTAAGATGGTATCACAAAAGCAAATGGAACTTGAGTTTATAAATTTATAATTTTCAAAGCCAATCGAAATGTATGTAACTATTGAATTAAATTTATCATGCCCAATAGAATGAAAGATTAACTAATTGTGGTAGCTACTTTTGCTGCCAGGGTCACCACTGTGCTAGCTGTAGTAAGCAATTATGAAATGGTAATCCCAGAAACAGTAGCAGTGGTGGCCGCCACTGCTATAACAGCAACAATGGCAGCAGCAATGTCAAATTCTTTTCTGGAGCATGTGGGCATCCAGTGGCATGGCTACAATTCCAGGAACATGAACCACCAAGGCCCATTTTTCTTGATCCCAGCACAACTTAAGCTGGCATCTCTGCAAAAGAACAACTAAACACCATAAAAAAAAAAACAGGCAGCTCACAAGGAGCATAACTAATGGTCTTATAATGGCTACATTCAGGCTCATGAATTTTAAGGTATATTCAAAGGGGGGCTAAATGAATTTCAAGCCAATAAATGTTGCACAGAGCCACTCCTGAAAAGTAGGTACTACACCAGCTTGAAGAGGGTTGTGAAAATGAAAAGGCTTAGCTGACATGCTACTGTTAACAAATGGAGGTTAGTGACCTTCAGGTCACGTTCTCAAACACACTTGAAAAAGCAGTTACCATACATTACCTTCTGGAGGATCCAAAAGCATGGCTACAGTTCCTAGGCTTACATTAATGCTTGCCAAAGCTAGCCATATTGGGCTCTCAGTCTCCATTGGCATCAGAAGGGGAGAGTTTTTCATGAGGGCCCAATAGGTCTCTGCCATGCTGGGCTTCAGCAGCAGCCACAGGACACAAACAGCACTCAGGAATCCAAAGAGGAATCACATTGTCCTGTGAAAAGACACAAAGAGAATTCCAGACCCACACCAACACCAGATCGGGTCTCCCCCAAGTGCCAGTAGAAAGATCCTTCCATCGCTCCAAAGGGTGATTTACAACAGGAGCCCTCCAGTGCTTATTTCAGCGGATACTCCACCAGAATCCACCAATAAAAAATTTAAAATATATAAAACAAGGGAAAGAATAGAATGTGGAGAGGAATAATGAGTCCCTGGTTCTCCCTTTTTTTACTTTAGTAAAATTTGTTTGTTTGTTTTTAATAGTTCAAAATTTTTTCTTTTGTCTTTTTAAAAATTAATTAATTAATTTTTCTATTATCAGCTTGATACAGTATAAATTCTTGAAAAATGACATTTTCAAGTCATTGTCATTTCTTTGCCTTTATATTACTGGGCTAAATAATGAAAATTTAAAGGTCTGGCCCATTTCTGTAGACATTTTCATTTTATAAGCTCAAGTGACAGAATTTCACTAACAAGCCTCCTTCCCTGTTTCCATTTAAGGGAATAGGAATAGCTAATGGAAGTGTAAGCTTCACAGCTAGTCATAAAATAAGGTACTTTCTATGCATGATATGTACTTTTATATGCTTAATGCTCTGCATTGCTGCAAATAAAGCATTGTAGTTATGTGTAAACAGACATATCTTTCCAACTACTTCAGCCTCATTCATTTTGTGACACTGAAAATGATTTGCCATATCACATTTTCTTGCATGTACATTCTTGTTGAAAAGTCCCTTGTGACCTCTAATGGTTGCATTTTAATTACATAATATGTCATGGATATATAAAATTTAAATTTCAGACCTTTGAAATAGTGGTTTCATTGCACAATTCTTATTGATTCCTTCTTCAAAATATATTCTAAGCAACTGATTTGACTCATAATAAAACCCAAGCTAGATTCTGCCATTAAAAAAATTAGCCCAAGTTTCTCAATCAATAGACCCTAAGTCTCTCTAGTTTTCTAATATCTCTTATTGGTTATGGATGAACAGAACAGCTTCTTAAGAATATCAGTTTTACTTGTATGTTTTATATGTCAGAATTATATGATTTGGGTGTTTTGGATGGGGGAATAATAATATGACATAGTAGAAAAGAAGTTATTTTATTAAATTATAGTGTAACAATATAAATTTCTAATATGTTCTGATTAAAGTTTCTCTTTCCTTGAATTCCTCTGAGATCTTCCCCAATTGCCCTCTCATTTGAATCAATATCCTTTCTCTCTCTCATTAGAAAACAATAGGCATCTAAAAAACAATAATAAAATAAAATGGAAACAAACAAATCAGAATAGGACAACAATAACAAACAAACAGAAAAAAAAAGAACTAAAGCAAAAGCACAAGAAATATAGACTGTTGCTGCTTTTCTTAAATCCTATTAAAATAAGTAAGTTAGTAGGCTTTAGGCAAAAGTCATTATCTCCTTAGAACACTGTTTTTCAAATTTTTGTACAGATTAAATGAAAGAATGCGAAATAATATTTTTAATTTTTTATACTTTTATTTAATATTACATATCAACCATGGGATAGCTGTGGTTTGTTCTGTCTCTCTGATCTACCAGCATGGACCCCAATAACTCGCCTCAGGTTTGATTTTATTAATAAGAACTTTTAAGATTCCTGCTACATCTGGCACCCAACGTTTGTGTTACGAATTCATGAAAAAGCTGTTTGCCTGTGGCCTTGTAAGCCCCAGCTCAGGCCCAAGCTACACTCAGCCAGTGGTAGTGGCACACGCCGGTAGGATTTGCTGAAGGAGACAGAGGCAGGAGGATCCCGAGTTTGAGGCCAGCCTAGGAGGCTTGGGAGAAGCTTTGGCCCAGACTGAGCAACAAACAGTGGTGGGACCATGGAAGCAGTGGCTACTGCTCCACGTTGCCAGCTCCTTCTCATCATGTTGGTGACTGCAGTGATGCTGCTACCTGGGACGAAGGATTTACTGCTGCTGGTTCAGAGAAGAATTGCCAGGACCATCGTGTTACAAGAAAGCATCGGCAAAGGTCAGTTTGGAAAAGTTTGGCAAGAAAAATTGTGGGGAGAAATTGCTGTGAAGATTTCCTGTACTAGGGAAGAATGTTCATGGTTCCGAGAGAGAGACATTTATCAGACTGTGATTGCTCCAAACCACAGAGGAGGCAAAAAAAAAAAAAAAAAAGTCTGCATGGAACCATGATCACGCCTAATAGTGACTTTGAAATCTTCAAAAAGATCAGGATCCCACAAAGATGATTCCACATGGACTATGATAAAGCCATTAAGCCGATTAACACCATGGAAAAATCGACTTTGGACTACAAACTGCTTAGGACAATTTTGAGATGGCTAGCTGAAATGATCCAGCCTGACAGACTACTTGAACAAAGACTTGAAACAAGCCCTGAACTTTCCTTTTATGCAGAGACTGGACAAATGATACAGGACTTGACAATTAACCCAAAAATTTTCTTTTCAAGATTCCCTAAAGATATCTTCACCCCTAGAAAGCAAAAAGAAAAAGAGAATATAGATATGAGATAGATCATCGAATCTACTCTGAGAAAAAAGATAAAGAAATAATAGGATAAATAGGTGGATCATTGAATCTACACTGAAGAAAAAGGGGAAGATATAAAAATGACAAAAGGTAGACTAATGAATCTATTATGAAAAGAAAAAATAGAAAATATGGATATGATAAGATAAAAAGGGAGATTATGGAATCTACTTTTAAAAAGGAACTACTTGTTTTAAATAAGATAAGTAATGAAAATTTTTTGGTCTGAGTTTATCAGACGTTACTGGACTGGACATTGTTAATATATATAATGGGGTTTTTATCTGAATCTGTCAAATGTTAATGGACTAGACATCATTAATGTAATTTTTGGCTGTATATATTGTATATACTTATTGGATAGTTTTTTCTTGTATTAGTTATAAGCTTTTTTTAATTTTAGACAAAAAGAGAGGAGATGTGGTGGTATTGTGTTCTCCAAAATATTGTGTACTCTAATAAATTTATCTGGGTTCAGAGAACAGACAGCCACTAGATACAATGGCTAGAAAATGGTGGCACTCACACCTTTAATCCTAGCATTCCAGAGATAGAAATCCCTCTGGATCTCTGTGAGTTCAAGGCCACATTGGAAATAACCAAGCATGGTGACACACCTTTAATCCCAGAAAGCCAGCCTTTAATCCCAGGGAGTGGTGGTAGAAACCAAAAAGATATATAAGGCATGAGGACGAGAAACTAGAAGATTTTGGCCTGGTTAAGCATTTGGCTGGTTAAACATGTGGCTGGTTAAGCATTCAGGCTTTTGAGCAGTAATTCAGCTGAGACCCATTCCGGATGAGGACTCAGAGGCCTCCAGTCTGAGGAGACAAGACCAGCTGAGGATCCGGCGAGGTGAGATAGCTGTGGTTTGTTCTGTCTCTCGGATCTACCAGCATGGACCCCAATAACTCGCCTCAGGTTTGATTTTATTAATAAGAACTTTTAAGATTCCTGCTACAATTCCCCTGTCATCCCTCTTCCTGCCCCCTTCTCCCAAAGCCCACCCCCCATTCCCATCTCCTCCAGGGCTAGGACTCCCCTGGGGATTCATCTCAACCTGGTAGATTCAGTCCAGGCAGGTCCAGTCCCCTCCTCCCAGGCTGAGCAAAGTGTCCCTGCATAGGCCCCAGGTTCTAAACAGCCAGCTCATGCACTAAGGACAGGTCCCAGTCCCACTGCCTGGGTGCATCCCAAACAGTTCTAGCTGATCAACTGTCTCACCTATCCAGAGGGCCTGATCCAGTTGGGTGCTCCTCAGCTATTGGTTCATAGTTCATGTGTTTCTACTAGTTTGGCTATTTGCCCCTGTGCTTTTTCCAACCTTGGTCTCAACAATTCTCGATCATACAACCCCTCCTCTTTCTTGCCGATTGGACTCCTGGAGCTCCACCTGGTGCCTGGCTGTGAATCTCTGCATCTGCTTCCATCAGTCATTGGATGAGGTTTCTAGCACGAAAGTTAGGGTGTTTGGCCATCATGTCACCAGAGTAGGTCAGTTCAGGCTTTCTCTCAACCATTGCCAGCAGTCTATTGTGGAGGTATCTTTGTGGATTTCTGGGGACCTTTCTAGCACTTTATTTCTACCTATTCCCATGGGTTCTTCATTTATCCTGGTCTCTTTTTCCTTGTTCTCCCTCTCTGTTCTTGATCCAGGTGGGGTATCCTGCTCCCCTAAGCTCTCTTTTCCTCTACACTTGCCCTTCATTCCACCACCCTATGTCCAGTTTGCTCATGTAGATCTCATCCATTTCTTTGTCATTGGGCGATCCCTGTGTCATTCTTAGGGCCCGGTTTTCTAGGTAGCCTCCCTGGAGTTGTAAGTAGAAGTCTAGTCATCATTTCTTTTACATTTAGTATCCTCCTATGAGTGAGTACATACCATGTTTGTCTTTCTGAATTTGAGTTACCTCACTCAGGATGATTTGTTCTAGATCCATCTATTTGCCTTGCAAACTTCATGATGTCATTGTTTTTTTTGTTTTTTTCTGCTGAGTAGTACTCCATTGGGTATATGTACCACATTTTATTTATCGATTCTTCAGTTGAAGGGCATCTAGGTTGTTTCCAGGTTCTGGCTATTAAAAACAATGCTGGTATGAACATAGCTGAGCATGTGCCCTTGTGGTATGATTGAGTATTCCTTGGGTATATGCCCAAGAGTGGTATAGCTGGGTCTTGGGGGAGATTGATTCCTAATTTTCTACGAAAGTGCCATATTGATTTCCAAAGTGGCTGTAAAAGCTTGCATTCCTACCAGCAGAGGAGGAGAGTTCCCCCAGCTCCAAATCCTCGCCAGAACAAGCTGTCTTCAGTGTTTTTGATCTTAGCCATTCTGATGGTTGTAAGGTGGTATCTCAGAGTCATTTTGATTTGCATTTCCCTGATGATTAGGGAAGTTGAGCAATTCCTTAAGTGTCTTTCAGCCATTTGAGCTTCCTCTGTTGAGAATTCTCTGTTTAGCTCTATAGCCCATTTCTTAATTAGACTGTTGGGCATTTTGATGTTTAATTTCTTAAGTTCTTATATATTCTGGATATCAGCTCTGTGTCAGATGTGGGGTTAGTGAAGATCTTTTCCCATTCTGTAGGCTGTTGCTTTGTCTTGTTGACCATGTCCTTTGCTCTACAAAAGCTTCTCAGTTTCAAGGGGTCCCATTGATTGATTATTTCTCTCAGTGTCTGTGCTACTGGTATTATATTTAGGAAGTGATCTCCTATGTCAATGAGTTCAAGACTAGTTCCTGCTTTCTCTTCTATCAGGTTCAGAGTAACTGGATTTGTGTTGAGGTCTTTCATCCACTTGGACTTAAATTTTGTGCACGGTGACAAATATGAATCTATTTGTAGCTTTCTACATGTTGACATTCAGTTATGACAACATCATTTGTTGAAGATGCTTTCTTTTTTCCATTTTACAGTTTTGGCTTCTTTGCCAAAAATTATATGTTCATAGGTGTGCGGATTAATATCGGGGTCTTCAATTCAATTCCATTGGTCCACATGTCAGTTTTTATGCCAGTACCAAGCTGTTTTTATTACTGTAGCTGTACAGTAGAGCTTGAGGTCAGGGATCTTGATGCCTCCAGAGGTTATTTTGTTGTACAAGATTCTTTTGGCTATCCTGTTTTTTTTTTTTATTTTTCCATATGAAGTTGAGTATTATTCTTTCCAGGTCTGTGAAGAATTGTGTTGGTATTTTGATGGGGATTGCATTGAATCTGTAGGTTGCTTTTGGTAGGATTATCATTTTTACTATGTTAATCATTCCTATCCATGAGCCTGGGAAATCTTTCCATTTTCTGACATCTTCAATTTCTTTTTTCAGGGACTTAAAGTTCTTGTCATACAGGTCTCTCACTTGCTTAGTTAAAGTTACTCCAAGGTATTTTATATCATTTGTGGCTATTGTAAAGAATGATGTATCTCTGATTTCCTTCTCAACCTGTTTGTCAATTGTATATAGGAGGGCTACTGATTTTTTTGAGTTGATCTTGTATCCTGCTATGTTGCTGAAGGTGTTTATAAGCTGTATCAGTATCCTTGGTTGAATTTTTGGGGTCACTCATGTATACTATCATGTCATCTGCAAATCGTGAAACCTTGACTTCTCCCTTTCCAATTTGTATCCCCTTAATCTCCTTATGTTGTCTTATTGCTCTAGGTAGAACTTCAAGTACTATATTGAATAAGTCTGTGCTGAGGTAAATTTTTAAGTATACTTTCCCATTATAAGTCAACTTGTAGTTAGGAGACAATTTGTCCAAAAGTACAAAAAGCAAATCGTTTTCTTTTTTAATTAACATATTTATTAATTCTTTATTTTTTATTATTAAATATTTTATTTTACATATAAACCACAGTTTTCTCTCCTTCCTCTCCTCCTGTTCCCTCCTCCCACCTCCATTCTACTTTGACCATCCACTCCTCAGAAAAGGTAAGGACTCCTATTGGAGTCAACAAAGTATGGCATATCAGTTGAAGGATGAAGCTCCTCTCCCTTGCATCAAGGCTAAGCTAGCATCCCACCATAGGAAGTAGGTTCAAAAACACCAGCTCATGAGCTAGGGACATATCCTGGTCCCACTGCTAGGGCCCACACAAGCAAACCAAGCTACAGAACTGGCTCCCACATGCAGTGGTCTAGGTTGGTGTCATGCAGGCTCCCTAGCTAAAGGTCTAGAGTCCCTGAGCAGCCACTGTAAGTAAATTGCAAAAACTCTGGGTTTGGTGTCCCAGATTTCAGCACCAAAATGTTAGTAAATTGGTGGCTGAAACTGCAAGGTGATAGTTCAGCCCTAGAGGGGAGGTATCCCAGACACCTCGAGCTACTCAGAACAAGAGCTCTGCCCTAAAGGTATCCTGGATACCTGGAGCTGTTTAGCACAGCTGTGATGGCTGAACTGGAGACAGTTCAGCCCTAGAGGGCAAGGTATCCTGGACACCTCAAGCTACTTAGAACCAGAGCTCTGCCCTGAAGGTGTCCCAGACACCTGGAGCTGTTTAGCACAGCCCTGATGGCTGGGACTAAAAAGAAACAGCCTAACCTTGGAAAGGAAGTTTTTCTGACTACTTGGGAGAGTCAGGCCTGGAACTGCTTCAGCAAGGAAGGGTATCCTGACTCTTCAGGAAAGTCAGGATATACCTGGTGTGATGGGATATGGTCTCCCCTCAGGACACAGCAATCCTGCTCCTCTTCTGGAGAGCCACAATATCTGGCTCAGTGTTACCAGCTCTTTCTTGCTCAGTCCACTATGGGATGTCTTAGCAAAGTTCTTCTGTTCAGCTGTCAATGAAGGTCTTCACCAATACTCTTTTGAGAAAGAGGTTTATTTGGGAAGGAGGAGTCCAAGAGAGTAACTGCCTCTACCAGGGTGGAGAGAACAGCTCACAACTGACTGGGCGGGGCAGTTTATATAGGATGTCTAGGGGGCAGAGTCAACTGTGATTGGTTAGTTTATTTTCTGCCCATGGATTGTCCAGTTTTGTTAGCAAGGAACAGAGATGGCCCTAATTTCAGGGCCAAACTGTGTTTCTCTCACCGGCCTTTCTTGGCTTTTTGACACTACCTCTAAGGCCAGGGCACATTTCTTTCACTGACTCTAATTCTAAGGTCCAACAATATTACTTTGGTACTAGTTTCAGAGTCAAGGCATGTTTCCTGGGTTCATTTCTCTGGCCCAGCTCCCAAACACAGGCTGCGTTTCTTTCCCTGGTCCTGGGCCCTAGGGCCATGATTCTGCTATCCTGCTCTGTGATTGGTTGATTTCATAAGTCAGTTGGACAGGGGCAGAGATGGCTCTGATCTGAGCTAAACTATGTTTCTCTCACTGTCCTTATCTGAGCCATCCTTCCCTAATTCTGGGCTCTAGGGTCAGAGTGGGTTTCTCTAGCCAGCCCCCTTTCCCTACAGCCATGAAGTCAGGTAAGCTGTCTCTGTGGGTTTCCCTGTCATGATCTTGACCCCCTTGTCTCCTACAATCATTCCTCCTTCTCTTCAACAGTTTTCCCTTAGCTTTGCCCAGTGCTTGGCTGTGGATCTGCTTCTGTCAGTTATTGGATAAAGGCTCTCTGATGACAATTAGGGTAGTTACCAATCTGATTACAGGAGACAGCCAGTTCAGGCACCCTCTCCACTAGGAGCTAGGAGTCTTAGCTTGGGTCACCATTGTGGATTCCTGGTTCTTTTTGTAACACAAAGTTTCTCTCTAACCCCATAACAGCCTCCTCTATCAAGATAGCTCTTTTATTGCTCTTCCTTTCCAACCCTCCCCCAACTCTACCATCCTGATCCCTCAAGTTCCATCCCCCACCAGCTCTCATCTACCCCCTCCTTCCACCCCAATTTACCCAGAAGATCTCATTTATTTCCCCTTCCCAGGGTGACCCATGTGTCCCTTTTAGGGTCCTCCTTGTTACCTAGTTTCTCTAGGGCTGTGTATTGTAGCCTGATTATTCTTTGTTGTATACCTAATATCCGCTTATGAGTGAGTACGTACCATGTTTGTCTTTCTGAGTCTGGGTTACTTCACTCAGGATGATTTTTTTTCTAGTTTCATCCATTTGCCTGCAAATTTTATGATGTCATTGATTTTTTTTTTACCACTGAGTAATACTCCATAGCATATATGTACCACATTTTCTTCATCCATTCTTTGGTTGAAGGACATCTAGTTTGTTTCCAGGTTCTGGTTATTATGAATAATACTTCTATGAGCATAGTTAAGCAATTATTTTTGTGGTATGATTAAGCAGCCTTTGGATATATGTTCAAGAGTAGTATTGATGGGTCTTGAGGTGGATTGATTCCCAGTTTTATGAGAAAAAAACTATACTGATTCTCAGTGTTTTTGTAAGAGTTTGCACTCCCACAAGCAGTGGAGGAGTATTTATTTCCCTTACTCTACATCCTCTCCAACATAAGTTGTCATCAGTGGTTTTGATCTTAGCCATTCTAGCAGGTATAAGATGGTATCTCATAGTCATTTTGATTTCGATTGACCTGATGGCTAAGGATGTTGAGCAATTCCTTAAATGTTTTTTGGCCATTTGAAATTCTTCTGTTGAGAATTCTCTGTGTAGATCTGTATCCCATTTTTTAAAAGTTGGATTATTTGGTATTTTGATGTCTAGTTTCTTGAGTTTTTTATGTATTTGGGGGATCAGCCCTCTGTCAGATATGGGGTTGGTAAAGATTATTTCTCATTCTGTAGGCTGGCATTTTGTCTTATTGACTGTGTCCTTCACCTTATAGAACCTTTTCATTTGTATGAGTTCCCATTTATAAGTTGTTGATCTCAGTGTCTGTGCTAGTGGTCTTATATTGAGGAAGTAGTCTCCTGTGTCAATGCATTCAAGTTCAAGGCTACTTCCCATGTGATCTTCTATCAGGTTTAATGTGATTAGATTTATGTTGAGTTCTTTGATCCACTGGGACTTGAGTTTAGTGCAGGGCAATAGATATGGATATATTTGCATTATTCTACATGTAGACATCCAGTTATGCCAGCACCATTTGTTGAAGATGCTCTCTTTTTTCCATTGTACAATTTTGACTTCTTTTTAAAAAAATCAGGCATTCATAGGTATGTGGATTTATATCAGGGTCTTTGATTTGATTCCATTGATCGAAGTGTCTGTTTTTATGCCAATACCAAGCTGTTTTTATTACTATAGCTCTATAGTAGAGCTTGAGGTCAGGAACAGTAATGCCTCCAGAGGTGGTTTTATTGTACAGGATTGTTTTAACTATCTTGGGGTTTTTATCTTTCCATATGAATTTGAGTATTGTTCTTTCCAGGTCTGTGAAGAATTGTTTTGGGATTTTGATGGGAATTGTATTGAATCTGTAGATTGCTTTTGTTAAGATTGACATTTTTACTATATTAATCCTACCTTTCCATGAGCATGGAATATCATTCCGTTTTCTGATACCTTCTTCAATTTCTTTCTTCAGAGACTTAAACTTCTTGTCATACATGTCTTTCACTTGCTTAGTTAGAGTTACCCCAATGTATTTTATATTATTTGTGGCTTATTGTAAAGGGTGATGTTTCTCTGACTTTTTTCTACCTACTTATCATTTGTATATAGGAGGGGTACTGATTTTTTTTATTTAATCTTGTATCTTGCCATATTACTGAAGGTGTTTATCAGCTGCCAGAGTTCCCTGGTAGAATTTTTGGGGCCACTTATGTATACTATCATATTGTCTGCAAGTAGCAAAAGTTTGACTTCTTTCTTTCTAATTTGTATCCCTTGATCTCTTTTTGTTCTTATTGATCTAGCTAGGACTTCAAGTACTGTATTGAATAGATATGGGGATAGTGGACACTCTTGCCTTGTTCTTGATTTTAGTAGAATCACTTTGAGTTTCTTTCTATTTAATTTGATGTTGGCTGTCAGCTTGCTGTAAATTGCCTTTATTATGTTTAGGTATGTTCCTTGTATTCCTGATCTCTCCAAGACCTTTATCATGAAGGGTTGTTGTATTTTGGCAAAGGCTTTTTCAATATCAAATGAGATGATCATGTGGTTTTTTGCTTTCAGTATATTTATATGGTATATTGCATTGACAGGGAAAGGCAAACCAAAATGACTCTGATATATCCCCTGGCACCTGTCAGAATGGCTAAGATCAAAAACACTGATAACAGCTTATGGTGGAGAGGATGTGGAGCAACGGAAATACTTCTCTACTGTTGATGGGAGTGCAAACTTGTATAATCATTTTGAAAATCAATATGGCAGTTTCTCAGAAAATTGGAAATCAATCTTCCTCAAGACCCAGCTATACCATTCTTGAGTATATAGCTAAGTAATTCTCAATCATATCATAAGGACACTTGCTCACCTATGCTCATAGCAGCAGCATTATTTGTAATAGTCAGAACCTTGAAACAACATAGATGCCCCTCAACATAAAAATAGATTTAAAAAATGTGGTACCTAACTGGGCAGCAGTGGCACACCCCTTTAATTACAGCACTCAGGAGGCAAAGCCAGGAGGATCACTGTGAGTATGAGGCCAGTCTGCTTTACAGAGCAAGGTCTAGGACAGGCACAAAAACTACACAAAGAAGCCATGTCTCAAAAAAAAAAAACAAACAAACAAAATGTCATATATATACACAATAGAGTACTACTCAGCAGTAAAAAAACAATGACATCATGAAATTTGCAGGCAAATGGATGGAACTAGAAAATATAATCCTGAGTGAGATAACCCAAACTCAAAAAGACAAACATGTTATGTACTCACTCATATGTGGATACTAGATGTAAAGCAAAGGATAACCAGACTACAACCCACAGCTTCAGAAAAGCTAGCTAACAAAGAGGACCCTAAGAAGGACACAAGGATCACCATGGGAAGGGGAAATATATGAGATCTCCATGAGTATACTGGGAAAGAGGGGTGGGCAATCGAGGTTATGAGATGTGGAATGAAACATAAGGGAATGGGATTGTCAAGCTCGAACAGGGATGGAGTGGAAGAGCAATGAAAGAGATAACCATGATAGAGGGAGACATCATGTGGATAGGGAGAAACCAGGTGCTAGGGAAGCTCCCAGGAATCCATAAGGATGACCCCAGCTTAGACTACTAGCAATAGTGGAGAGGGTGCCTGAACTGGCTTACTCCATTAATCAAATGAGTGAATACCCTAACTGAAATCCTAGAGCCTTTCTCCAGTAACTGATGGAAACATCTGCAGACATCCACAGCCAAACACCAAGCTGAGCTCCAGGCATTTAGTTGAAGAGAGAGAAGAGGGATTCTATGAGCAAGGGATATCAAGATCATGATGAGGAAATCTACAGAGACAAACAAACCAAACTAGTGGGAACTCATAAAATTTAGAGCAACACCTGTGGAGCCTCCATGGGACTGGACTAGGCCCTCTTCATAAGTGAGACAGTTGTGTAGCTTGATCTACTTAATAGATCCCCTTTCAAGAAGACCAGGATCCATCCCTTGTGCATGAGCTTATTTTGGAGTCTACTACCTGTGGTGACACATTTCACTTTCTTGAGGCAGAGGGGAGGGGCTTGGATCTGCACCTACTGAATGTACCAGGCTCTCCTGAATCCCCATGTGAGGCTTTCCCTTCTTATAGGAAGAAATGGGGGATTGGTTTGGGGAATGCTGAAGGGATGGAAGGAGATAAGAGGGGGACTATGACTAGTATGTAAAATAAAAAAAATCTTAATAAAAAAAGAAAAAAGGGAGGGGAAAAAAGAAAAAAGAGTTTCTATTGTGTGGAACAATTTGAGGAGAATTGGTATCAGTTTTTCTTTGAAATTCTGGCAGAATTCTTCAGTGAAACCATCTGGCCCTGGGCTTTATTTTGTTGGGAGACTTTTAGTGACTGCTTCTATTTCCTTAGGGGTTATTGATCTGTTTAAATTGTTTAGCTGGTCTTGATTTAATTTTGGTATGTATTACCTATCCAGAAAATTATTTATTTCTTTTAGGTTTTCCAATTTTGTGGAGTACAGGTATTGGAAGTATGAACTACTGATTCTCTGGATTTCCTCAGTGTCTGTTTTTATACCCCCCCCTTTTCATTTTTGATTTTATTAATTTGGGAATTCTCTTTATATATTTGGTTAGTTTGGATAAGTGTTTATCTATTTTGTTGATTTTCTCAAAGAACCAACTCTTTGTTTTGTTGATTCTTTGTATTGCTTTTTGTTTCTATTTTTTTGACTTCAGCCCTGAGTTTAATATTTCCTGTCATCTATTCCTCCTGGGTGAGTTTGCTTCTTTTTTCCAGAGTTTTAAGGTATACTGTTAAGTTGTTAGTGTGAGATTTCTCTAAATTTTCTATGTGGGCACTTAGTGCTGTGAACGTTCCACTTACCACTGCTTTCATAATGCCACATAAGTTTGGGTATGTAGTACATTCATTTTCTCTGAGTTCTAGCAAGTTTTTGATTTCTTTCTTTATTTCTTCCTTGACCCAGTGGTGATTCAGTTGAACATTGTTCAGTTCCCATTAATCTGTAGGCTTTCTGTAATTTATGTTGTTGCTAAATTCTAACTTTAAGCAATTGTGATCTGATAAGATAAAGGGGGTTATTCCAATTTTTTTTTGTATTTTTTGAAGTTTTCTTTGTGACCAAGTATGTGGTCAATTTCTGAGAAAGTTCCATGAAGTGCTGAGAAGAAGGTATATTCTTTTGTGTTTGGGTGAAATGTTTTATAGAAGTCTGTTAAGTCCATTTCAGTCATAACATCTGTTAGTTACATTATTTCTCTATTAAGTTTATGTCTGTCAGACCTGTCCATTGAGCAAACCATTTTCAACAAAATAATCCCAATTAAACACATAGGTTTAGAAAACAAAATCTTTATAGTTAATATAGAATCTGGACAATGTAATTATGGAGCACAAATTTCAAAGAAACTGCCTTATTTTCAAGAAAATGATCTTAATTGCCTTGATTGGAGCAAAATCATATTGACAAGAGTCCTATAGAAAGGTGTAACTAACCAAGACCATTTCATGCTTGGCCTCAGTACTGAATCACTCCACAAATGTACAAATATTCAAATGAGAAACTACTTTTCTAAAATCTTCTGGAAAACTAGTATCTGGACACTAGATGTCTTGAACATGAAGAGACATATGCTTCCCACATCTCACTGTGACTTTATATACTGTACTTCCCAGCACAAGTTCTCCTAACCTACCTTGGAATACTATGAACAGGCTCAACAGTTTGTATCATTCTTTAAAAGCAGTGGCAATGTCAAATTTTCTATGTATCTTTATTTGTGATAGAGACCTAGATGTCATAGAGAAGTATGAGTGTATCAAGCAATGCTTTGAGGGGTTTCTTATAAACTTGATATGTCCTTTTGTCGCTTCATTTTAGAGTAATAGTATTTCTTCTCATGGGTAGTCTAGACCTATCACTACAGACAATATCTGTTACTGGCTCTGCAGCTGGGGTCCCACTGTCTCTGATGCCAGGGGCAGGGGATAAATAGATGCAGAATCAATTGCACAGGCTCTGGTAGATTGTAAGAAATCTCATTTATTAAACAAGGGACTGAGGTATTTATATGTGTACTTTTTGGCAGGCTCTGCTTCCAGCTGCCATGGTGTTTCCTGGTTGCCACTGGGTCATATGTCAGCAGTGGTCATCTGGGGGTCTGGTTTCAGAGTCCTCTGGTTCAGGACACATGTCAGAGCTCTTTGTTTGCTTAAGGCATGGCCCAGTGCTTTTGGCCATATCTGCTTGATATCACCCTTTTTATTTTATTTTATGGCCACTAGTGGGAATTAGAGTTCTTTGATCTAAACTCCTCCTCAGGAGTTCCCCAACATGGTGACTGTACCTGTCTTAGCTTGGCCTGTCTAACAGGTTCTTACCTGTCTCTGGCTACCAGCCCTCAGAGGGTGGTTCCCCTGGAAAGCATCTAGGGTACAAGAGCATTAGACAGAGGCATCTCAAATTTCTGTGAGCTAGGCTCTTATTACTGCATTAGGGGGGCGATGATCATGGTGTTCCAGAACCATTAGCAGTGGCAGGGTCATTTTGTTGATGAGGTGCTGCTGGGAAACGTGCTATAGGAAACACTTAAGCAACATAATAATTAAGAGTATCATTCCCCATGCTCTAATTTTTGAAGGGTCTAGAATTGATTTTATGTGATCCCAGATTTGAGCAAAGAATGTTGTAGACATCTCCAGTGGTTTCACACACATGGAGTTCAGACTTAAGATTTTATTAGAGAGTTGTACTGAAAGGTTTAAAAACTCTTTGCTCTACAATCCCAATATGATTTCCCTTAATTGACTCCTGGCTTTTGTTATATTCCAGACATAATATGGGGTTAAACAAAAGTAGGAAAATTGGGGACCACAGTTTCCTCTTTCCAGTCATCTTAATGTCTGGATTTCTTCATCCAATAAATCTAGTTGTTGCTATAAATTGAGTATAGCTGACTGGAAATGGGAATTAATCAGCTGTTGAGTGCTTAATGCTTGGCTGATTCTTTTATGGCCATATTAAGTGTAGAGGTGGTGGCTCCCATTTGAACCAGGGAGGCTGAGGCTGCTGCACCACCTGCCACAGCAAACAGATTAGCAGCCATTATTGATGTCATGATTCCTAAGTCTATTTTTCTTCTGGTTCCATCAATTTCACTCTATGATATTGTGTCACATTATTTAATAGTATCCAAATGAGAGCAGAAATATGCACCAGTACTGCATGAAGGGCCTCATCTGCAATCCAGCAGGCATTGAGCCAGCATATTGTCTTGATACAATTCAACTCAGAATGTGAAGAATTGGTAAATATAAAGAAAAAGGGGGTCTTTCCACAGATGGGGGTGCCTTTGAAGATAAAATTCTTTTGTTGTTAAATAGAAATGAAGGAATCAGATGATTCATTAGCTGCAAAGGATCCATTAAAATAGCCTCCTCCCCTGAAAAATAGCAGTGCTCTTATGTCTAAGTAAGCATTGTGTCATAGTGGCCAATTACCAAACATAGGCCTAATAGCCAACACTGGAGAGCAGTGAGAGAAATTAAAGGGGCCCAATGACAATTGCTCTTCAACTAATTTTCTCAGTTCCAAATTGTGTTCTATAATAGGTCAACCCACACAGGCTTCTGTCATGTCCAATTTAATGGTATGGGACTTACTCAAATATCGTTACTCTTCTCTTAGCCTGTTGACTTAGTATCATGAAGATACTACAGTATATTGGTAGCACTTAGCAGAATCAATGTTGTAGAAGAATTTTTTCTCTAATACTAGGACCTTTAAATTAGCATAATTTGCACTATCAAGAAGTATGTTTTTATGTATGTGTTTATTTTTTATAATTAATATAGTAAGCAGCTTATAGAAAACATAAAATTTGGTTTTTTAAAAGATATAGGGAATCATTGTTTTATAATGTCTTACAATTGCACAATATAATATATATGTGTATATATATAATATGAAGTTATACCACTTGAGATGATAATACTCCCCTGCAAGTGCCATAGAACATCTAATAAAAACAATGGAACCAAATATGAGAAACCTCCTTTTGAGTAGTTTGTCACAGGAGTCTAATAGACATCCCAAACAATATAGCCATTTCTGTTTCCCTTGGTTGCCTCCCAAAAGTTGAAGTTAAGCCTACATTGTTGAAGACACTAGTCTCCTTAGACAAAGAACTCTGAAAATTCCAGATGTATCTGACCTGAAAGCCCCTTCCCTATAAACTAAATTTCCTAGTACCAGAAGGTGCTATGTAAGCTGCAAGAAAGAAACACATAGTCCTACCCTACTGTGATACCTAAGAACCATAACAACAACCAGCAAGAGAGATAGCCCTAAGTGTACAACAGTAGAACTCATATCATGGTGGTAACCAAAAGCTGTTTAATTAGAATCAAGGTCCCTTTACAAATCTAGCCAACAGTCAGTGGTTATTGGGATCATGGATCTTAGAGGAGAACCTACTACTGACACTTTCTTTAACCAGTATAATTCCTAGTTGTAGTGTTAATATTTTATCCTCGTATCCACAAATAAATATAGATCTAACCCCTCATCAAAGAAGCTTCTTTTTGCAGGAAGAGAAATTATAGCTAGTTAAAACTAGTCAAAATGTAGAGAAGAACTGATGATGGAATGCTGGGCTACAACTGATACATATGCAACACAACTCCTATGCTCAAGATTCAGAGAACATTACAGAAGAGGGGGTAGAATGACTGACTATAAAGACCAAAAGATTGAGAAGTCTCCTATGAGATTGTTCCTTCTTATTTTTTTTTTTTTTTTTTGGTTTTTTTGAGACAGGGTTTCTCTGTGTAGCTTTGCGCCTTTCCTGGAGCTCACTTGGTAGCCCAGGCTGGCCTCGAACTCACAGAGATCCACCTACCTCTGCCTCCCGAGTGCTGGGACTAAAGCCGTGCGCCACCAACGCCCGGCCTGTTCCTTCTTATTATGACAGGGAAGTATCACCCAAGAAATCTCGGCAACATGGTTGCCTAAGCAAGACCAGAACAATTCCAATAACAGTTGACAGTACAACTAGATGAGGGAAATATAATGGAACCATATGAGTAGAAGAAGAGCTGCATGCAATTTGCACCTACTGAGAAAATGACAATTAGTCTTCCCAAGGGATGAGAATCCTCACCAGTTAGCCAACATTGAGAAGTCAGTCCTAATGTAATACACATGCAGGCAACCCTAAAGGGATTCATCAGGTTATAGTTCAGTCCCTACTTTTATGTGTATATGTAACTATAGTTAAAGAAGAGGAGGCAATAAATTTTGGGGGTAAATAGAGAAAAGAGGAGATTGAAAGAGTGTAAGGGAAGAGATGAAGTTTGAAATGATATAATTAAACTTTAATAAATAAAATACAAATATATGATTTACTATCTGATTATAAGGAGCTGAAACTTCAGCTCCTATTTACTTTCACATTTTAATTTCTTCTTTGAACATTTCATATGTTTTATAACATGTATTTTGTCCAATTTGTACTGCTGTAATAAAATACCACAAAGTGAGTAATTAGTAAATAAATACAATTTATCTCTTATATTTGTCAATGTTGGCGTATTAGATCATAACATGCCAGTAGACTTGGTATCTGTGTAGAGTTGTGTATCTGCACCTTCTAAATATGATGAACATGATATCCTCACATGACAGTATATCTGGAGGACAAAATTTCCTGATAATTTCCCTTGATCCCTTTTTTGAGGTCCCTAATCTCTTCCTAAAGAAAACATCATAGTATTGTAACGTTATGGTGTGGTGATATTTGATCTGTGTATCCCAATAAAGCTTATCTGAGGATCAGAGGAAAAAGCCACCCATTATAGTAAACATAGAAGTCAGACAATGGTAGCACATGCCTTTAATCCTATCCTTTTGGAGGCAGTGATCCATCTAGATCTCTGTGAGTTCAAGGCCACATTGGGAACAGAGCCAGGTGTAGTGGCACACACCTTCAATCCCAGCACTAATCATAAAGATCTGGAGGTCTGTACAGACAGACAAGAAGTCATGTAGCTGGCCAAAGAAAGTGAGATGGTAGGGACAGAAAGGCATAAGGCATATAGGCATGGGTATACAGGAAGTTCGTCTCTCTGGTATGGTAAGATTGGATGTGGCTTGTCTTATTCCTCTGATCTCTCAGCTTTCACCCCAGTATCTGGCTCTGTTTTTTTTTTTTTTTTATTAATGAAACTGTTTAGCAATTCATCTTATATTAGGGTTACAGTGCTAGCATGAGATTTGGAGAGAATATTAACATCAAAATGATATTAATATCCAAACTTGTGATTCTAGCCATGGGAAACTCAACATCATAGAATGCAAGTTGATTCAAAGCATATGGAGCCTTCTAGTGAATCTTGCCTGAATCATATTACCCTTCACTGGTATTTGAGTCTTCAGAAGGCTATTCCATCTTCTACAAGGCAACTGTTTCTAAATTATGATATAGTAAGAACAATGAATTTCTATGAGAATAATCCCATTTCCATATACCTATATCTATGAAGAAAATCCCTTTGTCATAAGAATTATTTTGTAAGTTCACAGAAGGTAGTTCTGGCAGAAGTACCATGTTCAGAAAAATGATGTATATGTCCTGAATAAGTATATTTTCTACTAATGAAAGAACACAGCTCTTTCTATGACAAAAGCAATCCAATACAGTAAACGTATCACTAGTCACCTGGCTGATCAGTGTACAGAATGAATCCATATTGGTGTGTTAGTTTGAACACTTGGAGTTTGACAATAAGCCACATCAACCTCTGTAGATGATTGTCTGTGTTACTGGGTCCATATATAACCTTCAATTCTCTACTGTGGCCTCTTTTTTCATGAGTCTATTAGGTAATGACAACAATAACTCTAAAAGAAGCTGTCTGTTTTCTACAAAAGCATTCAAGCAATATCTACTTGATTATTGAAACACTCTTTTAATGAAATTATCCTTTGAAACATATCTGTGAAAGAAATATCTTTCCATTTTTGACCATCCAGAGAGCAAATTGATATACCTCTTTCTCAAAGTTCTTTGCTGCAATTTTTGAGTAATTTCTCTTTCAAGTCCCAAACCATGTAAACCACTTTGCACAACCAATGAACTAAATAATTAATTACAATCTTGACATTCTTCCTAAGAAAAATAATGATATATGCCACCCATGTGTCTATAAGGAAGCTTTTCTGCATCACTGTGTTTCAAAGAAAGGCTGTACACTCTAGCTAGTGCTTACATGTAATTTAGAGTCATCTGTAGCAAACTGTTCATGTGCCTATAGGCACAGATGGAAAGACACAATATAGTATCACAGAAATGAAGATTATGACCATTCGTGTCACTTCTTTATGTATATCTAAGAATCAATAAAGTATTTTTCTTCCATTTGATGATGGAGTCTTGCAATGCTTTCATACATTTGTGGCTCTGTGGGTCAGATAGCTTTCAGTTTATAAAAGATAGCTTCATTTATAAAGTAAGTAATTTGGAGAAGTATGAACCTATACTCAGATGCTAACAAAAATTCATAACAAATCCATATTTTTCTTTCAAAAAGAAAGTAATCATTTGGGTATAATTACAGGTAATTTCACCAAAATCTTTAATCTGTGAATAGTAATTCATGATGATTCCTGCAATATATAAAGATGTTAACTCCTATATAACCCTACTCACAATTTTATTTTTCTGTGGTACTATTGCTATGAACACTATGCATGTGCTCTCAAATGGAAATTTTAGTTTTAATAAAATATCCATCCTTTTATCACACTATGTATTTGAATTGTCATATAGGAGCATTTTCTTACTCAAATAAAACTCCTCTGAACAATCCTTTGTTCGGTTCTTTTATTTTTATTTTGGTGCCTAGAAAATTAACATATAATATACAATCATTACTAACTAATTGCACTGAACTTCAGTTAAATAAGCATGATGGGGACATAGATGACAGCAAATCACAAACTCACAAAAATTACTTTATTGTGAATAATTGATGACTATGTGCAAATTGTAATAATGAAAATATCAACCATAACAATAGCCTTTTGTAATTGAATTGCTAAAATTAGCCAGGTGTGGAATTAAAGTTTTGTTCTCATTTCATTTACACAACAATTATGAAGCATGCTAACATTTTCACATTTTTGTTTTCTTTTGGGGATCAAGGCCATCTGAATGTGAGATTTATTCAGCATGCATTTTATAATTACTAATATTACTTTCAATAATTTTTCTCATTTCTGTGCATAATATGCTTTGCATATTTTATCCAAGTATATGTCCTACCAAATGTCTTCATAAACTTCCAATAGTTGCCTTCCTTTACAGGTTTAATAAACTACATAGATTTTTCTTTTTAATTAGTAGAAAAAGTAATGAGCAAATTGTTTATCTAAATTTAATTCAGGCAATATGTTTCATCTGAACTTTCTAGAATCAATTGGTAAAATATGCAAATTCATTCATGTTTAAAGTAAAAATACTGTTGGTTTGCATTTCAATCTATTTTAGAAAAAGGACTTCTAAACTATTAGTAATATATAGATAAGGTCTATTTCATTTCTACTATTCAGTAAGAAGTCAGCACATAAGCATATTTGTTAGAGAAATTGATGAATGTATGGTTTTTTAAATAATACGCTTCCAAGTTATTTCTCCCTAACATCTGATAAACACGATTTCTTCCAGTTCCAATATTCCTGATGTTAATTTTAACATTTGCAGTAGTTTATACTATTGCAAATAATATTTCCTCCAGTTTCACATTCCTCTAATCTTTTTTACACATACATGTATAAAAATGATCTTATGATAAAAGTTCCTCTGAAGAAAACTAAATAATTCTGGATAAAATGCAAACTAGTGACAATGTCCTGAACTTTTTCTGATATGATTTCAATCAATGTTTAATGGAGCCCTATTTGCCATTCTGTTAAATATATAATGAATTTTAAATCTTAGAAATACTCTGCATGCTTTTTTCATATTCCTTGAAATTCTGTCTTTTCTCCCCTCTTCCTTTTCCTTCCCTCCTTTTCCCCTCCCTTTTCCCTAAGACCAAGAAGGCACTGAATAAGGCAGCATACATTAGGTTCCAATCTCTATATCTGTATACTATAGTCATA
This sequence comes from Peromyscus leucopus, assembly GCF_004664715.2. Taxonomy (NCBI): domain Eukaryota; kingdom Metazoa; phylum Chordata; class Mammalia; order Rodentia; family Cricetidae; genus Peromyscus; species Peromyscus leucopus. The sequence continues at coordinate 129,412,852 of NC_051083.1, forward strand.
AGTATGGTGATACATAACAAGTACATGATGGATAAAGGTCTATCATTATTAGTAAAATAAACAATTCTCACAATCAGGAGTTAGGCAAATGTTATAAAGTGATAATCATTATAGTAATGACACCAACATATGATTGCTCACTGTAAGGACTTAATAAGCTGCTTTAATAATATTTTAATAGTATTTTTATTTTATAATTAACTTAATTTCACATATCAGCCACAGATTCCCCTGTGCTCCCTCCTCCCACCCCCAACCCTCCTTCCCAATCCACCCCCTACTCCCACCTTCTCCAAGGCAATGTCTCCCCTAGGGAGTCAGCCCAGTCTGGCAGACTCAGCCAAGGCAGGGCCAGTCCCCTCCTACCTACACCAAGGCTGAGCAAAGTGTCTCAGCATAGGCCCCAGGCTCCAGAAAGACAGGTCCTGGCTCTACTGCCTAGGGGCCTCTCAAAGAGTTCAAGTTAATCAACTGTCTCACTTATCCAGAGGGACTAGTCCAGTTCAAAATCCTACAGCTTTTGGAACTTGGAGTCATCAACTGAAAATAATAGGAGCAATTCATTCATGTTTGACTTTAATTGTAGAGTTGCCATTTTTAGTAGAACATATGAAAACTGTTGCAATAGGATATTTTAAAATGGATATATTCCTAAGCATGTTGTAATACTTTTTTGTGTGTTCTGACAAATAAAGCTTGCTGGAATATTAGAAGGTGGAGCTAGCAACTAGTTAACCATAGAAGTCTGAAGGACTGTACAGACAGGAGACAGGAAGTGATATGGGTAGACAGAGAGAGGAAATCATAAGGCAAGACAGGATCTTGGCCTTTTATATCTGAGGAGTCAGAGAAGTAAGAGGTGACTGTGGCTACTCATTTGTTTCTCTGATCTTTCAGCTTTTACCCCAATATCTGACTCTGGGTTTTTATTATTAAGACTAATTAGCATTGTGCTTCATCTGGCATCTAACTTTTGGGGTATGAATTCATGAAAAAGTCACTTGTCCATGGCTTTGTAGTCACTGGAACACACCGGAGCTGCACAGAGGGCTCATGCTAGAGTTACCACCCTGCTGTCTAGGTTTCCTTTCTTCTCCCCAAGACCTCTGAGCCAGTCTGGGATGTTTTCAGTTGCAGCCTCACTGCAGCAAACTCCACAGGTGCTTGGCCTCCAAATGCTGCAGGAGTTAGCCCCTAACCACCCTCCAGCTCTGCTTTTAGGAAGTTCTAGTCACATGTGCTTCTTCCTCAAAATCCCCTGTGTATGTGTTAGAGACAACAGGTTCTTTCTCCCAGGGGGTTGTGGGTTGTCTTTGGACCCCCTCCTTGGGCTGCTGCCAAACTAAGTAGTTGCGTTGAAAACCTGGTCAGGCTTCTACTGTTCTATAAAGTAGCAATCAACCATCTTCACATCTTCACTGTCATCATCATCAGATTTGGTGAGACAAATGGGATTTCTAAAAGAGGGGAATTAGTTTAAAAAAAAACAGAGGGAGAAATTATCCAAGTGAAAAGATGGGAAACACTATTATGTTGGAGGGAGTTAGGTCCCTGTATCATTACATAATGGATGGTTTAAAAATGGAACAATTAAATGAGATGACAATTAGATAAGATTTATGTTATGTCAATTATAAATATTATCAATTTGATCATTCTTGTTTAATCTCTAAAAGAGTTGGTTAATATGAGTGACAGATTCAGATGAAATGAACCTCTAAATGGTTTACATTGTATGGAAAAATGTACATGGGCTTGGAAGAGAGAGGAATTAAGGATAGACAGTTATATAAAGAAATAAATAGTTTTAAAAAGTAAAGTCTTTAAAGAGACTATAAAAAATCATATAATATTCCATTTAAAGATAGAAATCACACAGAAATTCTGGATTATATTTTCACACACACACAAATACACACATACACACACATACACACACATACACACACACATATATATGTATGTGTGTGTGTGTATATATATATATATATATATATATATATATATATATATATATATATATTCCTGACTTCAAAATTTATGTCTAATGATATATTGCTTTTCTTTCCACAGAAGATGAGAACTTATGGATTGTTTCCAGGCTAATATGGTTTAATCAGCCAAGACCCTCTGAAAGGGCTCTAATGAAACTCTGTCACAGATGATCCAACATCCAAACTCAGCCTCAAAGCAACTAGCTGAGATGATCCATCCTCACAGACTACTATAGCCAAGATCTAACTATAGTTCTTAATTTTCTCAGGATCCCCATAAGATTACCAGTGCCCCCAATCAGCAGGAAGTAGTAGAAAAAGCTATGTCCAAATTCCCAAAATATGGTTTATAAATGTTTATTTTTATCTAAAGGTGGTTTATTATAAATGTAATCTCTTTCTAAAGAAGTAAAGGGGATGTTATAGGTATAATAGAATGAAAGGTTAGATTATTGAATCTACTTTTAAAGAGCAACAACTTGTTTAAAGTGTTTTATATCACTATAGATTTTAGTTTGTTACAAATTTAGCTAATTTTGCCATAATGTGTATAAATATTTCCACTCTTGTTTAAGGTATTCTCTTTATGTGACTCATTTAAAATGGTAATATATAATTAAGAAATATAGATTAATAGTCATCTAGGATAATCAAATTTGTAGTCATGTTAGTTAATTTTTGCATATATAAAGGTATATTTTAATTACGTAGTTAATCTTCAAACACTTCAAAGACTTACAGAACATGCCATTCAAAGTGTTTTAAAAACTTAGACTTTCTGGACAGTGAGACATGTCTATAGACAAATAGCTAAACAGTCTTATTAAATACAAAACACAGAGCCACATATAGGGGTGAAAACCTGAGAGATCAGGGAAATAGGAAAAGCCACAAACTAGCCTCACATCACCAGCAACTCAGTCTCCAAAAAGATCTACTTCCTATATACCCTTGTCTATATGCCTTTCTGTTCTGTTCTCTCATTGTATCTCTCAGCCAAGCAATATCACTTCCTCTTCCTGTCCAGCTCTGTCAATTCCTATGTCTGTACAGACATCTATGGTTAGTGATGGGATTAAAGGCATGTGTCACCATCCTTTGCTCTGTTCCCATTGTGGCTTTGAGCTCACAGAGATCCAGACAGATCCCTGCCTCCAAAGTGATAGAATTAAAGGCATGTGCTACCATTGCCTGACTTCCATGTTTATTTATAGTGGCTGGCTTTTTCCTCTGATCCTCAGATAAATTTTACTGGGGGACATAGTACCTTGGGGGACACAATATAACACCACACATGTCTGCTCCTGGCAGCATGGATTTATTTCAAAGAGGAAGAAGGGTTTCAAAAACACTCCACAAGAAATTTATCTTCTTGGCACAAAATGGCCTGCTGGGGAAAGAACTGCTCTTGTTTGGACTGCTTGACAGTATGTCATATAGACTAGATATACAGGACCCATGGAAAATGACCATTTAACTTTACCAAACAAGGCAATATGGTCCTTCAGTTTCCTGGTTCTCAGAGGAGACTGCCAGATTTCTACAGGATACAGCGAGAAGCAACTGAAAAACTCTAGGCCTATAAGCTAAGGAAGGATGTTCCAATATTGCTGAGGAACTTTGGGTGACTGTCTAGGCAGCTAGCTGTCTCTGCCATTCTAGATTTTTGAAAATGGTTTAAAAAACACGTCCTGTTTATGTAGGTAATAGTATATCCTTCTGTTTTATTTGATATAGTTGAAGACTAAACAGTTACACTTTTCCTTGGTTATGATAAAAGATCAATTACATATGAAACCTTAGACTCAAAAATGCAAGATAGAATAGTATCTTTAATTTTGCAAAATACAAATATAATAGATATTGTAACTTTAATTCTTGCTTCATAACTGTTTGTTATATACAATTTTACTATATTAAACTTAAAACCTTTCTTTTTGATTAGATAGAAAAGGGGAAGCGCTATGGGATGTCTTTCTGTATGCTATAAATATGTGTTGCTCCTATTGGCTAATAAATAAAGCTGCATTGGCCTATGGCAAGGCAGGTTAGAGGCAGGCAGGAGATCCAAGCAGAGACAGGAAGAAGAAAGGAGATGTAGAGGAGATGCCAGTCTGCCACAAAAGGAGCAAAAAGATGTCAGCATACTGGTAATGCCACAGCCACATGGCAACATATAGGCTAGTAGGAATTGGTTAATTTAAGATGAAAGAGCTAGCTGGCCAGAAGTGGAAGCCCTAGGTCATGCAGTTTGCAACCAATGTTAAGCCTCTCGATGATTATTTTATAAGCAGCTGTGAGACCATGGAGCCAGGTGGGACTGGAGAAACATGGGACTGTGGGTTCAGGTGGGACAGGAGAAACTTCTGGCTACAGATATGCATGCACCTTTTGTGATGCAGATGTTAAACTCATGGTCAGCTTATAATAAAATTATCCCACAAGACTGAAGAGACGTGATTACAGCAGTATTGGAGCCTTGTCCTCAATTACAGTGGAAGAACTGGTGGAAAGATGAGGTTAGGACCATTGAACAATGAAGTAGGGACTGAGAAATTGAAATTTCCCAATTCCAACTTCATGGAACGTGTGATTATGCTAATGTACAAAGACCATCTCTATTTGATAACCACATTACTGTGGAGGGCTGTGGCATGGGTGTGTGGGTTCATGTGGTTCCATGGAAAGAAGTCTCAGAGGCACCTCAAGAATGAATTTAGCCTTTTGCAGCTGCAGGGGGTTCCAGCCTCTAGGGACTGAAATACTATCCCGTTGCTCAGAGTATTTTTATTTTCTCTCTATTTCCAGTTTAGCCAGTTAATTTCCATATGTTCAAAACAACCTGAAAGGAGTTCCCAAAGATACAATGCCAAGTAAAAATTCCTCGATTTCTCAGGTACCACGGTTTTCTGGGTTTCCTGAATCAAGTTATGCATAGGCATTGTATCCTTAGGAGACTCAGACAAGATTCTTAAAAGTAAACACAAAAGTCAAGCAGTGGTGGCACACATCCTTAATCCTATCACTTGGCAGGCAGGGATCTGTCTGGATCTCTGTGAGTTCAAGGCCCCACTGGAAACAGAGCCAGGTATTGTGGCACATGCCTTAAATTACAAAACTAGTTAACAATGGATGTCTGAAGGTCTGGGCAGAAAGACAGAAAGTGACAAGCTGGGCAGGAAGAGGAAGTGATGCAGCTAAACAGAGACAGCAAATCAGATGGCAGAACAGCAAGGCATATAGGCATGTGTTGCATTTGTTAGCTGAGGTATTGGTGAGGTTAGGTTAGCTTGTGGCTGTTCCTATTCCTCTGATCTCTCTCAGGCTTTAACCCCTATATCTGGCTACATGTATTTTTATTTAAGAAGACCATTTAGAAATTTGTCTAAAATTTGCATCCAACAATTGTGACAAGAATTCATTAAAAAGCCACTTGTTACAGGCCCCCCAGCTCAGGTCCGAGCTGCAAGGCTCAGGGCAAGCTGCTTGTGGCCAGGATCTCTTTGGCTTTTTTCTCTCCTGGTGGGTGGTGGTCTCTCTCTGGATTCCCATCTTGGACTGCCACCATACTAGATAGCTGCTTTGAAATTCCCATGGATTTCTACTGTTCTACACAGTTGACAAATTTAGTAAGTCAATTAAGATATCTTAAAGGAAGAAATTAATTAAAAGAGAATTTTATTTTCCTACATTATAAAATGGGAAACATTTTTACTAAGTAAGAAAGAATTTGGTTTCTGTTTGATAACATATTAGGCAGTCTGAAAGTGGAACAATTTATTAGAGCACAATCAATGTTGATGGGATGTACATAACATCAATTATGAATATTATTTGTTTGATAATTTTCATTTTAGCATTAAAAATGTTGGTCAATTTAAGTGCCAAGGTAAAAGCTTTAGGAAAACCTCTTAAAATGAATTATAGACAAATTCAGACCCAGAGAGGAGAATTAAAAGTGAATGTAACTCAGAATTAACCTTAGAAAAATGTGTTAAAATGACTTGTAGAGAAATTCAGATCAAGACAGAAGAATTTAAAGGTGAACATATCTCGGGATTAAATTATATGGTTACAGAGAAACAGCAAACTTTAATCTACCTGGTAACCTTACAGGAACTACCAAATGCTTAAGGGCATGTACAATCTAACTGGACTCCAGTGGAAATGATAGATTTAAGGAAATTTAAAGAAGCTATAATATTATATGGCATGCATTCCCCATTTGTAAAGCAGATGTTAAACTAGTGGTCAACTTGTAATAGATTTATCCCTCAGGACTGGAAAGAATTGGTTACAGCTGTCCTGGAGTCTGGAGCACAATTACAGTGTAGATCATGGTTTAAAGAGGGGGCTAAAACTTTAGAACAATGATGTAGGACTAGAGGTATAAGAATTTCCCAGGATCAGCTTCTTGGAGAAGGTGATTATGCTGATATACAAAGACAATGTTTATATGATAACCAAACCCTAATTCTATGCTGCATGGCAGTCATGAATGCATGGAACAGAATTGAGGAAGCAGGAAAAAATGCCAATCATTCACAAAAGTTATACAGGGCCCAAAAGAAGCTCTCATGGATTTCTTACTAAGGCTGTCTTCAGCAGTAAATAGAATGATACCAAATTCAGAAGCTAGACAATAATAATAGGATCTTTGACTTTTGAGAACAAGAATGCAGCATGCAAGAAGATAATCAGGTCATTAAATGCAAGATCAGCACCCTTGGTGGACTGGATCATGGACACGGTAATATTGAGTTTCATGACCATGATGATATGTGAATAGAAGAGGTGATATCAAACGCTTTGAGGAAAAATAATAATGCCAGGTTTTTTAATTGCAATAAATAAGGTCATTTGAAAAGGATCTGTAAACAGGATGTTCCTAGAAACAATGTTCATTCAAGGAACAAGATTCACATAGGGTGGCTAAAGAAACAAAAAGTATTGGTTAAACAAAGGATGGATTAAGGCTAGGTACTACTCTCTGGAGCCAGGACAGGTGTATCTCAGCATGAATGCCATGGATGCCTCTTTCTATATACAAGATATCAATTATCTTGAAGGTTATGTATCCTTACTACAAATACAACCTTCTTTCTATCTATTTGTCTTACAATCTTAGGCAAATATACCAAAAATGAATCTTTTTTTCTTTTTCTTTTTTTGGTTTTTTGAGACAGGGTTTCTCTGTATAGCTTTGCGCCTTTCCTGGAGCTCACTTGGTAGCCCAGGCTGGCCTCGAACTCACAGAGATCCGCCTGCCTCTGCCTCCCGAATGCTGGGATTAAAGGCGTGTGCCACCAACGCCCGGCTACCAAAAATGAATCTTAAAGCCAATAAAGTTACTATTGCTAGAAAAAGAGCAACACCTGCTAAGATAAAAAATCTATTAAAGTGATCCATAGGATTGAATGAGGCTATGGTATCTGGTAGATTTTTCCATAATATCTGTTCTTGCCATATTAGGTAACTCTTTTTGCCAAGGTTTCCTTAATTTCTTTTTGTAAATCAAAAACCATTTGAGAAGAATTAGGGTGAACCAACAAATGCATCCTAATCTTTTCCCAATCATATTTGCTTTCATTAAATCTTAAGGGTGTGATACAATAACAAGAAACATTCTAGTCACATTTTAATTTTATCTGCTCCTTCAAAATTTCTAACTGATCCCCTAACAATACAACAACTTTCCTTAATTCAGCTAATTCATTTAATATTTCATTATCTTATTTTGTTCAGTCCAAAGTTCTTCTGAATGTCTATGCCAGTCTCTAATGAATTCAGTAGTTTGGATTTCTTCATGAAGTGCCCCTCCAGCAGTTGCTGCTGTAGTGGTCAATGCAATGATTCCATAATAACTGCACCTTTAGTAGTAAGTAAGGTAATCATACACATGCCATAATAGGATGGCTTTGATTTAGTCTAAAAAACAGAGTACACTTATCATCCTAAATGTTTAATTTTCCTTCCCTTGACATAAGAGGGTAGAAAGCACTTGCCAATTTCCACAAGTTAGTCTGAATTGAATTGCCAAATTGCAGGAGAGGACTTGCCATTCCCACCTCATGCCACCAGATAGGCTTATTAATAGAAGCACTGATTTCCACAGCTCCATTTATATTGTACCATTTCCATCTTAATGCTGAGTGAGAATATTTCCCTTGAGGGGAGCCATATGGTCTACAATCAATGATGTCTCTTTTGGAGATATTAATTAGCACTTAAGGTTTCTCACTCTTACACTGTTGCTAGTGTACCCAGTCATATTGCTTGTTGGTAACCCTCATCTCACAGAATAGTAGATTTTATGGAACTAGCAGCATTAATCTCTTTTCCTTTAAAACCAGATGCATGAATCATATAAAACTTATTATGATAATCTTGGATAGTATTGACTATGGATAGTCATACTTGAGAGATTATTTTTAATCAGTGAATTCCATTTCCCATACAAATAGGAATTCTTTGTGCTCCAACAGTGTAATTATCAGTCACTTTACCCTCCACCATTGGTTGAGTGGGACCTTGGCTGTCATAAGGCACAGGTAGTCAAGACGATTCATTAACCACTTCCAGAATATTCACATCTCCTCAACTTACTGCTATGTTAATTGGAGGATAGGGGATATAAGCCCAATAATTATGATCCATCCCTTTTATCTGCACCGTTACAATGGAAAGTATGGAAAGAAATGTTTGTAGCATTTAGAGGCTTTTGAGTCATATGAAGTATCATCTCTCCTTTGTCACACAAACTCTTAAGCTGTCCCCAGGTGGGAGGATTTTTTTGTTTGTTATAAAGGTCTCCTGTGTCTTGACTTTGGCAGAGGCATTCTTGCATTGCAGCATCTTGGAGATGTCTTTTGTTCTGTGTGGATTTTTATCCTTTTTGCTGGAATCCACAATGTATTATCTCCTCTGGAAATGTAAGCATAACCCTGGCCCCATTGTAACACCCCCCCCTTTTTTGCCAAGCAGAAGTCATGGCATCCTTGTAGTACACAGGTTGATTTAAATAAGCAGTTTTTACTATGGTCCAATGCCTTTCTGATGTTGCTGTCTCTATATCATTAACATTTAGAACATTTAAGGTTAATAAGGAATTATGTAGTCTATCACTGGGGGTCTTCATATGCCCCTTCTGTTTAGCAAGTTTCTCTTTTAGGGTGCAGTTAGACCTCTCAATAATTGCTTGTCTGGTAAGATTGTATGGTATCCTAGTGACATGTTTTATGTTGTAATGTGCAAAAAATTGTTTCATTTTACTGAAAACATAAGTTGGGGTGTTATCAAGTCTTAATTGTACCAGTATACCCATTGCAGCCATTGTTTCTAATAAATGTATAATTATAGAATCAGTCTTTTCAGAACTTAAGGCAGATGCCCATTGGAATCCAGAACAAGTGTGAAGGTACGATGAACATATTTTAATTTTCCAAAATCTGTTAAATGAAATATATCACTTTGCTAAATCTCATTCCTTAGAGTACCTTTAGAATTACTTCCTGCAGGCGAAGGAACTTGATAATAAAAAGACCAAGCAGGACAGTTTTTTTTTTTAAATAATTTCTTTAGCTTGTTGCCAAGTAATAAGAATTTTTTCGCTAATTAGACTCCCAGAGGCTTTATATGTGTGAGAATTGTTGAAACCAAGGTTGGGTAAAGCACAGGGACAAATAGCCAAACAATTGGAATCACATGAACTATGAACCAAAGGCTGAGGGGCCCCCAACTGGATCAGGCCCTCTGAATAGGTAAGGCAGTTGATTGGCTTGATCTGTGTGGGAAGCATTTAGGCAGTGGTACTGGGTCCTGTGCTCATTACATGAGTTGGCTGTTTGAAACCTGGGGCTTATGCAGGGACACTTGGCTCAGTCTGGGAGGAGGGGACTGGACCTGCCTGGACTGAGTCTACCAGGTCGATCTCAGTCCTTGGGGGAGGCTTTGCCCTGGAGGAGGTGGGAATGGAGGGTGGGCTGGGGGGAAGGGGAGGGCGGCAGTAGGGGGGAGAACAAGGGAATCCATGGCTGATATGTAGAGCTGAATGGTATTGTAAAATAAAATAAAAGTAAGAAAAAGAATTTTTCTTTAAGCCTCTATTATTAACATGGTGTTTCTTTATGAAATTCTGAGGCTTCTAACACAGATCTTATCAATAACTGATCAATTTCTGAGTTTCTGTCTGCTAATGGCCCAGGCAATGGAGTATGGGATTGAATATGGGTAATGTTAAGTGGACAATTTCTTTCTTAGACTGTCTGTTGTAGTTGTAAAAATAATAAAGTTAATTTTGAATTATCAGGAATAAATTCAGCAGTCTTTCAGCATATTGAGAATCAGTAATTATCTTGAGAGATTCCTTAAAGTCTAATAAAACCATCAGAATGGCATATGGCTCCGATTTCTGAAATGAGTCATATGGATTTTACACAATCTTACTGGTGTTTCCTATCTTATAACCAGACATTTCTAGCTTATTTGCAACAGGATAGAATCTAAGAGTCCTAGAAATAGGTACCCTTTTTATTATGTGTGGGAGAATCTATTTAGTTCTTTTAATAAACTGAATTCATTTAATTTTTGGATATTTGTTGTTAATTTCTCCTAGTAAATTAATACAAGCTTTGTCAATCATCATTAATCTCCCATAATTGCTTAATTTCTTTATTAGTATAGGGTACCACAATCTCAACTGGATCCACACCTGACAACTGATGAAGTCTTAATCTTCCTTTTATGATTAGTTCAGAAACTTTCCCTATATAGGTTTTTAATTTTTTACTCCATTTATGAGCTAAGAAAAACCATTCCAAAATATAATCCTTTCTCTGCATAATGAGTCCAGTAGAAGGAGATTGACTTGAAGGTAAAATTACTAAAATACAGCTCTTTATAAAGTCTAATATATCCACATAGACATTTTGTAATTTTCATTCTACCAGGGCTAATTCTTTTTTGTCCTCAGCTGTTAACTGTCTTGGACTATTTAAATTTGAGTCAACTTGAAGAATTTGAAACAAATTAGTTAATTCTTGAGTAAACAATCCAATTGTAGGCCACAACCAGTTAATATCACCCAATAATTTTTGAAAATCATTAAGAATATACAGTTGACAGCCAGCACCCAGTAATCTCCACCCAACTCTGCCCCAGTTGTTGGCCAGCAGGGAAAACTCCCTGCAGCCAGGCTCCACCACCAAACCCCCCATTGGACCCTGAAATCTACAAGACCTACATCCTACCCAATACCTATCTGCCTGCTACCTAAGTAACTTACTGAGACAAGGAATCCACCAGCTCTCATGGGACCAAGAGTGGCTCCCTCAGACACAAAATCCACCACCTATTACTGGACCAAGAACACTGATAAGACTAAGAGCGACTCCCTGAGTCACAGAATCAGCTAGCTTAGATTGGGCCAAGAGCAGCTCCCTGAGATATGGAATCTGCCAGCTCCAATTAGGCCAAGAGCTATGAAGATACAAGAAGCCTATAGAACACCAAAAAGACTAGACCCTCCCCCAAAAAATGTCCCCACACCACATAATAATTAAACCACTAAACCTACAGAATAAAGAAAGAATATTAAGAGCAGCAAAGAAAAAGTCCAGGTGACCCATCAGAATAACATCTGACTTCTCAGTGGAGACTTTAAAAGCCAGAAGGTCCTGGAGAGATGTAATGCAGATATTAAGAGACCATGGATGCCAACCTAGACTAATACACCCAGCAAAACGTTCAGTCACCATAGACAGAGTGAACAAGACATTCCAAGACAAAACCAGATTTCAACAATACCTACCGACGCATCCAGCCCTACAGAAAGCACTAGAAGGAATATTCCAACCTATGAAAGTCAAATACACTGATGTAAACACAGGTAATAGGTAAACCCACAGCAGTAAACCCCAAAGAAGAGAAATACACACACACTACCACCAAAAGATAACAGGAACTAACAAATACTGGTTATTAATATCCCTTAATATCAATGAATTCACTTGTAAAATTCACCTGTCAAAAGACACAGGCTAACAGGATGAATATGAAAGCAGGATTCATCTTTCTGCTATATACAAGAAACACCTCAACTTCAAAGACAGACACTACCTCAGAGTAAAATGCTGGGAAAAGTCTTTCCAATCAAATGGACTTAAGAAGCAAGCTGATGTAGCTATCCTAATATCTAAAAAAATAGACTTCAAACTAAAATCAATCAAACGAGATCAAGAAGGACTTTACATACTTATCATAAGAAAGACCCACCAAGATGAAGTTTCAATTCTGAACACTTATGCCCCAAATACAAGGGTACCCACCTATGTAAAAGAAACTTTACCAAAGCTTAAATCACACATAAAACCCCACACATGAATAGTGGGAGACTTCAACATCCCACTCTCACTTCTGGACAGATCTGCCAGATCAAAACTTAACAGAGAAATAAGAGACCTAAAAGATTTTATGACTCAAATGGACTTAATCAATATCTACAGAACATTTCACCTAACAAAAAAGAATATAACTTCTTTTCAGCAACCCATGGAACTTTCTCTAAAATCAACCACATACTTGGTCACAAAGCAAATCTCAACAGACCCAAAAAAACTGGAATAACCTCCTATATTCTATCAGAACACCATGGCCTAAAATTAGATTTCAACAACAATGAAATTTACAGAAAGCCTACAATCTCATGGAAACTGAATAATGCTCAATTGAATCACCAAAAGGTCAAAGAAGAAATAAAGAAAGAAATTAAAGACTTCCTTGAGTTCAATTAAAATGAATGTACTGCATACTCAAACTTATGGGACACCATGAAAGCAGTGCTAAGAGGAAAATTCATAGCACTAAATGCCCACATAAAGAAGTTGAAGAAATCTTACACTAGTGACTTAACAGCACATCTGAAAGTTCTAGAACAAGAAGAAACAAAGTCACCCAGAAGGAATAGATGCCAGAAAATAATCAGATTGAGAACTGAAATCAATAAAATAGAAACAAAGAGAACAATACAAAGAATCAATGAAACAAATAATTGGTTCTTTCAGAAAAATCAATAAGATAGGCAAACCCTTATGCAGACTAACCAAAAGGCAGTGAGGGAGAGCATCCAAATTAACAAAATCAGAAATTTAAAGGGAGATACACCAACTGACATTGAAGAAATTCAGATAATCATCAGGTCATAGTTCAAAAACCAAAAACCTGTACTGCACAAAACTGGAAAATCTAAAAGAAATGGACAAATTTCTGGATAGGTACCACATACCTAAGTTAAATCAAGTCCAGATAAACTATTTAAATAGACCAATAACCCCAAAGTAAATAGAAACAATAATTAAATGTCTCCCCAAACAAACAAACAAACAAAAAAAGCCCAGGACCAGATGGATTCAATGCAGAATTCTAACAGATTTTCAAAGAAGAGTTAATACCAATACTCTTCAAATAGTTCCACACAATAGGAACAGAAGGAACAATACCAAATGCTTTTTATGAGGCTATAGTTACTCTGATTCCCAATCCACACAAAGATGCAACAAAGAAAGAGAATTATAAACCAATCTCCATCATGAACATTGATGCAAAAATACTCAATAAAATGTTTTTGGCAAACAAGCTCCAGGAACACATCAAAAACATTATCCACCATCATAAATTAGGCTCTATCCCAGAGATGCAAAGATGGTTCAAAATATGAAAGTCTGTCAATGTAATACACAGTATAAACAAACTGAAAGAAAAAAAAACCACACGATGGCTTCATTAAACTTTGAAAAGGCCTTTGACAAAATCCATCACCCCTTCATGATAAAGGTCTTGGAGAGATCAGTAATACAGAGAACATATCTGAATATAATAAAGGCAATTTACAGCAAGCCAACAGTCAAGAACAAATTAAATGTAGAGAAACTCAAAGCAATTCCACAAAAATCAGGGACAAGGTTGTCCTCTCTCAACATATTTATTCAAAGTTTGGTGTTTGAAGTTCTAGCTAGAACAATAAGACAGCAAAAGGAGATCAAGGGGACACACATTGGCAAAGAAGAAGTCAAACTTTCACTATTTGCAGATTACATGGTAGTTTACATAAGTGACCCCAAAAATTCTACCAGGGACTTCCTACAGCTGATAAACATCTTCGGTGATGTGGCAAGATACAAGATTAACTCAAAAAGATCAATAGTCCCCCTATGTACAAATGATAAATGGGCTGAGAAAGAACTCAGAGAAACATCACCCTTTATAATAGCCACAAATAATATAAAATACCTTGGGGTAAATCTAACTAAGCAAGTGAACGACTTCTATGATGGAAAATTTAAGCCTGTGAAGAAAGAAATTAAAGAAGATGTCAAAAATGGAAAGATCTCCCATGCTCATGGATAGGAAGGATTAACATATTATAAATGGCAATCTTACCAAAAGCAATCTACAGATTCAATGCAATCCCCATCAAAATCCTAACACAATTCTTCACAGACATGGAAAGAATAATACTCAACTTCATTTGGAAAAACAAAAAAACCAGGATAGCTAAAAGAATTCTGTACAACAAAATCACCTCTGGAGGCATCACCATCCCTTACATCAAGTTCTACTATAGAGCTAAAGTAATAAAAACACCTTGGTTAATATATAAGTACTATACAGCAAGAAGCCTGCCATGGCCATACAGTTTATAAGTAATGTAAGTCTCTGTGTGTTTACTTGGGTCTGAGTGGCTGCAGGAGCTAGGTGGACACAGGAACACTTCAACTACACAATATGTTTGGAAGTTTTCCTGTGTACAACCCAGTACAATCCAGATACAAGTAAACACACAGAGGCTTATATTATTTATAAACTTTAAAGTCTATGGCAGGCCTCTTGCTAGCTAGCTCTTATATCTTAAATTTACCTATTTCTATAAATCTATACTTGGCACATAGCTTGTTGCTTATTGGTACTTTTATATCTTGCTTCTCCTGGTGACAGCTAGTAGCATCTCTTTCCTTCTCCTTTCTTCTTCCTGTCTATCTGCTTGTATTTCCTGCCTTCCTCTAAGCTGCCTTGACATAGACTAATACAGATTTATTTATCAACCAGTCAGAGCAACATATATTCACAGCATAGAGAAAGACATCCCATAGCACATTCCCTTTTCTGTTACAATATATAGTGCATTCATATTTGACAAAATTAAAAAAAAAAACATTTTATACTATATTTGTTAGTCTAAGGTTTCATATCTAATTTATCTTTTATCATAAGCAAGGAAAACTATAACTGTCAAATCTTCAACTACATCAAAGACCCCAGAAGGATGTATTACCTAAGTAAACAGGAAATGCATTGTAAGCAACTTCCAAAATTCTAAAAATGACAGAGACAGCTGCCTACCTGCACCGTCATCCAAAGTTGCTCTGTAATGTTGGGGCATCCATCTTCAACCAATAGGCCTGGAGTTTTTCAGTTACTTCTTTCTGTGTCCTGTACAATATTTGGCAGTCTCCTCTGTGAAGCATGAACCTGAAGAACCCTTTCCCCTTGCAAAGTTCAGTGGTCACCTTCTTATGAGTATTGCATGTCCAGTTTATATAACATATTATCAACAGTCCAATCAAGACCAGTTTCTTGCCCAAATGGCTTTTTTTAACAAGAAAATAATAAACCCCATATAGAGTATCTTAGATGCCCATCTTTGTCCTTGAAGTAAATTGGTGCTGCCAGGAGCAGATGTGTCTCACTGTCCAGAAAGTCTAGAATTTAAATATCATATTCTGTAGGTGTTTGAAGATTACCTACCCAATTGTAATATATCTATGTATACTTAGAAAACCTAACTAGCATGACTATAAGTGTGATTATCATAGATGACTATTAATCTGTATTTATTAATTACACATTAAAATGTCAAATGAGTACAAACATAATACCTTAAACAAGAGTAGAAATATACACATGATATAACAAAATTTACTTTAAATTTGTAATAGACTAAAATCTAAAGCAATTAAAAAAATTAAAACAATTTGTTGCTCTTTTAAAGTAGGTTCAATAATTGAAACATTTATCCAATCTTATTTATATTATCCCCCTTTCTTTTTTGAGAAAGAGATTGTATTTATAAAAACCCCCCTTTAAATAATAATAAACATTTACAAACAATATTTTGGGAATTTGGGTATACCTTCTCATACTACTTCCTGCTGAGGGGGTGCTGGTAATCTTATAGGGATACTGAAAAAATTAAGAATTATCATCAAGTGCTAACTGAAATAGTCTCTGATGCTGTATTCTCTGAGCCAGTTGCCTTGAAGCTGTTCTGGATATTGGATCATCTGAGACCTCTCAGGGGATCTTGGTTGATCAAGCCATAAAAGCCAAGAAGCAATCCATAAGTTCTCATCTTCTGTGGAAACAAAAGCAGAGCCTCTTTTCTAAAGCAACATATCCTTAGACACAAATTTTGAAGTCACGATACATATATATGTATATGTATATATATATATGCATATATGTGTGTGTGTGTGTGTGTGTGTTTAACTTAGCAGCCTCAACAATCAAATGTCTTTCTGCAGTTAAAAATCCCTAAAAAAATATAATCCAGACTCTCTGTGTAATTTGCATCATCATGTGGCTTTTTTATATTACTTTTACTGTCTCATTAAATACTTTATGTTTTTTTTTAAAAAAATCTATTTCTGTATATTTCTCTCTATTCTCCTTTTCCTCTCTCTTCTAAGCCTATGTGAATTTTTATGCATAATGTTAACCATTTATAGGTTTATTTCAATTAAATCTATCTTTTTGTTAATTTCCTACAGTTGGTGCTCCAATTATTGTGGCAAGAAATCACTAAAAAGCCACTTGTGGCCTTATATCCCACTGGCTCAGGCCAGAGCTGTATGGCTCAGGGTGGAGCTGGATGTGTCCAGACCTCTACTCCACGTGGGCTGGAGTCTCTTTGGCTTTTTATGTTCTGGTGGGTTGTGGGCTCTCTACATATTCTCATCTCAGACTGCTACCACCCTAGGTAACTCATTTGAAATTCCCTCAGACTTCTACTCTTCTATTCATTTGACAGCCTTGGTAAGTCAATTAAGATAACTTAAAGAGAGAAATTAGTTTAGAGAGAATTTTTTTCTCACATTAAAAAATGGGAAACATTTCTACAGTGGTAAGAATTTGGTTTCTGTTTGATAACACATTAGGCAGTATGACAATGGAACAATTAAATGAGAGGATAATTAATGTTGATGGGATATATATAACATTAATTATGAATATTTGTTTGATCATTTTTATTTTAGCATTTTAAAAAGGTTTATCAATTTGAGTGCCAAGATAAAAGCTTTAGAAAAACATCTTAAAATGAATTATAGAGAAATTCAGATCAAGACAGAATTTAAAGTGAACCTATCTCACGATTGAATTATGAATTGTTTGATCATTTTTATTTTAGCATTTTAAAAAGGTTTATCAATTTGAGTGCCAAGATAAAAGCTTTAGAAAAACATCTTAAAATGAATTACAGAGAAATTCAGATCAAGACAGAAGAATTTAAAAGTGAACCTATCTCACGATTGAATTATGGTTACATGAAAAATGGTTACAGAAAAAAAGCCTCAGGCTACCAGATAGCAAACATTAATCTATCCCACAACCTCACAGGAACTGCCAAATGCTCAAGTATCTGTACAAGCTAACTGGACTCAAGTGGAAATGTTAGATTTGAGGAGATTTAAGAAAGCTATATTATCATATGGCATGCATTCCCCATTTGTAAACCAGATGTTAAACTAGTGGTCAACTTGTAATAGATTTATCCCTCAGGACTGGAAAGAATTGGTTACAGCTGTCCTACAGTTACAGTGGAGAACATGGGGGAAAGAGGAGGCTAAAACTTTAGAACAGTGATGTAGGACTAGAGGTGTGAGAATTTCCCAGAATCAGCTTCTTGGAGAAGGTGATTATGTTGATATACAAAGACAATGTTTATATGATAACCAAACCCTAATTCTAGGCTTCATGGCAGTCATGAATGCATGGAACAGAATTGAGGAAGCAGAAAAAAAGTCAATAATTCATGAAAATTATACAGGGCCCAAAAGAAAACTTCATGGATTTCTTACTAAGGCTGTCTTCAGCAGTAAATAGAATGATACCAAATTCAGAATCTAGACAATAATAATTGAATTTTTGGCTTTGGAGAATGCTAATACAGCCTGCAAAAGAATAATTAGGCCATTAAAGGCACAATCAGAATCCTTAGAGGATTGGATCAGAGACACAATTAATATTGAGTCTCATGACCATGATGATATATGGATAGGAGAGGTGATTTCAGGAGCTTTGAAGAAAAATAATGTCAGATTCTTACATTTTATTATAATTGTTCTACAAATGAACAAAGATAAAAATTAATAATATGAATAAATGATATTCTCTTGGAAGGGCTGAATGTGAGTTTTATACAAGGGATGCTTCCTATTCCTGATTTTATCTTGTAACTGAATAAATAACAAAGATAATTCTGACTCATCAAGGATAAAATTCTGCAGTCTCAATATGTAAGACCACTCACTCATTCAGCAAACTGGGAGTTGCTTAGTATGTAGAGAGGTTCTGAAAAATCTATTAATATCATCAGAATAGCATACAGTTCCAATTTTTGGCAGAATTATAACGAATTTGAACCACTTTACTTAAATTTTCTGATTTGTAACCTGCCTTTCCTCATTTGTTTGCATCTGTATAAAATGTATGTGCTGCAGATATGGGTATTTCCCTTACAATATGAGGCATGATCTGTTAAGTTCTATGTATAATTTTAATTCTATCACTTTTAGGATATTAGCAGTTAATCTTTCCCAAAAAATTACTGCAAGCTCTCTGCCAAGGTTCATTTGCTTTCCATAATTTGTCAATGTTATCCTCAGTTAAAGGTACTATGATTTCTGCTGGGTCTATTTCGGCTAATTGACAAAGTCTCAATTTTCCTTTTAAAATCAAGTCAGACATCTTTTCAACATGTTTTTAATTTTTTACTCAGTTTATTTGGTAGAAATATCCATTCTGATATAGTATCTTCCCTCTGCATTAAAATTCCTGTAGAAGTATGCTTAGAGGGTAAAATAACCAAAATGTATTCAAGCTTTGCTTTTAATGTAGCAGTGCTGTGTTATTCATTAAATGGTGCTGTTATCATGTGAGACAGGCCATGAGGCATTACAAAACCCACTATCAGAGCTTTATTAGGAGAAGAGAGTGACAGAAGAGAGCATGACCAGGCCTGTGGAAGACACATTCAATAAGAGAAGCTAGGAAGGAGAAGGAGAAGAAAGGAGGGAAGGAGTCTGTGTCCCACTTCTTATGGATTCCCCTGAACATGCACATATGGGCTTACAGAGCTAGGCCACCCATGTGCATAGATTGCATCATCATGTTACTTGCAAATTACACAATTATGCAGCAAACAGACTATGTAGGACATAAGGCACCTTGCATAGCTACTGAACTGTGCATGTGTGGTCATGTAGCTGCAGGAATTCCAGCAGAAACCTTCATTTATATCTCTTAACCATCGGAGAATTGTTATAAGTAGGCACCATGAAGGCAAATCATTCTCTGTCTTTTTCTTGTAAGGATATTGAAAAGAAACCGTCTTTTAAATTGATAGCTATAAGAGGCCATCCTGTAGGTAACAGATTAGGCACAGGAATTCCAGATTGTAGGGAGCCCATTGGCTGAATTACCTTATTAATTGATCTTAGATCTTCACTATTTTCCATTTACCAGATTTCTTTTTAATAACAAATACAGGAGAATTCCAAGGGCTGGTCAATTCTTCAATATATTGAGCATTTAACTGCCCTTGTACTAGTACTTCTAAAGCCTGCAGTTTCTCTGTTGTTAAAGGACATTGTTTTACCAATACAGGCTTGTCTGTTAACCATTTTAAAGGTAAAGCTGTTGGTTCCTTGAAAAATCAGCAGTTGTTGCACCCTGTTATTGAATAATCTGGATGGCCAGTGACTGTTCTTTATTTTTATATTTTATTTTTGGACTTCTTTAATTTTATTTATTTACTTTTTTATTAAAAATTTTTCTATTCATTCTACTTGTCAACCACAGATTCCCCTGTCCTCCCTCCTCCCACTTCCCATCCCTCCCACACAACCCACCCCCAATCCCACCTCCTCAAAGGCAAGATCTCCCATGGGAAGTAAGCAAAGCTGGCATACTCAGCCAAGGCAAGTCCAAGACCCTCCTCCCTGCACAAAGGCCAAGAAAAGTGTCTCACCATAGCCACCAGGCTCCAAAAAGCTGTCTCATGTACTAGGGACAGGTCCCAGTTTCAATAACTGGGGCCCCCCAAACAGTTAAATCTAAACAACTGACTCACTTATCCAGAGGTCCTAGTCCAGTACCATGGGGGCTCCTCAGTTAATTGGTCCACAGTTTATGCATCTCCACTAGTTTGGCTAGATGTCTCTGTAGTTTTTTCAATCATGGTCTCAATATCTTTTGCTCATAGAATCCCTCCTCTCTCTTGTCGATTGAACTCCTAGAGTGCTGCCTCAGATCCGGCTGTTAATCTCTGCATCTGCCTCCATCAGTCACTGGATAAGGGTTCTATGGTAGAGTCATCTTTGTGGATTCCTGGGGACCTCTCTAGCACTCTGCTTCTCCCTATTCCCGTGGTGCCCTTATTTATCTTGGTATCTCTCTCCTTGTTCTCCCACTTTGTTCCTGATCCAGCTTGAACCTCCTGCTCTCCTAAGCCCTCATTCCCCCATCCCTTGCCCTCCATTACTCCCCATCCCTAGTTTTCTCTTGCAGACATCATCCATTTCTCCATCTCTGGCCAATCCCTGTGTCCTTCCTACGGTCCTGATAGAAGTGAAAGTAGGAAGTAGACTTGAATACGTTGGCATTGGGGATCACTTCCTAAATATAACAGCAGTAGCACAGACACTTGAAGCAACAATTAATGGGTGGTATCTCTTGAAACTGAGAAGCTTTTGTAGGGCAAAGGACACGGTCAATAAGACAAAACGACAGCCTACAAAATGGGAAAAGATCTTCACCAACCCCACATCTGACAGAGGGATGATATCCAGAATATATAAAGAATACAAGAAACAAGACATCAAAATACCTAACAGTCCAATTAAAAAATGGGCTATAGAGAAAAACAGAATTCTCAACAGAAGAATCTCAAAGGTCTGAAAGACATTTAAGGAATTGCTTAACATCCTTAGTCATCAGGGAAATGCAAATCAAAATGACTCTGAGATACTCTCTTACACCTCTCAGAATTGCTAAGATCAAAAACACTGAAGACAGCTTATATTGGAAAGGATGTGGAGCAACGGGAACATTCCTCCACTGTTGGTGGGAATGCAAACTGGTACAACCATTTTGGAAATCAGTGTGGCAGTTTCTCAGAAAATTGGGAATCAATCTCCCTCAAGAACCAGCTATACCACTCTTGGGCATATACCCAAAGAATGCTCAATCATACCACAAGAGCACATGCTCAACTATTTGTAGTAGCATTATTTGTAATAGCCAGAACCTAAAAACAACCTAGATGCCCTTCAACTGAAGAATGGATAAATAAAACGTGGTACATATACACAATGGAGTACTACTTACTCAACAGAGAAAAACAGTGACATCATGAGGTTTGCAGGCAAATGGATAGAACTGGAAAATATCATCCTGAGTGAGGTAATCCAGACTCAGAAAGAAAAACATGCTCACTCTTGAGTGGATACTAGATGTAAAACAAAGGATAACCAGACTGCAATTCACAGCTCCAGGAAGGCTAGCTAGTAAAGAGGACCCTAGGAAAGACATAGGGCTCTCCCAGCAATGGAGAAATGAATGAGATCTACATGAGCAAACTGGGGGTAAGTGGAGGTATTAGAGGGCAAGGGTTGGGGGAAAGAGAGCTTATGGAAGTGGGAGGTCTTCACTGGATCAGGAACATAATGGGAGAACAAGGAAAGAGATACCATGATAAATGAAGACACCATGGGAATAGGAAGAAGCAGAGTGCTAGAGAGGTCCCCAGGAATCCACAAAGATGACTCCACTGTAGACTAATGACAATGGTTGAGAGGGTAACTGAGCTGACCTACTCTGGTGATCTAATGGCAAAACACAACACCCTAACTGTCATGATAGAACCCTTATCCAGTGACTGATGGAAGAAGATGCAGAGATCCATGGCCAAGCCCCAGCAGAGCTCCAGGAGTCCAATCGGTGAGAGATTGTATCGGGATTATATGAGCAATATATATCGAGATCATGATTGGAAAAAGTACAGAGACAACTAGCCAAACTAGTGGAAACACATGAACTATGAACCAATAGCTGAGGAACCGCATGGAACTGAACTATGCTCTCTGTATAAGTGAGACAGTTATTTAGCTTGAACTCTTTAGGTCCACAGGCAGTGAGACAGGGACCTGTCCTTAGTGCATGAGCTGTCTTTTTGGAACCTAGTGCTTATGTTGATACACTTTGCTCAGCCTTGGTGCAGGGAAAAGGGGATTGGACCTGCCTCAACTGAGTGTACCAGACTCTGCTGACTCCCCAGGGAAGACCTTGCCTTGGAGGAAGTGGGAATTGGGGGTGGAGTTAGGGGAAGTGTTGGGGTGGGAGGAGGGAAGTCAGGGGAATCCGTTGTTGATATGTACAATGAATAGAAAATTTCTTAATAAAAAGAAAACAAAGATAAGAAAAAGATACTTAAAGTGAATGCAAAATTTCTTAATTAAGAAAATGGAAGAAAACAAATAAATAAATAAATAAATAAACAAAAAAAGAAAAAGAGAAAGCTGGATCCACCTTTGGCGGGTTGGTATCGTGCTCAAGCTAAAATTGTTATTATGCGGTGCAATGTTATTCATTAAGTAGCACTGTTTACTGTGTACCAAAAGCAAGAAGATTCAACAAAACTCATTATGAGAGTTTATTAAAGGAAGGGAATAGGAAAAGTGTGCATAGGCCTATAGAATGACTGTGCAGGAAGAGCGGGAAGGAATAAGTGTGACCTACTTTTATAAATCCCCCAGCATATGCATATATGGGCTAAAGTAGCTACATCACACATGCACATAGATTCCATGATCATGCTGTGCACAAATTACATAATTATGCAATGCATGTATTACATAGGATGTAAGGACCTGGAATGACTAAGTAACTTGCCAGCACACTCGTGGTCATGTAGAAGGGGGAGTAGCTAGGATTTCAAACACTTAAGACTCTTTGTTTTTATTTTATAAAAAAAGCAGGTGACCGGGCAGTGGTGATACACACTTTTTATCCTAGCATTCAGGATGAAGAGCCAGGCAGATCTCTGTGAGTTCAAGGCTAACCTGGTTTATAGAGTGAGATCCAGGACAGGCACCAAAATCATACAGAGAAACCCCATCTCGAAAAAAAACACCAAAAAATGGCTAGTGAATGGGAATGGGGGCACCGTGTCTCCCAAAACTGCTTCCAGTGGACTCAGTGGGCGTTGGTTAAATTTTCAGATTAGGGAAGATAACTTTTGGGGTAGCCAAATGTCCTGAGGTAGTGGATTGTCCTCTACTGCTTTGGGAATCATCCATTGCCTTTTGCTGCTTCAGGGTCTGTGACTGTTTGAGTCTGACAAGGTGCTGGCAAGATAGAAGAGGGAGTTTGTAGTGGGTAGCCATTCCAGCTTTGATCTGGAAGTTCCAACCCCTATTGAGGCTTTGGCAACTGTCACGCCTACAAGGCGGGGCCAAGGGAGGCACCTTGAGGGAGACCTGAGATCTGGATGGGCAGCACTCTCTGTTACTGGACCCTTGACGGTGGAGGTTGACCTAGCAGAGCTCCAGAGAACACCGCTGGATTGTGATACACCTTCCTCAGACCCTGTGACCTACCTATCCCTTCATTTATAAGTTACCCACTAAATAAATCTTCCTTTTAACTATGTGGAGTGGCCTTAATAATTTCACCACTAGGAATTTAGAAAAAAAATTTACCTTGGTGGGTCCCCGAGGGGTCCCAAGGTGAGGGAGGGGGGTGCTGAGACTGGCAACTTTAAATTATACTTATCTGAAGAAGCTCTGACCTATCCAGGTGGATTCAAGCTGGCTCTAGAGCTCAGAAGAATTTTTAAACACATTAAGAAGCAGCTACATGGAATTTAAAAACTTGAACTGGTAGCCGTGATATTATAATGTTTAGCACTCTGTTCTCAGAAATTTATTGGTTAGTGTAAGAGAGAGAGAGACAGAGACATAGAGACAGAGAGAGAGAGAGACAGAGAGAGAGAGACTGGAGCATGCTTTTAATTTTCACCTGAGATAAGCCTTATTTGAGACAAACTTCAAGGCACCTGTTTTCTTTATTAGTTTAGCATCCAGAAGACACAAATGATCAATTGCTGAGGGCATTTATGTTAATGTCTGTTTTTTTTTTTTTTTTGCAGTGATCAGACACTTTTGAGCCTGGCAGTGTAAATACCTCTGGACTGTTACTGTTCCTTACCACCTTGGTATATTTGATGTTCCTTGGCCTCTGGCTCTATGGTGGTTCTGTAACAATTAGCTGAGTAGTTAATTAGAAGTTTGAACATGTTATTAGAGACACAAATGGAAACTGATGAAGCAGAATATGGTAGGTAGAGACTGGAGAGGGAACCAGGAAGGAAAAACCTATGGGGTGATGCAGTGATGTATTGGGTCCCCCAATATGCTATGTCCCCCCATAAAATTTATCTGAGTATCAGAGGAAAAAGCCAGCCATTAGAGTAAAAATAGAAGATAGGCAATGGTAGCACACACCTTTAATCCTATCATTCAGGAGGCAGGGATATGTCTGGATCTCTGTGAGTTCAAAGCCACACTGGAAACAACTAGACATGGTAAAACATCTAGGTAACCAGACTGCAACCCACAGCTCCAGGGAGACTGCTCTTTATAATACTTCCTAATATTTCTCTCAGAAACATGTGTTACTTTATGGTTTGTTGCTGAGGTTGGAGGAATATTAATCTGGATATTCCTTTGTTCTAATAGGTCACATCCCCATAAATTCATAGCTATATTAGCCACATATGGCCTTAATTTTCCTCTCTGTCCTTATGGTCCTATACATTTGAGCCATATTGTGCTCTGTTTCACTTGAGATAATGTTCCAACCCCTAACAGCTGAACATTTACCTCCTGAAGAGGCCAATTTGGATGTCAAGATTCCAGTGCAATCATTTTGACATCTGCACCTGTGTCTATAAGACATTCTAAGAGAAAGTCATTTATTCATATATTTAATTTTGGTCTTTGTTAATTTATAGAAGTTTGCCAAAAATTTGCTTTATTGTTCCTCCTGAATTTTCTGTACTCTCTGCTACAGCTGTTCTATCACCCTGAGCAGTATGGTTTATTACAATGGGCATTGGGTTAATTAATTGCTCTGACAAGGTGTTTCTTCTATGATGGTGGGAAAGGACTGATCTGAATTTTCTGTGGGGGCCTGCAAGAGGCCCCTCAGAGAGTTTCCCAATTGCCGAGGCAAATGACTACCTAGTCTGTCCCTTGTTGATCTGTGTTCATTGGTTCAATGTTTACCCTTACATCACCTTCTGCATAATCCATAAGGGAGGGGCATTCTGTTGCCATTGTTCCTTGAGAAAACATTGTTTTTAGGAATTGCCTGTTTGCATTTCCTTTCTAAGTGACTTTGTTTACTATAGTTAAAGCTCTGACATTATTATTTTTCTTCAAAGCGCTTGAAAATCACCACTCCTATCCACATATCATCATGGTCATGAGACTCAATATTAACTGTGTCCCTGATTCAATACTTCAAGGATGCTGATCTGGCCTTTAACAGACTGTGTTTTTGCATGCTGCATTAGCATTCTCAAAAGTCATAGATTCAATTATCATTGTCTAGCTTCTGAATTTGGTATCATTCTATTTACTGCTGAAGACAGTCTTTGTAAGAATTATGGGATGGTTTCTTTCAGGATCTGTATAACTTTTGTAAATACATCATTTTTTTGTTTCCTCAGTTCTGTCCCACACATTAATGGCTACCATGCACCATAGAATTAGGGTTTGGTTATCATATAAATATTGTCTTTGTATATCAGCTTAATCACCTTCTCTAAGAAGCTGAACCTGGGAAATATCCACACCTCTAGTTCTACATAACTGTTCTAATATTTTCGCCTCCTCTTTCCACCAGGTTCTCCACTATAACTGTGGAAAGTCCTCTGGGACAACTTTAACCAATTCTTTTCATTCCTAAAGGATAATTCTACTCTAAGTTGACCAAGAATTTAGCATCTGCTTTAAATTGGAGAATGCATGCCATATGATACCATAACTTCTTTAAATCTCCTCAAATCTAACATTTCCACTGGAATCCAGTTAACTTGCAAAGACCCTTGAGCCAGTTCCTGTAAGGTTATAGGGTAGATTAATGTTTGCTATCTGATAAACTGAGGCAGTTTCTGTGTAACCATGGAATTCAATCCTGAGATAGGTTTACCTTTAAATTCTTCTGTCTTGATCTGAATTTCTCTATAATTCATTTTTGCAGGTTTGACTAAAGCTTTTATCTTGGCACTCAAATTGACCACCCTTTTTAATGCTAAAATAAAAATGATCAAACAAATAATATTCATAATTGATGTTATGTACATCCCATCAATATTAATTATCCTTTCATTTAATTGCTCCATTTTCAGACTGCCTAATGTGTCATTAAACAGAGACCAAATTCTTACCACTATAAAAATGTTTCCCATTTTTTAATGTCAAAAAAAAATTCTCTTTTAACTATTTTCTCCCTTTATGATATCTTAATTGACTTACCAAGTCTGTTGTCTGTGTAGAAGAATAGAAGTCTGAGGGACTTTCACAGTAGTTACCTAGTGTGGTGGCAGTCCAAGTTGGGAATCCAGAGAGAGCTGGCTACCCACCAGGAGAAAAAAAGCCAAAGAGACCACAGTCCATGTGGGGTGGATATCTGGCTGCATGTAGCTCCAGCCTGAGCTGGGGGGGGGGCTGTAATTCCACAAGTGAATTTTTGTGAATCTTGACTCAATCGTTTGTAGATATAATTTTAAACAGTCTTATTAAATAAGAAACACAGAGCCAAATAATGAGTTAAAAGCCCAAGAGGTCAGAGCACTATCAAATAGCCTTTAGCTTACCAGCCACTGCCATTTTCCCCTGCGAAAAGAGACCTACTTCCTGTGTATCTGTATTTTTATTGACTTTCTCTTCTGGCTTTTCATTGGTTCTAAATCAAACCACATGACTTCTTCATCACTGCCTGTCTATACAGACCTCCAGGTCTCTATGGTTGGTACTTGGATTAAAGGTGTGTGTCACCAAGCTTGCTATGTCCTTGAATACACAGACTCTGCCTGCCATGTGATCAGATTAAGGGTGTGTGTCACCACTGTCAGACTTCTACTTGTCTTGCTATTAGCTATGACCTGCCGACAACTTTATGTATTAACATACAAAGAAAATCTCATTTCAGCACAAATAAAAAATCATAAGGATTCTATCTACCTTGTATAATATGATTTTTTAAAATTTAAAAGTATATCAAATAATATAACTAATTATATAAAAAGCAAACAGTAACCATACTATGACTTTTTCAGTGGCTAATAAGTAATTTCAATACCTCCCTGGAGACTACTCAAAATGTGACTTTAAATTATTTAAATAAGTCTAACTTGAGACTCAAGTCATGAAAGGAAGCCCATGCCTGACACTGCCTGGAGGACCAAGAATGAGGGTGGGTAGGCCAGAGACCTAGGCTAGAACCAAACATGACTGGAAAAGAAAAAAAAGTAAAAGTCAATGAAATGATTCCTAATAATATTCTGCTATACTCTTGGACTAGAGCCTAGCATTATCATTATCAGAGAGGCTTCTTTTATCTTTTGATGGGAGTAGATATGGAGATCCACAGCCTAATCCTAAACTCTGTGAATCCTGCAGAAGCAGGGGAGGAAGGATTGAAGGAGTCAGGGGTAGAGAACACCACAGCAAAATGGCCCACAGAATCAATTAAGCAGGTTTCATAGGGGATCACAGAGGCTGGGTGACAATCATGGTCCCCTGTATGGGTCTTGGCTAAGTCTTCTATATGTATGTTATCGTTGTATAGCTTGATGTTCTTGTGGGACTCCTAAGAGTGTGTGCAGGGGGCAGTTGCTGATTCTTTTTTCCTGCAATTGGGACCCTTTCTCCCCTACTGGGTTGGTTTGTACAACCTTGAATTGAGGGTTTGTACTTAATCTTATTGTAACTTGTTATGTCTTGTTTGGTTGATATCCCTGGGAGGCCTGCCTTTCCTGAAGAGAAAAAGAGGAAGGGTGTGTCTGGGGAGAAGGATGGTTGGGTGGGCCTGGTAGGAGAGGAGGAAGGAGAAACTGCAGTCAGGATGTAATGTTTGCTTTGTTTTGTTTTTGTTTTTGTCTTTTTTTTTGAGACAGGGTTTCTCTGCGTAGCTTTGTGCCTTTCATGGAACTCACTTGGTAGTCCAGGCTGGCCTCAAGCTCACAGAGATCTGCCTGGCTCCACCTTCCAAGTGCTGGGATTAAAGGCATGCACCATCACCACCTGGCTAGGATGAAATGTATGACAGAAGAATGAATAAAAATAAATGAATAAAAATTAAAAAATAACAGCACTACTTTGTTGTTGTTGTTGTTTTTTTTTTTTTTTTTTGTCCA
Source organism: Peromyscus leucopus (assembly GCF_004664715.2). Lineage (NCBI taxonomy): Eukaryota > Metazoa > Chordata > Mammalia > Rodentia > Cricetidae > Peromyscus > Peromyscus leucopus. The sequence goes on from NC_051083.1 coordinate 129,441,601, forward strand.
AAACTTCACTTCGTTAGGAGAGTTGGCCCCCAGGCATTCTGGAAATAGATGATAAAATGTATTCTTCATGTCTGAGGCTTTGCTCATTTCACACTGGGTAGTAGTCCATTAAATATTGTTTTTACTCATTGGTACCATACAAAATCATAACCTTTTGAGTTTATGGATATGTAGATTATCTTGATTTAATCTTTCTACAGTGTATGCATGGATTAAATATGATATGCATAAAATGCAGTATGCAATACCATTATTATTTCTCATAGCCAATTGTATTACATGATTTACCTTGCTTTATCACAGCATATATTCATCTGAGCAAAGGTTAAAAGTCCACTGTAATTCTCACATTCTTCCTTGTTGTCTACTTCAGTTCCTGCTACAAGTTCTTGCTTGAGTTCCTGACTTGACTTTTTCCCTATTGATAGACTGTAGTTTGGAAAACAAATAACCCTTCTAAATGGAAAATTAAATGGAATTATGGTAGATGGTATTAGAAATACTAATTTATCTAGTCATTTATTCAGCATGTCATTATTCAAAAACCATAAATATATTAGTCTGTGTAGTAAGTGATAGAGAGATGTGTATAAAACAGAATCCCATTCCTTAAGATACTCCACAACTTCTTATGGGAAACAAATGAGAAAAATTTTAGAACAGGCAATTCCATACCAAGTAATACGTCAGTCTTATTCTGAAGGAGATGTTACAATGTATTTGAATGATATTCAGATATGGATTTCTAGGGGTGGAGACACTTGACGTCAGTTTCTAAAGGTGATTTATAAGGTTAGAGATAAGCAGCACAAGAGGAACATTAAAGGTTCATGCATGAACTAACAGTTATAGCTTCTTATTTTTATAGCATCAAGGATAATAAATAATTGAATTTTAGACAGAGATGTAGAAATCTCTGCTCGTGTATAATAAATACTTTTAGTAGCTTTGAATGTAGTTTTATTTTGTATTCAATTTATAATTTGATCATTCTTTGGTATGTTTGTTGACTAATACATTAACTCCATAAATTATAATGATGAAAAAGTATTAACTCCATAAATTACAATGATGAAAGCTACTTTTCTTTTGGTGCTTAATACTTGTAAGGCAATATTTGAACACCTTTACATTTGATGTCTCATTTAATTCTCAAACTTTATCAGAAATTCAAGCAGCACCACTTTATGAATACAACAATGAAGCCAGGATGATGTCACATGTTTATCCAAGGTCATTAACTCAGTCAATGACAGGGTGGGATCCATAACTTGTGTTGTTACAACCATACCACTCCCTCACCTCTCCCTAGTTTTGTTATTTTCTCATCTGTACTTCCTAGGGGAATGCAACATCTTAATTTTTCACATGCTATCTAGTAGTTTTACTATTTATGTCATAACATTTCTTTAAGAATATAATGAATTTCTGTGTCATTGTTTTGTGGTATTTCTACATCTCTGTGCTGATCCATAAAATTTTTGTTTGTCTCTGAATTTCCCCCTGAAAACCAAATCTTACAGTACCATTTACCCTAATTCAGGCATATATATTTACACATATTTATAAACTGAACAAGTTATAAATAACATGTTATTTATGCATTTGCATTCATTTATAACTTGTTCAGTTTATAAATAAAAATACTGGTAGTTCATAGGATCTCAAAACTGTCTAACTGCTGATCTTTCACAGCAATCACTAGATTCAATGTTCTGGGACCAATCATTCTTGCTATTCCTTTGAGACAAAACAAGGCAAATTGCCATTGCCTTACTTATAGAGGATTTATTTAACAATATGTCTGTATCCCATTGTAAACCATAGAATTCTTACCCAATAGCCTTTACACCACATTCTAGAGATCTATTTGCATAATAATCTTTTAAAGTTGTTTTCTTCTTCTATTCTCTTTCTTCCTACTCTCTTTCCCCCTCTTTCTCTCTTTCTGAATTGATGAAGTCAGAAGCTACCTATTGTCTTTGTTATGCTGTACACTTTTGATCTATGTCTCCAACTCTAAAAACTGAATTTTAAGGTAAACATTTAGATTAGGCATGCATGCTTCAGATGCCAAGTATTTGTTTTTCTATTTCATTATACCTGACTACTTGACATATTTATAAAAATTATCAGAAATATTGGCAACAAAGAAAGATAAAAGGATTTTCTCTCATTACAAAGGAAATGAAAGCCACACAGCTATTTTTGCAACCATCTGGCATCAAGTTTTAGAATATAAAGTCATGCCTGTTCTTTGATAGAACAATACTCCATAACTTATTAAATTGATCATTTCTAAACTTAGCTCTGGCAAATTTATTTTAGATTGATTGGCGTACATCCAACATTCATTAAGTGTCAAGCAATTTTTGTTTTTGACATTTTTTCTTTTCCTTTTTAATTATTAGTTTATAATAATACAGTGAATGTTGCACTGTAATGCCTGCAGTGTATAAGCCTTTCAGGACCAAAGCGTTCATTTCTCCAATTTCCAGGAATATTGGCTAATGATGATTCACAGTTGTGATCCTCTCTGAGAGTGGTCTTTTTCTAAAGGAGTGCCTTGCTCATCACTCTACAATGGGAGCAAGATGGCAATAACCCAACTAGACACCTCATATAAGCAAAAAAAGTACCAGTTCCAGGAATGGGTTACCTCTTTCTGAATTATCAGCCAGTAGGACCCAATATGCACCCAAGAATTATAAGATCTTGCAAAATGTTTTCTTTCTCTTTAATGTTTGACTATCAGACCCTATTGTTGAAAACAACATATACTTGAAGCAGAGATTATGATGAGACAAAGCTGGCATCAGAAAAATACTCATAGAGCTCATCTTGCTGTGAAACTTTAAATCTATGACAATGTCTAACCTAACAATATGTACACACTGGTGCAATAGTAGCATGAATGTTTAGGAGTAATCAATGTCTTTATGATTGAATGTAAGGCTCAATCCTCTCTATGAGACAAAACCAATAACCAGCACTGTTAGAAAGGCAAAGAACCTATGACTAGACAAATCATAGAAAATTGGGAAGAAATTAAATAGTATGTACTAAATGAACACAGCATTAAAATGGCTCCTAGTGACTTACTGCTATACACATAGATCATAGTATCTATCAATCAGTATTAGAGAAGCTTCTTATTTTAGTGGATGGCACTTAACACAGAGACTCACAATGCATCACCATGCACAGAAAAGGAGACTGGAGTTTTCAGCCATAAACAGGACATACATATCACTTCCCTCACCACAAGGCTCAGGGATCTTCTTAGAATAGTGGGCTGAAAGATCTTTAGTGTCATAGGTGGTGGATAACATCCTGAGGGCAGCATTTGCAAAACAATACAGGACATTTGAACATATGAACTCACAGTAATTGTAATATAAGTCCTGCACAAGATCAATCCATAAAAAATCCCAGCATAGAGGGGCATGAAATCCCATCCCTAGTTGAGGAAATATAGGCATTTGATGGCCAAGAGGAGGGAAGTCAGTTTTTAAAAATAATGTGAATATAGTAGGTCAAATGCTGGCCAGAGCAGATGTTGCTCCCGAGAGTAGTTGGGCACAAACTGAACTCAATGGGGGAAAAAAGAGAATACTCATAATTGAATAGGTAGGATGAAGATTTTTCTTATAGGAGGAGTTTGAAGAAAAGGAATGAATATGTTCAAATTATATTGTATGAAATTGTCCAATAATTAATAAAAATGTTTTAAATAAAGATTATGTCTTTAAAAGCCTTCATTGTGTGACTAGACAGTGAAAAGTTAAAAGACCTTTTCCCCTACATTCAATTTGAGGAAATATATAGAGTTATGTCTGATAGAGATTAACCTTCAGAGTCTGATGAAGAATAACTTTCATCTGTATCTCAGTTCACATTCTCTCCGCTTGTGGAACAAATAACTGTATCTTCATCTCCTATTTCCACCAGTTCAGGCTTATCAATTCATAGAGAGGCTGCTTGTCAAATGGGAATCTGATTTGCCTCATTGACAAACTGTACTATTTACTATTGAAGTTCATTAGTTTAATGAATGGTTTAGGTCTCTTCAACTGAAGCACCACAGAACCATTCTGATTCACCACTTCAAATTAACATGATTGTTGTTTTCAGTCTTGTCTACTATGGGCATTTTGTTGCTCATGGTGAGCTCCCAAGTCTTTTCAGCTGCTGCATATCAAAAGATGTACCACATCCACACTATAGGAGCACATAAGCCCTATATCTCTTTATAATTGCATTCGTTTAAGTCTGTTCTAATTTTTGTAAGTCTAACTTGAGATGGTTCCATTTTGTTGGTTTGTTTCACAAAACCAATTGTTGTTCAAATCTTACATGGTCTTTTAATATGTAACTACTGCTTCCTTTATATTTTTAAAGTCCCTCGTTGAAATTGGTTGTAATGTATATGTCATATATGGCTCAGGGTGTGTGTCATCTGCTGGCTTCTCATGGATAATAACAGGATAATTAATTATATGAGAGCCATTTGAAAATGTTACAACCTGTATGGTCTTGCCCTTCTGCTTACTAGTTCCCTTGTCATGTTTATTGAGAGTTTCCTCCAGGGCTTGCAAACGATCACCTAGGGTCTGTTCTAGGGAGTAAACCTCTTCTCTTGCAAGGGACTCCAGAATTCTCATGAAATCATGGAAGTTTTTATGTTCTTCTGAAACACATAATTCCATGGACCTTATTTTAGCAATTAATGATAATCTTTCTTCCTTATATAGTGTCTGAGTAGCCACAACTTTACTCTGGAGAGTTTGTGTTCTATTCATTAAATATTCATATTTATTATCAATAAAATCAATTTTGGGTACAAGCCTTTTTGTAAATACTGATTAGCAGATTCCAGAGAAAGAATTTTTTTTTCTGTAAGCCTTCATTGCTATCTTTTAAAGCCTGTAATTCCTGGTTAGCAGATTCCAGAGAGAGAATCTTTTTCTGTAAGCCTTCATTGCTATCTTTTAAAGCCTGAAATCCTGCTTAGCAGATTCCAGAGAGAGTATCTTTTTCTGTAAGCCTTCATATCTTTGAAAGCCTATAAATCCTGCTTAGCAGATTCCAGAGAGAGTATCTTTTTTTGTAAGCCTTCATTGATATCTTTGAAACCCTGTGAATCCTGGTTAGCAGATTCCAGAGAGAGAATCTTTTTCTGTAAGCCTTCATTGATATCTTTGAAAGCCTGTAAATCCTGGTTAGCAGATTCCAGAGAGAGAATCTTTTTTCTGTAAGCCTTCACTGCTATCTTTGAAAGCCTGTAAATCCTGGTTAGCAGATTCCAGAGAAAGAATCTTTTCATGTAAGCTTTTACTGTTATCTTTGAAAGCCTGTATCAGTCGCAATAATGACTCATCTTTTTTCTTATTATTAAACCAGTGTTTGAACACTGTGTGAATTATTACGATGAATGCCAATGATACAAGCCAGATATGCCTGAGGAAGGTCATATATTTCCAGGAAAATGTCATTCATCATACAGGCAAAAAGGTTTTTAAATTCTTGTGAGGTAATGTAGTCGGCCATATTACAAGAATTATTCAAAATTTGTTAGTCAATTTTAAGGTATAAAATTATCAAGTACTTTAACTTGAAATAAGATGCTCCTTTTCCTGTCTTACCTTTCTGTGGTTATAGGGGATGTAGTAGTAATTTTCAGCCAGAAGGAGGCATTGGTATAGTGTCAAAGCAGGTCCTGTTGGATGCCTTGGCTGACAGCAGAGTGAGGACAGGCAGTAGGCAATTTTTCCAGTGAACCCTTGGAGCTTCAGGGCATGGAGAATTCCAGGCCACTCAAAGCCCATCTCTGCCTCTACAGACAATAGGTCTGCCAGCAGGCAAGGCTCCAAACCCCCACCTGGGACAGGGGACAGTGCCCTGTCTATTTTAACTAGGTGAAACTGTGGAAGCCTCAGGCTAGGGCTGGGGGCTAGAACTCAGGGAGAAGGGGGAATACCATACTGTCAGTGATTTCGCTGGTCTGGGGGCTAAAGTTGCTTCAGTCTACCTCCAGCGTCCAGGGTCCAGGAACCAATAGAGATGGCGCATCCGGATCTTGGGTCTTCACTGTCCTCTCTTGGCCCTGCCTTGTAGGTGTGACAGTTACTGAAGCCTCAATGGTGGTTGGAACTTCCAGATCAAGGTTGGAATCACCCACTACAAGTGCTTTTGATCTTAGCCATTCTGAAAGGTGTAGGATGGTATCTCAGAGTTGTATTGATTTGCATCTCCCTGATGACTAAGGACACAGAGAAATTCCTTAAATGTCTTTTTCCCATTTGAAATTCTTCCTTTGAGAATTCTGTGTTCAGCACTATAGTCCATTTTTAATTGGATTGCTCAGTATTTTGATGTCTAGTTTTTTTGAGTTCTTTATATATTTTGGAGATCAGCCCTCTGTCAGATGTGGGGTTGGTGAAAATCTTTTTCCATTCTGTAGGCTGTTGTTTTGTCTTATTTACTGTGTACTTTGCCTTACAGAAGCTTCTCAGTTTCAGGAAGTTCCATTTATTAATTGTTGTTCTCAGTGTCTGGGCTACTAGTGTTATTGGGAGGGGGTTGCTGGGGGGGAAAGGTGGAGGGATGGGGGGATCTTTGATTGGTGTGTAAAGTGAATGAAAAAATCTTAATAGAAATAAATAAATAAAAGGAAGTAGAACATTAAAAAAAGAAATAAAATTTGTGTTAAACTTTAAAAAAAGAAAAAAATAGATCTGCTTACTGTCTATATAACTTGCTTTCAGCTCTTGTTTAGGAAAACAGATGTTTTTAAATAGAAACCATGTGGCTTTCCTCCATCTTGGCTGATGACCTCATCAAGATGGATGGAAGCATCCACATGACTGGCAGCCATGTTTACTAAAGTTAAAGAGTATGTGTCATGTGACCTCACTACCTTAAGATGACCAGGTTACCACCTTATAAAGCCACAATTATACAATTTCTTAGTTATAATGAGTTCTTTGTTTATCATTGTGTCTACTTTCCAGACTAAGGATTCAAAACCGATCTCCATAATGTTTTATATTAATATAATTTTTGTAAGGTTTATATATCCCTAAGGGTATAAAGGTATACTCAAGTTAACAGAACCTAACTTTAAAATATGTCTACCTTCTTTGTCTTTTCTCACCTTGTTAAGCTTCAACTATTTAAAGAAACTAAGCCATACAAAAAACTGATATTCTATAAGGGTACACTATAGAAAGATCAGGAATGTTCCCAGTCTCATTATGAACTCCATTTATGATTTAAAGTTTACTGTATTTATTGTTTAATGCTTTATTCTGATGCTAAAACAATCTTTAGTGAATATTCAACTAAAAATTGTAAAGCTCAAACTTAACAGGGATAAAGCTATAAAATTATAATCTTATATAAGCTTATATAAGCTACTAACTTGCTCTAAACTGTTGACATACAAGTTAGTGTGTTTTCAAAGTCAAGCCTAAAGCAAGTAACTGACTCAGGTATACTTAATAGATGAACTCAAATTATTCAGAGATCTGCTAAATATGGAATTTAAAATGTTTAATGTAAAAGCTTCCCATAATAGACAGCAATGCCTGTAACTAGAGTTTTCCAGTTCTGCCTGGCCCATGTTCAGGACAAATCTGTCTCACCTGCCATTCCCACAGTCGCTCAGACCCAACTGAGTAAATATACAGAGACTTATATTGCTTACAATCTGTATAGCCATAGCAGGCTTCTTGTTACCTAATTTTTATATCTTAAATTAACCCATTTCTATTAATCTATAAGTTGCCACATGGCTTGTGTCTTACTGGTATCTTTTACATTTTGCTTGTCATGGTGGCAGCTGGCAGTGTCTCTCTGCCTCAGCCTTCTACTTCCCAGAATTCTCTTTTCTGCTTGTCCCACCTATACTTCCTGCCTGCCTACTGGCCAATCAGTGTTTTATTTATTAACCAATGTGAGCCACACACTTAACATACAGAACATCCCACAACAAATGCCAGCTCTTAGTGGGAACATTAAGGTGTCCAAAGAAGATAGATGGGACACAATGACTCCACCTAGATTATTGTCACACTAACCACTGTGCAAAAAAAACTGCCTCATGCCTTGCCTATTGCTAGGGCTCTGCCCAAGGTGTGGATACTTTGGGCTTGATTTCCTTGCTCTGCCTGGTCAAAGTAGGTCAGTTTTCCCAAGTTCCTTCTGTGAGTGTTACAGCTCTGAAAGGAAAGGTATCCTGACTTGTCAGGAAGTCGGGCTATACCTGGAGCTGCAATAGGACAGATCTGGAGAGAAAGGTATCCTGATTTGTTGGGAAGTCAGGCTATGCCTGAAGCTGGGGTGTGGGGATTGGTCTTCCCATAGGGTGTAACAATCCTGCTCCTCTCCTTAAGAAAACCATTACAGCTGAGCTTTGTTGTCCCCAATTAAGGTCTTCCCAGCAGAGCTCTGCTACTTCTCTCAGGCCCAAGATGTTGCTTCTTCTGCTTCAGTCTGCTAAAGGGAAAAAACCTGCAGAAACGTAGCAATCTCCTTGGGCTTGGTAAAAAGTTACTTTTTTCTGCTCAGCCCCACTAAGGGAATGTCTCACCAAAGGGTTTTTTTTTCTGCTCAGACCCCCAAAGGAATGTCTCAGCAAGGTTTTTTTTCTGCACAGCTTCTCTAAGGGAACATCTCAGCAAAGGTTCTACTGTTTTGCACCTGCAAAAAATCTTCACCCAAAACACTTTGAAGAGATTTACATGGGAAGTATTGTGGGATGTTCTGTATGCTGTGAATGTGTTGCTCTTATTGGGTGATAAATAAAACACTAATTGGCCAGTAACCAGGCAGGAGGTATAGTTGGAATAAACAGACAAGGATAATTCTGGGAAGTGGAAGGCTGAGTCAGTAGATGGATGGCAGCCCACCTTCCAGGGAGCAGCATGTAATGGCACACAGGTAAAGCCACAGAACATGTGGCAAGATACAGATTAACAGAAATTGGCTGAATTTAAGTGTAAGATGTAGTAAATAATAAGCCTGAGCTAATGGCTGAGCAGTTTTAATTAATATAAGCCTCTGTGTGTTCATTTGGGTCTGAGCAGCTGAGGGAATATGATGATGTGGGAGCCACGTGGGCAGTAGAAAACTTTCAGTTATAGCGAAGGAGTAGTCTAGAAGAACGGCTGCCTCTGCCAGGGTGGGAAAAGACAGCCCACAACTGAGCAGACAGAGGGGCTTATATAGGGCTTCTCAGGGGTGAAGTATTTCCAGGGAGAAGATTTTCTGTTCAGGCACTGGTAAGTTTTCCTGCTCAGGGATTAGTTAGTTTCCTTGGTGTTGGGCAGAGTTGGCTCTGAATTCAGAGCCAAACTGTGTTTCTTCCACTGGTTCTTTTTAGCTGTTTGGCTCAAGTTTTGGGGCCAGAGCATATTTCCTTGACTGGCTCTGGTTCTGTTGCCAAAATGTGTTTTGTGGGCTCTGGTTTCAGGATTAGGTTCTGGGTTTAGGGCTAAAGTGTATCTTTCACTGAGTTGGGTTTCAGGGCCAGGGTTTGTTTCTTTCACTGGCTCTAGGTTTAATGTGAGAGTGCTAGAATTTGTGCTCAGAGGTTGGTTGGTTTCTTGCTTGGGCATTTGTTAGTTTTGTTGATCAGTTTGTGAGGGGAAGAGTTGGCTCTGATTTTAGGGCCAAACTGTCTTTCTTTCACTCTCCTTTTTCAGCCTTTTTGGCTCTACTCTTAGGGCCAGGGCATATTTCTTTCACTGGCTCTGGTTTCATGGCCAGGGTGAATTTCTTTCATTAGCTCTGGTTTCAGGGCCAGAGTGTGTTTCTTTGTCTCACCCCTTTTCCCTACACCTTCTCCACAGGAAAATCTCTCAGACCTAGATCTGACACAACAAAGGCAGATACTGTCCTGTGTGAAATGTTAAGATTTAATGCTGTAATGTATGACAGCCAAATACTGACCACTGCCTTCAATAATGCCATGGAGACCACAGGAACTTAGGGTAACCATCTAGGTAGTGGGTAAGTCTCTGTACTTCCAGCTATAATTTATCCTTCACAGATCTCTCCTGATACTGACTAACTAACTGTAGCTTTAGTAGCAGCAAGCTTACCAACTCCTCACCAAAGACACAGCTGCATTCTCTTCAGGTCATAGGCCTCACTTTCCTAGGACTAGAGCTGTTAGGTTTCCAGGCAAGAAAGACAAACACTTTACCTTGTTACCAGACTATGAAAAAAGATAAACTCACAAAACAGGTTTCAAAGCAACTTTTTTTTTACATTCCCTTCTTTAAAGGAACCCGCTTTACAATGCATGCTCTTGTAATCAACAAACTGTGTCTCATGATAAAATATTGGATAGGCAAAAGTTTAAAGCTTATGTAAATTCTGAGTGTCTATGTAAGTGTTCTAAGGTATATAAATACAAGTTGTAAAGGTCTAAGGATATGAAAGCTTAAGTAAGTTGTGAGAGTCAAAAAGTGTTTTATTATGTATAAATGCATGTTATAAAGGCCTAAGAAAATGATTTGAGGTACAAATTAAAAAAGTTTCATATTTCTTTCCTCCTTGCTATGCCATTGTTATACTAAAAACTTCTAAAGTTTAAATTTTAATACCAAACGATGGAGTTCTGATAAGCTAGTAAAGCACTGAGTACTATTATCAGTCAAACCTCAAGACTTAAATTTTCTTTGGTTGTCTTCTAATAGACTCAAAAGTGCTTTTCAGTTGTGCTGAAAACATCTCTTTCCAATCCATATATCCAGTCCTCAAGAAAGAGTGTTAATGCTTTTAACTCAGAATAATTTTGGGGTCTCCAAGCTTTTGCTAAAACTGAAAGGCAGGAGTGCTGTAAATATGTGTTGCTCTGATTGGTTGATAAATAAAATGATGGTTGGCCAGTAACCAGGCAGGAATTATAGGCAGGGCAAGCAGAGAGGAGAATTCTGGGAAGAGAAGGGCTGAGTCAGAAGACACCAGCCAGACACAGTAGAAGGTAGTTATCAAGGCAGAACTGAAAAAAGGTACCAAGCCATGTGGCTAAACATAAATAAGAATTATGGGTTAATTTAAGTTTAAGAGCTAGTCAGTAATAAGCCCAAGCTTACGGCCAAGCACTTATAAATAATATTAAGCATCTGTTAGATTATTTTATAAAAGGCTACAAGGCTGTGGGTGAGAGATTTGTCCCAACTGCTCGCTGGTCAGGACACAGGAAAACATTTAGCTACAAATGGTAAAAAAAAAAAAAATGTGGGACTTAAAACCTAAGAAAGCTTTAAAGACAAGATTCTAAAACAGAGCTGAAAACAAATTCCTAGTTGTATCTCTCAGGCAAGCCATGAGCTACAGTATGGTGGGTTTGCACTGGTGTGTGGACTTCAGTGCAGCATGGTAGATTTCCACTGCAGTGCACAGTGTCATGACAGATTTAGCTTTTGTTAGTGAAAAAAAAGGTTTCTAGGATATACACTGCTGGATGGAAATATATATATATATATATATATATATATATATATATATATATATTATCTTGACTTCAAAATTTGCATCTAAGGATATATTTCTTTGAAAAGGAGGCACTGTTTCTGTGTTCACAGGAAGCAAGAGGCTATGAATTTGTTTTCCAGGTTAAGATAGATCAAATTTCATCAACTAAGATCCCATGGAAGGTCTCTAATGATACCATGGCCCAGATGACCCAACATCCAAAAACAGCTTCAAGGCAACTGGCTCCTACAATGCAGCCTAACAGACTATTCCAGTCAGGACTTGACCATAATTTGTAATTTTCTCCTGATCCTCAGAAGATTGCCAGTGTCATCATCCAGCAGGAAGTAATATGAGAAGCTATGCCCACTTTCCCAAAATATTGTTTATGAATTTTAGTTTTATTTAAAGTGGGTTTATTATAAATGCAATCTCTTTCTAATAGAAAAAAGGGTGATATGATATAGATATGATAGGATGAGTGGGTAGATTTTTTAATCTACTTTTAAAGAGCAACAACTTATTTGATATATTTAACATTGCTATAGATTTTAGTTTACTGATACAAAGCTAAAGTTAATTTTGTTTTACTGTACTTATATTTCTCCTCTTGTTTAATGTATTATGTTTAAGCAACTAAATTGAAATTGTAAAGTATCATTAAGAAATACAGATTAATTGTTAATCAACTATGATAATCAAACATGTAGTCATGTTAAGTTTTCTAGGCATACATACATATCATTCAATTAGGTAGGTAATCATCAAACACTTCAAAGACCTACAGAATATGGCATTTAAAATGTTTTAAAAACTTAGATATTTCTGGACAATGAGACACATCTGCTCCTGGCAGCACTGATTTATTTCAAAGAGGAAGATGGGCATTGAAGACACTCCATATGGAGTTTATCTTCTTCTTGACAAAAGCAGCCATTGGGGCAAGAAACTGTTCTTTTTTTTTTGTTTTTTGTTTTATTTATTTATTTATTTATTTATTTATTTTACAACACCATTCAGTTCAACATAATAGCCACAGATTCCCCTGTTCTCCCCCTCTCGCCCCCCTCCCCCTCCCCCCAGCCCACCCTCCATTCCCACCTCCTCCAGATCAAGGTCTCCCCCGAGGACCGGGATCAATCTCCCCCAAGATCCAGCTATACCACTCCTGAGCATATACCCAAGAAATGCTCAATCATACCACAAGAGCACTTGCTCAGCTATGTTCATATCAACATTGTTTGTAATAGCCAAAACCTGGAAACCACGTAGATGCCCTTCAACTGAAGAATGGATAAATAAATTGTGGCACATATACACAATGGAATACTACTCAGCAGAGAAAAACAATGACATCATACGGTTTGCAGGCAAATGGATGGATCTAGAAAAAATCATCCTGAGTGAGGTAACCCAAACTCAGAAAGACAAATATGGTATGTACTCACTCACAGGAAGATGCTAGATGTGGAACAAGGATGACTGGACTGCTACTCACATCACCAGTGAGGCTACCTGGAAAACGGGACCACAAAAAAGACACGGAGAAATGGATGAGATCTACATGAACAGCCTGGTCATGAGTGGGAACAATGAAGGGCGACGATTGAGGGAAAGAGAGTGGGAGATCCTAGCTAGATCAAGAAAAGAGAGGGAGAACAAGGAATAGGAGACCATGGTAAATGAAGACCACATGAGAAGGGGAGGAAGCAGAGAGCTAGGGAGGTCCACGGAGATCCACAAAGATACCCCCGCAAAAGACTGCTGGCAATGGTTGAGAGATGGCAGGAACTGACCTACTCTGGTGATGGGATGGCCAGACACCCTGATAGTTGTGCCATAAACTCCATCCAAGGACTGAGGAATCTGGATGCAGACATCCACGGCTGAGTGTGGTGGTAATCTAATTATACTGAAATGTGATTTTGATTGTATGTTAATAAATAAAGTTGCCCGGGGGTCAGAGCTATTAGAGCCATAGCAAGAGTGTGGCGGTGGTGGCACACACCTTTAATCCTAGCATTCCAGAGATAGAAATCCCTCTGGATCTCTGTGAGTTCAAGGCCACATTGGAAACATCCAAGCATGGTGGTCACACACTCCTTTAATCCCAGAAAACCAGCCTTTAATCCCAGGGAGTGGTGATAGAAAGCAAAAAGATATATAAGGCATGAGGACCAGAAACTAGACGCATTTGGCTGGTTAAGCTTTCAGGCTTTGGAGCAACACAGTTCAGCTGAGAGCTATTGGGATGAGGACACAGAAGCTTCCAGTCTGAGGAAACAGGACCAGCTGAGGAACTGGTGAGGTGAGATAGCTGTGGCTTGTTCTGTCTCTTTAAATAGACGAACAGACAGGAAATAGGGCTCTGATTCGGGAGGCTGGGACACCGCAGGCGGAAGGGTGAGATTTTGGCTCTGAGCTCTGACCTCTCAGCTTTCTCTTTCGCATTGTTTCTGTGTTTCTTATTTAATAAGAAGGTTGGTTACATCAATAGCTGAGCCCCTGGTGGAGCACTGGGAGTCTAATTAGTGAGAAAGAAGAGGGTTTATATGAGCGAGAATTGTTGAAGAAACTGTTCTTGCCTGGACTGCATGAAAAAATGTTGTATCAACTGGACATGCAGGACCCATAAGAAGGTGACCATTGAACTTTTCAAGGCAAAATGGTTCTTCAGGTTCCTGCTTCACAGAAGAAACTGCCAGACATTCTACAGGACACAGAGAAAAGTGATGGAAACTTTAGGCCTATGGACTGAAGATGGATGTCCCAATGTTACAGAGGAACTTTAGGTGACTGTCCAGGCAGGCAGCTGTCTCTATCATTCTAGATTTTTGAAAGTTACTTACAATTCATTTCCTGTTTACTTGGGTAATATTATATCCTTCTGAGATCTTTGATGTAGTTGAAGACTAGGTAGTTATAATTATGGTTTTGGTTAGTTATGATAAAAGATTAAGTTAGACCTTAGACTTACAAATATAGGGTAAATAGAATATGTTCTTTGAATTTGCCAAATATAGACTAGATATTGTAACTGTAATTCTTGCTTGATAACCATTTTGTTATATATAATTTCACTATCTTAAAGTTAAAACTTTCCTTTTTAATTTAACAGAATAGGGGAAATTCTGTGGAATAATGCTTTTGTACACTGGTTTAATAAAATGCTGATTGGCCAGTAGCCAGGTAAGCAATATAGGTGGGATAAGCAGACAAGGAGAATTCTGGAAAATGAAAGGCTGAGTGAGGAGATGCCAGCCTGCCATCCAGAAACAGCATGTAATGATATACAGGTAAAGCCACAGAGACTGTGGTGACATATGGATTAACAGAAATGGGCTGAGTTTAAGTGTAGGAGCTAGTCAGTGGTAGGCCTGAGCTAATGTCTGAGTAGTTTTAATTAATATAAGCCTCTGTGTGTTTATTTGGGTCTGAAGGCTGCACACCAGGCAGGACACAGAAAACCTTCAGCTACACAGGAGTGTACTGTCTTTTATACAATGTTAATTTCAGTACAGGTTATAAACAGTGGTAATGCTAACATGTCTAAAACATTTTTTCTCATTTTATAAACTTGAAAATTTAATGTAAGCTTCAAGGATTTGACTTGGATCCACCTCTCACAAGTCAAACAGACTACAAATAAGTATGAAAAACCAACAGCCTGTTTCACTGGTTGCCTATTCTACCTATTTTTGAGGGTGGAATCTCTCTCTTTCCCCATGGACTTGAGACCTCCCCCCTCAACTACCAGAATTTTGTACCTGAAAGTTTCAAGTATACAACCAAGAAAAAATCCCCTAAACTTCTTAACTTTACCTTCTATCCCCATAAGATTAGTCTATCTGTCCCTGAAGATTTCAAATCAAGGTAAGACAGCTTCAGCAACTTTTTAGCCCCAAGTGCTCCAGTTTCACAAACATGGTCTGAACTTCCCTAGCCCCAGATGGTCCCAACAGAGCCTGGACAGCAAGTGAAACAGCCTGGTATTCCAGGCCTTGGCCAGCATTCCAGCTGTCCTGGGCTCCAAACAATGAAGACTCAATGCCCACAGCAAATAGTCATAAAAAAGATTATGTCATTCATTATCATTTATTATCAATAAAAATGTTGAGAGCCCACAAACCTGGACAAATGGCTATCTGAGGTACCTATTTACCTTATCAAAGTGAACCTGTCTGCAA
This sequence comes from Peromyscus leucopus, assembly GCF_004664715.2. Taxonomy (NCBI): domain Eukaryota; kingdom Metazoa; phylum Chordata; class Mammalia; order Rodentia; family Cricetidae; genus Peromyscus; species Peromyscus leucopus. The sequence continues at coordinate 129,457,275 of NC_051083.1, forward strand.
GGTTCACTCTGCCTCCCTCAGGACCTATATGTTACAGGGTATGGCTAGCATACCCTGCCCCCTGCCCTAAACTTTACCAGCCCATGGGCTAGGTTGTATTTCCTACAGCAGCCCTTCTCTATACAATCCAGCCATTTTGATTACTTGGTCCTTTTGTCTATCTTTTACTGTCCTGGCCTCTTGGCCTCCTGATCTCCTAGTCTTCTGGGTATCCTCATTCCCCTCCCTATTCTCCTCACATGGCCAGACTCAGGTTCATATTCACACTGGACTTTGCCAGATGAATCTGCCTCTGGCTATGCTCTCCCTCATATCTACAATAAACTTCCTACACGGTACACCGGGGCAGTCAAGTCCTCCCTGCATTTTTTTTTTGGTGGGGGGGTTTCGAGACAGGGTTTCTCTGTGTAGCTTTGTGCCTTCCCTGGGACTCACTTGGTAGTCCAGGCTGGCCTCAAACTCATAGAGATCCGCCTGCCTCTGCCTCCCGAGTGCTGGGATTAAAGGCGTGCGCCACCACCACCTGGCCTCCCTGCATTTTTTCATTCACTTACACACACACACACACACACACACACACACACACACACATACACACACATGAAAATTCACATATGTACACACACAAAATGACAACAAAAATAATAAAATAATATAATATATTTGTAATACTTTTTTTTTTCAAGACAGGGTTTCTCTGTGTAGCTTTGCACCTTTTCCTGGAACTCACATGGTAGCCCAGGCTGGCCTTGAACTCACAGAGATCTGCCTGCCTCTGCCTCCCAAGTGCTGGGATTAAAGGCGTGTGCCACCACCGCCAGGCTATATTTGTAATACTTTTTGCTTAAATGGCAACACTAATTACAAACCATTTCCACAGACATGTTCCATACCCAATTTCTTAGGTGTTTTGATAATTATTAACTTGTTTGTTTTTGTTTTTTAAGGGTTTGTACCTGATATTTCCTTGTCCTTGTAAGCTTAGTCAAGAATGAAATAAAGGGGCACACAGATTACAAAATAGCAAGGATATGGTATGTAAAGCAAAGGATAGTAAGGACCAGAAATAGCAGGTCACAGGGTAAAAATTGCTGTGGAATGTTCTATATGCTGTGAATGTGTTGCTCTGATTGGTTAACAAATAAAGTGCTGATTGGCCAGTAGCCAGGCAGGAAGTATAATATAGGCAGGACAAGCAGAGAGGAAAATTCTGGGAACAGGAAGGCTGAGTCAGGAGTTGCCAGCCAGATACATAGAAAGGGAGATGTAAATGTACCAGTAAGACATAAGCCATGTGGCAAGTTATAGATTAATAGAAATGGGTTAATTTAAGATATAGGAACTAGATAGCAAGAGGCCTGCCACAGCCATACAGTTTATAAGTAATAGAAGCCTCTGTGTGTTACTTGGATCTGAGTGGCTTCAGGAGCCAGGTGGGCATAGGAAAACTCCAGCTACAAATGGCGCCAGAATGTGGGGCAAGAGTTTCCACCTAAAACCTGAGAAAGCTAAAAAAAATTCTAAAATGAAGCTAAAAACAGCTTCCTAGTTGCCACTCTCAAGTTAACCACAGCCTGCATGCTTGGGATATGGCAGGTTCATGGCATACAGGCTTGAACTGCAGCATGGTGAAAATGAGGTGTCTACAAGTCACACATTATACTGCATAGTGGATTTAGCCTTTGCTAGTACAGAAAAAAAGAGTTTTCTGTGCTACATGCTGCTTTGATAGAAGCATAGACCCACTGCTTCTGAGAGTTGATGGTACACATGGCTCCCAGAGCTGGTGATAAATGTACCACTGTCATGTTGAGAAACTGAGATGGGTGGAAATGCTTCAGTTTAAAGCAATAGATTCACAATAAGACAGATTCACATGGGATGAACCCCTAAATGGTTTACAATTTGTATAAAATGTAAGTAGGCTTGGAAGAGACAAAAAAGTAATACATGCAGTTATATAAAGAAATAGTTTTAAAAATAAAGTCTTTAAAGACAAAGCAAGAGTAAAATAAAAAATATGCCACGTAAAGATGGATATTACACTAAGAATCTGGATTGTGTTGTCTTTGGAATTTTTAACTTCAGAAAGACATTTGATTGTAAGGACTGCTCACATAAACAAATATGTATATTTTAAAGGTAGTTTGGCTTCAAAATTTGGATCTAAGGATATGTTGCTTTGGAAAGGAGGCTCTGCTTTTGTTTCCACAGGAAGCAAGAGGCTATGGATTTGTTCCAGATTAAGATGCATCAGGTTTGATCAGTCAAGACCCCCTGAAAGGTCTCTGATGACACCATGGCCCAGATGATCCAACATCCAGAACAGTTTCAGGGCAACTGGCTCAGACAGTACAGCCTCACGGACTACACCATAAGCCTAAAATTTTCTTTGCGTCCCCATAAGATACAATGCCCTCATCCAGCAGGAAGTAGTATGAGCATCTATGCCCAAATTCCCAAATATACCAAGCTGGCTTTGGACATGGAATTGGCTTACTCCTTCTCTAAACCCAAGCATATTACTAAAACAAAAGGTCAACCAATTCTTTTGTCCCATATCAGAAGAGCCCTCTGGTGTGGGACAGAGAAAAACGAATATTTTATTTTATTTAAAGCAGGTTGATTATAATTACAATCTCTTTCTAAAGAAGAAAAGGGAATACAAATGTGATAGGATCAAAGGATGGATTATTGAACCTACTTTTAAAGAGCAACTTGTTTAAAATGTTTTACATTGGTATAGATTTTAGTTTATTGATATAAATATAGAATTAATTTTGTTCCTATATATATATGTTTCTACTCTTGTTTAAAGTATTATGTTTATGTAACTCATTTAGATTGTAATGGATAATTAAGAAATGCAGATTAATAATTAGTCTTCTATGATAATCACACTTATAGTCATGTTAGTTTAGTTTTCTAGGTATTTATACATATATTTCTGACAGGTAGTCTTCAAACACTTCAAAGACTTACAGAATATGGCATTTAAAATGTTTAAAAAATTAGACTTTCAGGAAAGTGAGACATATCTGCTTCGCAGTACCAATTAACTTCAGAGAGGAGGATGGGCATCAAAGACAGTCTATATAGAAAAAAAAGGGGGCAAGTGCTATGGGATGTTCTGTATGTTTTGAATGTGTTGCACTGATTGGTTAATAATTAAAGTGCTGATTGGCCAGTAGCCAAGTGGGAAGTATAGCATAGGCAGGACAAGCAGAGAGGAAAATTCTGGGAACAGGAAGACTGAGTCAGAAGTTGCCAGCCAGACACAGAGGAAGGGAGATGTAAAAGTACCAGTAAGCCACAAGCCTTGTGGCAAGTTATAGATGAATAGAAATGGGTTAATTTAAGATATAAGAACTAGATAGCAAGAAGACTGCCACAGGCATACAGTTTATAAGTAATAGAAGCCTCTGTGTGTTTACTTGGGTCTGAGCAGCTGCAGGAGCTGGGTGGACACAGGACAACTCCAGTTACAAACAATACTCAAGGGTCCTGATTATTAATTTGGAATTTATTTCATGGAGTTCAAGGAGATGTTTGGTCACTAAGAAATATAGCATGTGAGCTTCTTGGTTTTGGCTGACTGGCTTGGATTATGTAAGCTTTTACCTACTTCCTGTGTGTTTTCCCACAATGCATCTGATGTTAATTATTTGCACATGCAACTATGTATAGAGATAAGATTTACCAGGCTTTTTCTTTTGGGCCACCAACCAGTTCCCAAATCATGACACAGAGACTTTTTATTAGTTATGAACGCTCAGCCTTATCTTAGCTCAGTTAAAATCTGTTTCTCTTTATCTACATTTTGAGTCAATGCTTTTTATCTTCTTTCTGTGTATCTTACTTTCATGCTGTCTCTATGTCTGTCTGCCTGGCAGCTGCCTGGCTGGCAATAGGGGGTCTCCATCTTTCTCCCTCATTCTTTTCTTCCTTCTCCCATTCTCTTTTTCTCCTCCTATTTATTCTTTCTGTCTGCCAGCTCTGCCTATTCCTTACTGGCTTAGCTATTGGCCATTCAACTTCTTATTAGACCAATCAGGTGCCTTAGGTAGGTAAGGTGAAACAGAAACACATCGTTTCATAGTTAAACAAATGCAGCATTAAGAAAAGAAACATATCCTCATGTTGTTAAACAAATGCATCCTATAGGATGATATCTTCATTCTTCCTAAGGACAGTTCATTGATTTAGGTCATGGTTTGTTTGTTTGTGTGTGTGTGTGTGTGTGTGTGTGTGTGTTTGTGTGTGTTTGTGTTATAGCAAAATGCACTAAAAGATAGTCTGCCTATAGGTGATGTGTTCTCTCTTTGCAAGTATGATGTAGCGAACCACAAAACATACTTCCCATGTGTTGTGGCAAACCACAACCTGAACCAAAGCCCTCCTCAGCCCCATGTAAAGCACACAGGTAGGAATTCCAAGCCCTTTATTGTTTTCTGTAGAACAATGACCAAGGAAGATCTTGAAGTTCTGTTCATATTCTCCAGTGCCTTCATGAGCATGTACTCATTGTCTTACCCCCAAATATGAAGAACCAAAGTTCCCCTCCTTCCCTCCTCAAATCTCCATCCTACCTTTGTATGAAGAACCCTAATTGCTCTTAATAAAAAAATATTGGTGTAAATGCTGAAAGATCAGCAAAGGTGCCAGACTTCTTACCTCTACCTAATCCTAAGACTGAAAGGGCCAAACTCCTGTCTCCATCCCACCTTATCACTTCCTCTCCCTGCCCAGACATATCACTTCCTGTTTCCTCCTCCCAAGTGCTGGGATTAAAGGTGTCTGCCACCACTGCCTGGTCTCTAGTTGCTAGCTCTGCACTCTGATCTTCAGGCAAGATTTATTTGTTAAAGCACAAGCAAAGTATTATCACATCCCTTTTCTCTTCCCAGTTCTACCACAAGAGAATCACAGGGACATGGATCTTTTCAGAATGAATTTATTTTTGCAAATCTCACTGGATAGCATTGAATATAATAAGGGGGCATTTTCAAACAACTTGATGACTAGACATGTATATCTGGTGTTTCTGGCTGTGTTCTGAGACTACAGCCTATTCAAATCAGTAGTGGAGATGTGTGAGCCAGCTATGGTGTGTTGTTCCTGGGCTCAGTGTTCATCTCCTCCTGCCACTGGTTGTTGTAGTCCCAGAGTGTGTTCATCTGGTCCTGCAGTTGCTTTTGTTGATTGCAGAGAGTGAAGCTCCCCTGATTCACCTGCTTGTCATGGTAGCAGAAGGCAATCCTCTCCTGTTTCACCTGCTTGTCTTGATAGCAGAGTGTCAACATTTGGTCCTGCTCCTGCTTGTTTTGATAGCAGAGGGTAATCATCTCCTCTTTTACTTGTTTGTCTTGATAACAGAGTGTAAACACCTGGTCTTGCAGATGCTTGTCTTGATAACAGAGAGTGACCATTTTTTCTTTTACATGTTTGTCTTGATAACAGAGTGTAAACATCTGGTTCTGTAGTTGCTTGTCCTGATCAACTTGTGTAATCACCTCTTCTTTCACACTTTTATTTTGATTGAATGGTGTGATCACCTCCTGTTTCCGTTGCATGTATAGATTGAAGGGTGTGATCACTTCCTCTTTCAGCTTCATGTCTTGATCAAATTGTGTGATCACCTCCTCTTTCAGACATATATCTTGATCACAGTGTGCAATCACCTCGTTTTTCAGAGGTTTGTGTTGATTGAAGTATGGGATTATCTCTTCTTTAAGATGTTTATCTTGATCAAATTGTGCATTAACCTCTGATTTCAGCTGATTTTTTTGACCACAGAGTGTGATTATCTGACTCTGTACTTGTTTGTCTTGATCACATGGTGTATTCCTCTCATCTTGCAGCTCGTTGTCATGGCCAAATTGTGTCTTTACCTGACTGTGCATATGATAGTATTGATTCCAAAGTATATTTGTCTCATTCTGCAGCTGTGTATATTGATCCCACAGCATCTTCAACTTGTCCTGTAACTTTTTCTCTCGTTTACGTCGGTGTTTTTTCTTCTTTTTCTGCCGCTGAGTTTCTTCAGGGCATGGTATTACTCTTTCATCTTCCTTAGTTTTCCCAGAAGGAGTGGTATTTTTTTTCAAGATCTTCATCTTTGAGCCCCTTTTCAGAATCAGTTTCACCCCTTTTAAGGCATGTAGATTCTAGAAGGAAAGCACAGTATGACATTAGTTAATAGTTATGTTGTAGGGTATGTGATCACATGGTGTGAAGATGTTTTGTTGTATAACCTCACCTGTCTAAGGCATGTTCTGAGTGATTTAATAAAGAGCTGATTAGACAATAGCTAGTCAGGAGAGGATAGGCAGGATTTCTCGGAAAAGACAAGAGCTCTGGGAATAATCTGAAGCTAGAGATTCACCAGTGAGACAATGTGGAATAGTAGATTATAGTAGTCTCTATAATATACTGAGTATAGTCAGAAATATTGTACTGAGGATGGGTAATGAGCCATGTGGCAGAGCATAGATCAATATAACTGGATTGATTCAAATTATAAGAGCTAGTTGGCCAAACTTTCATACATAATAAGAAATCTCTGTGCCATTATTTGAGAGCTGGCATTCCATGGAAAGACCTGTTACATTTGGCTCCCAACATGAGGGCATGTATATCCAAGTTTAGGGCCTGTGAGTAGCAGGTGTGCTACTCTGCAGAAGATTAAGTAGAAACCTCTTCCTTAGCCATCAATTTCCCAGAGCTGGGATGGGTAAATGCAGTTCCCAGTTTGTCCCCATGGACATAAAACTTGGTTCTCAGAGACCTAAGGGGGTCAGGGCCAGCTTCCAGAGCAATGTGCTAAGTGCAGTTGCAAAAGGAGCCTACAGATGTGTAGAGGTGACCTGGCCCTTTAAGGTTTGGCTCATGTAGTCAGAAAAGCCTTCAGGCATGCAGTAAGCCAGGGAGGTCCAGACCAAAACTACCTCTGAACAAGTTCTATGTGCTTAAAAATTTGCTTAGGTTCTGAAGCTAGACAAGAAAATGGTATAGACAGTCATAAAAAATAGTTAAAAAATAAAGTCTTTCAAAAGAGAATAAAGTAACTCTAAAAGGAATAAGCTACTGTGTGTTGGTGGTGCATGCCTTTAATACCAGCAGTTGGGAGGCAGAGCCAGGCAGATCTCTGTAATTTCAAGGCCAGCATGGTCTACAGAGTGAGAAACTCTGTCTTGAAAAACAAAAACAAACAAACAAAAAGAATAAGGCATGTAAGTGTAGGAAATATTATAACAGGATATTTGGACCTTATATAGTACTTTATTAACTTTAAATTTTTAAATGCTAATAAAGAAAAACCAATAGCTGCTGAGAGACATTGGATATTTTAAAAAACTACTAATTAAACCATCCTACAAATTTTAAGGATGTCTTAATTTCAGAATAGAAACCAAGGTATATGTTACTTTGGGAGAGAGGTTATGCCTTTATTCCCACAGGAAATTAAAAGTTAAAGATTCCTTCAAAATTAATAAAGATCAGATGTGACTGGCAAAGACCTCCTGAAAATCTTGGCTGTAGACATGAAGGAATAAACCAAGGAAAACTATAATACAGGTGATATATATGCTGACCCTTTTACTTGGGAACAACTCTGAGACAAGATGAGACATGATAAATCTTGTTGTCTACAGAGTCCTCAGAACTTATTATTACATGCCATTCTTTCATATGGCATGGATAGAAATTTGCAGTCCAAGTGGACTTATAAAGTTTACAGGCACCTTTTACCTGATCAAACAAGGAACAAAAAAAACATCTTTAGCTCACTTATGGACACTACTATATATATGTATATATATGCTACCTATAAAAGTGTGTGTTTTCAGAAAAAAAAAAAAAAACAGATACAAATGAAGACAAGTAGCCCAGGTGATCCATCCTCTCAGAATACCTCTATGTTTTTTTCCACAAAAATCTGTATCCGGAACAACTTCAAAGCTACTAGCTGAGATGGTACAACCTCACACACTATTCTAGCCAGGACTTCAGTTAAGCCACATACTTTCCCATCACACAGAGACTGGACAACAAATGATACAGATAGCTCTCCCAGGACTTGGCAATTATACCACTTTTCTCAGGGTCTCTAAAAGATGCTGTTGCACCCAGACAGCAGGAAGTAATTTTAAAACCATTACACCCACACTCCTAAGAGTTGGGGTGGAAGGTTTTGGGTCATTAGGGGGGTTATGGACTTTTGTCATCATGTAGGGGAGCTAGTTGCAAGATTTCATTGGTCATGATCAGAGAGAGAAAACTAAACAAAGGGTGTTAGATTCAGATACCTCTTTTTGAAAAGAAAAAAAAAGGGGGAGATAGATATAGGAATGATAGGATAAAAGGATAGATTATTAAATCTAGTTTTAAACTAAAAAGCAATTAGTAGTCTTACATTGGTATAGATTTTTGTATATTGAAACAAATTTAACATTATTTTTGTTATAGCTTACTGTATATGTTTCTACTCTTATTTAAGGTATTATACATATGCAGCTCATTTAAAAATGTAATGTAAAGTGCTAGTCCTTGAAAGTTGTTATTGCAAACTGTGTAAGGTAATTAAGAAATACAGTTTAGTAGGTAGTCATCTATAACAATCAAACTTGGAGTCATCTTAGTTATATTTTCCAGGTAAACAGAGATATATTTTAGTAGACTGGTGGTCTTCAAACACGTTAGAGAGCTACAGAATATAACATTTAAAATCGTTTAAGAACATAAGACTTTTTATGACAGTGAGACATTGCTTCTGGCAGCACCAATGTACTTCAGAGAAAAATTATTGGCATCAAAGAACCTCCATATGGAATTTGCTTTCAATGTGGCAAAGCTCACCACTGGGCAAGAAACAGTCCTTGCCTTAACTACTGCCAGTATGCTATCCAAATTTGTCAAGCAGGACACAAAGGAAGTCAACTGCTGAACTTTGCCAAGACAAGGTAGGCCATTCATTCAAAATCCCATTTTACAGAAAAGTCTGTCAGATATTGTAGGCCCACAGGCCAAAGATGGATGCCCCAATATTGCAGAAGAACCTCTGGTGACTGTCTAGGTAGCCAGCTGTCTCTATCATTTCTATAGCTTTGGAAGTTGTTTGCTCTGTACTTTCTGTTTTCTCAGGTAATATTTTATCATTCTCAGGTCTCTGATGGGGTTGAAAACTAGATAGTTATGGTTTTACAATTTTTCCTGTTACCAAATTCAAAAAAGAAGTCACAAAAGTGATTTAAAGTTTATGATGGTTGATAGACATAAAAGCTTAAGTTGTTTATTTAAGAAAAGGTTTTAAGTTCTAAAAAGATATTTTAGGTTGGCAATATAAGTTATGATAGAAAGTGATTTAAGTACAAAACTTTGGACACACAAAGATAGGATAAATAATAGAGTACTTTCTCCAGAGTTGCCAAATATATATGGACTGGAAATTGTGAATGTAATTTTTATCTGAATAATTGTTCTTATTTTATATAGTTTTTCTGTGTTAGAGTTGAAGCCTTTCCCTTTTATTTAGACAAAAAGGGGAAAATCTGTAGGGTATTTGGTCACACTGTGTGACGATTGCCACTATTTAATCTCACCTGTCTAGGGACTTTCTGATTGGTTTAATAAAGAGATGAATGGCCAACAGCAAAGCAGGAGAGGATAGGCAGGACTTCTGGTGAGAGACAGGAACTCTCTGTAAAATCTGAGGCTAGGAATTTGCCAGTGAGGAGCAGAGAAAGTCAGACAGAGACATTCTATACTGAGGAGAGGTAAAGAGCCATATGCAAGAATATAGGTTAATATAAATTAATTAATTTAAGTTATAAGACCTAGTTGGGAATAAGCCTAAGATAAGGCCAAGCTTTCATACTAAATAAGAAGTCTCTGTCTCATTATTTGGGAGCTGGAAGTCCAAAGAAAGACCTGTTACATAGATATGTACCAGGAAGCAAGGCTGTCTTAGGTGTATGGGTTGAGCAAGAGGTTTAAGCTAGGCCAGGCAAGGGTATGTTTTCTAGAGGAGGGGCAATGATGGAGTAAAGAGTGTAGCTAGAGTTTTCCTGCCTGGCCCATAGTCAGGACAAATCTCTCTAACATGCCAGTCCCACAGCCGCTCAGACCCAACCAAGTAAACACACAGAGACTTATATTACTTATAAACTGTATGGCTGTGACAGGATTCTTATCTAGTTCTTCTATCTTAAATCAACCAATTTCATTAATCTATAAGCTGCCACATGGCTTGAGGCTTACTGGTATCATTACATGTTGCTTGTCATGGTGGCAGCTGGCAGTATCTTTCTGACTCAGCCTTCCACTTCTCATAACTATCCTCTCTGCTTGTCCCGCCTATACTTCCTGCCTGACTGCTGGCCAATCAGTGTTTTTTTTATTAACTAATCAGAGCAACACATTTAACATACTGAACACCCCATAGTACTTCCCCTTTTCTTTTTTCAAAAAAGAAGGTTTTAACTTTTACATAGTAAAATTACATATAACAAAACAATTATCAAGTATGAATTACAGTTACAATATTATAGAAGGTATATTATCTACCTTATATTTGTGAGTCTAAGATTTTATATCTAACTTATCTTTTTTCATAATTGAGGAAATTATAAATATCTAGTCTTCAACTACATCAAAGACCTCAGAAGGATATAATATTACCTGAAAAATGGGAGAAGGACACAAGCAAATTTCAGGAGTCTTGCAGGGTAGACAGATACTGCTGGCAGCCTGGACAGTCATCTAATGTTGCTTTGTAAAGTTGGGGCATCTGTCTTCAGCCCACAGGCCTAGAGTCTCTCAGTCATTTCTCTCTGTGTCCTGTAGAATGTCTGGTAGTTTCCTCTGTGAAGCAGAAACCTGAAGGACCATTTTGTCAAGCAAAGTTTAGTGGTCACCTTCCTATGGGTTCTGCATGTCCAGTCCATCAATCAGTCCAGGCAAGAACAGTTTTTTGCCTAAATGGCTATTTTTGCCAAGGTGAAGATAAACTCCATATGGAGTGTCTTCAATGCCCATCCTCCTCTCTGAAGTAAATTGGTGCTGCCAAGAGCAGACATGACTCACTATCCAGAAAGTCTAAATTTTTTAAAAAACATTTTAAATGCCATATTCTGTAGGTCTTTGAAGTGTTTGAAGATTACCTGTCTATCTGAAATGTATCTATGTATACCTAGAAAACTTAACATGCTACCAGTTTGACTATCATAGAAGACGAATTATTAATCTATTTCTTAATTATCCATTACAATTTTAAATGAGCTGTACAAACATAATACCTTTAAAAAAGTAGAAATATACATACAGTATAACAAAATTAACTTTAAATTTGTGTCAATAAACTAAAATCTATACCAATGTAAAATATTTCAAACAAGTTATTGCTCTTTAAATGTAGGTGCATTAATCTACCCTTTCATCCTATCATATCAAAACTATCCCCTTTTCTTCTTTAGAAAGGGATTGTATTTATAATAAACCTGTTTTAAATAAAAATATTGGTGTTTCTCTGTCCCACACCAGAGGGCTCTTTTAATATGGGACAAAAGAACCTCTTAACCTATTTTTTTAGCAATATGTTTGGGTTTAGAGAAGGAATGAGCCAATTCCATCTCCAAAGCCAGCTTGGTATATTTGGGAATTTGGGTGCATTTTCTCTTACTACTTCCTGTTGGAGGGGGCACTGTATCTTATGGGGACACAACGAAAATTTTAGGATTATGGAGTAGTCTGTGAGGGTATATTGTCTAAGCCTGTTGCCTTGAAACCATTCTGGATGTTGGACCATCTGGATCATGGTGTCATTGGAGACTATTCAGGGGGTCTTGATTGGTCAAACCTGATGTAACTTAATCAGGAACAAATCCATAGCCTTTGGCTTTCTGTGGAAACAAAAGCAGAGCCTCCTTTCCAAAGCAACATATCTTTAGATCCAAATTTTGAAGTCAAGGTATCTTTAAAATATACATATTGGTTTCACTCTGCTGCCTTTACAATTAAATATCTCTGTTTAGTTAAGAATCCCAAAGACAACACAACCAGAGTCTCTGTGTAATATATATCCTTACTTGGCTTATTTTTTGTACTACCTTTATTGTCTCTTTAAAAACTTTATTTTTAAAAACCATTTCTTTATATCACTGTATATACTTCTTTTTTCCACTCATTTAAGCCTACATACATTTTTTACACATAATGTAAACCATTTAAAGCAAAATATAGAGCTCACTTAGATTAGCTGTACTTACCTTTTCATCACCTCTGGAAGTGGATTCACAGCAGGCCTCACCAGAAACCGGAGTTCTAGGCTTTAGTGAAATCTTGCCCTTCAGAGTTAGGTTGGTATGTGAAGTCGATGGGTCTGTCTCTGTGGTGCCCCCATGTGACTTCTTATTAACCTTGCCCATTGTGAAGCCTCACAAGGGTCTGGCCCAGAAGGCCAGGTAGTGGAGTTATATACCCTCCAAGAACAATGGAGGCCACACCCCCTAAGCTCTGATTGGTTAGCTAAGTCTGCCACAGCCAATAGTGGCAAGCATGGGTTCTGACATCACAGTGAATGCCCTTTCAACCCTTGGTGAATGTTGGGAGAGGCTAGGTGTCTAGGAAACCAAGGTAAGGCTCAGACAACAGAAAGTACCACCCTTTACACTTCTGATAGGGGAGATCCTGGGAGGGAAAACAGGGTCTGTTTAGGCATGGAAGCTTCTCTTCAACATCACAAAGACATCTTTTCCATGACACCCCTCTTTACATACATGTATTTAGTCAATGGGGGTACATGTGGCAGAAGACTTGTTCCTAGGAGATGTTCCCCAAGATCCCAAGCTCCCCCTAACCAATTGAGTGGTCCCTTCCAGTATCTATCTCCCATAATACTTAACCACTATTTTGGTTTTCATTATTATTATTTACATCCTAACTGCATATTTCCCATTTTTCTTCCCTCCTCCTCCCAGTCGTTCTCCCCACCTTTCCTTTGCTCCCCCCATCCATTCCTCCTCCATTTCTACTCAGAAAAGGGCAGGCCTTCCATGGATATCAACCAAACATGGCATATGAAGTTGAATACTAGGCACCTCCCCTCATATTAAGGGTGGACAAGGCAACTTAGAAGGAGGAATAGGGTCCCAAAAGCCAGCAAATGAGTCAGAGACAGCCCCAGCTCCAACTGTTAAGAGTTCCACAAAAAAGAACAAGCTACACACTGTCAAATACATTCAGAAGGCTTAGTCCATTCCTGTGCAGGCTCCCTGGCTGTCATTTCAGTCTCTGTGTGCCCCTATGAGCCAAGGTTACCTGACTCTATGGGTTTTCTTGTGGTGCCTTTAACCCCTCTTGTTCCAAAAATTCTCCCCCCCTTCCACGGGGCTCCCTGATCTCTGCCTATTGTTTGGATATGGGTCTCTGCATCTGTTTGCATCAGTTGTTGCATAAAAGCTCTCTGATAACAACTGGGCTTGTCACCAATCTGAGTACAGAAGAATATCATTAGGCATAATTACATTGACTGATTGTTTTGCCAGTTGTGCTTGGTTCTATGTAGTGGGTAGCTGTTCCATCTTTGACCTGGAAATACCACCCCCTTTGAGGCTTCGGTAACTGTCACGCCTACAAGGCAGAGTCAAGAGAGGACCCCTGAAGACCTGAGATCTAGATTGGGGAGCTCTCTTGGCTCTGCCTTTTAGGCGTGACAGTTACCTCAAATAGGGTGATATTTCCAGGTCAAAGCTGGAATGGCTACCCACTACAATTCTATCCTAGGTCTCAGGGCTGCCCACCTCTGAGTCTGGGAGTCAGGGGTGGGCTCCATCTTGTGGCATGGGTCGCAGGCTGGAGAAGCCATTGGTTGGCCACTCCCACAATTTCTGTACCAACTTTATACCAACACATCTTATAGGCAGGACAAATTGTAGTTTGAAGGTTATATGGCTGGGTCCCAGTCCCTCTACTTAAACAGTTGCCTGGTTACAGGAGATTTCAAGTTCAGGTTACATACCCGCCTTGTTAAAAAATCTTAGCTGGAGATATATTATAGATTCTTGGGAGTTTCCATTGCATTAGGTTTTTACCTCACCCCGCAAGCCCCTTCCCCTTTTCCAGTTGTCTCATCTAGTACTCTCACCCTCCATCCTTTCCCATCTGTTTTCTCCTGGTCCGATCCCTTCCTTCCCCCAGTCCACCTGTGAAATCTGTTCTATTTTCCTTTTCTAGGGTGAGCCAAACTTCTCCCCTTGAGCACTCCTTGTTACGTAGGTTCTCTGGATCTGTGAATTGTGGCATGGTTATCCTTTTCTTTATGACTACTATCTACTTATAAGTGAGTACATAGCATGTTTGTCTTTCTGTGTCTAGGTTATTTCAATCAAAACGATTTTTTCTTGTTTCATCCATTTGCCTGCACATTTCAGGATGTCATTGCTTTTGATAGCTGAGTAATATTCCATGTGTAAATGTACCACATTTTCCTTATCCATTTTATTTTGATTGAGGGACATCTACGCTGTTTTCTAGGTTCTAGCTATAATGAATAAAACTGATATGAACATAGTTTACTAAGTGTCCTTGTGCTATTATGAAGTATTATTTTGGGATATGCCAAGAGTGGTATATCTGGGTCTTGGGGTAGATTGATTCTTAGTTTTCCTGAGAAACTGCCATATTGATTTCCAAAGTGGCTGTACAAGTTTGCAATCCCTCCAGCAATAGAGGAGTGCTCCCCTTTCTCCATCCTCAGTGGCATGAGCTGGATTTGATTCTCTCAGATATAAAATGAAACCTCAAAATAGTTTTGATTTGCATTTCACTTGTGACTGGGGATATTTAACATTTATTTAAGTGTTTCCTGGCCATTTAAAAATTCTGCTAAGAATTCCCTACTTAGATGTGTACCCTATTTTTAATTGGATAATTTGGGGTTTGTTTCATATCTAATTTCTTGAGTTCTTTATATATTTTTGAAATTAGGTATAGCTGGAGTTTTCTCTCCAGGTCCTGCAAATCCCCAGCAGTCTGACAGCCCACTTCTAAAATAAACACACAGAAGCTTATATTATTTACAAACTATATGGCCATGGAAGGCTTCTTGCTAACTGTTCTTATAACTTAAATTAATCCATTTCTATAAATCTATACCTTACCACGTGACTTGTGGCTTACCGGCATCTTTACATGCTGCTTGTCATAGCGGTGGCTGGCAGTGTCTCCCTCACTCAGCCTTCTGCTTCCCAGAATTCTCCTCTATCCTTGTCCTGCCTACTTCCTGCCTGGCCACTGACCAAACAGTGTTTTATTCATACAGAATGATATCCACAACAATTAGGCCTCTGTCAGATTTGGGATTGGTGAAGATCTTTTCCCATTCTGTAGCCTTGTGATTTGTACTATTGATGGTGTCCTTTGCCTTACTTAACCAGTATGTTAAATGACCTAAAAGTTTTCACCAAATTAAAATAGGCTTAATAATATATTGATATGTCTAATTGAAAAAAGCCCAATTTAAATACATTAACAGTTCCAATACTTACCCCTCTTTAAAAAGCAGTTCCATTTCCCAAGATCACATAAGGAATAGTATAGTTCACTGCTACTTTACATAACTGAGCCCATATTTCTTTTTTTATTTTATTTTATTTTATTTTACAACACCATTCAGTTCAACATAATAGCCACAGATTCCCTATTTCTCCCCCTCTCGCCCCCATCCCCCTCCCCCAACCCACCCCCCACTACCACCTCCTCCAGATCAAGGTCTCCCCGAGGACCAGGATCGACCTGGTAGACTCAGTCTAGGCAGGTCCAGTCCCCCCCTCCCAGACCGAGCCAAACATCCCTGCATAAGTCCCAGGATTCAAACAGCCAACTCATGCAACCAGCCCAGGACCCGGCACCAACACACAGCTGCCTCCCAAACAGATCAAGCCAAATGACTGTCTCACCCGTTCAGGGGGCCTGATCCAGTTGGGGGCCCCTCAGCCTTTGGTTCATAGATACTGTGCTTCCATTCATTTGGTTATTTGTCCCTGTGCTTTATCCAACCTTGGCTTCAACAATTCTCGCTCATATAAACCCTCTTTTTTCTCAGTAATTAGACTCCCAGTGCTCCACCAGGGGCTCAGCCATGGATGCCTGCATCCAGATTCCTCAGTCTTTGGATGGGGTTTATGGCACAACTATCAGGGTGTCTGGCCATCCCATCATCAGAGTAGGTCAGTTCCTGCCATCTCTCGACCACTGCCAGCAGTCTTTTGCGGGGGTATCTTTGTGGATCTCCGTGGGCTTCCCTAGCTCTCTGCTTCCTCCCCTTCTCATGTGGTCTTCATTTACCATGGTCTCCTATTCCTTGTTCTCCCTCTCTTTTCTTGATCCAGCTAGGATCTCCCACTCTCTTTCCCTCGACCGTCGCCCTTCATTGTTCCCACTCATGACCAGGGTGTTCATGTAGATCTCATCCATTTCTCTGTGTCTTTTTTTGGGGGTCCCGTTTTCCAGGTAGCCTCACTGGTGATGTGAGTAGCAGTCCAGTCATCCTTGTTCCACATCTAGCATCTTCCTATGAGTGAGTACATACCATATTTGTCTTTCTGAGTCTGGGTTACCTCACTCAGGATGATTTTTTCTAGATCCATCCATTTGCCTGCAAACCGTATGATGTCATTGTTTTTTCTCTGCTGAGTAGTATTCCATTGTGTATATGTGCCACAATTTATTTATCCATTCTTCAGTTGAAGGGCATCTAGGTTGTTTCCAGCTTTTGGCTATTACAAACAATGCTGATATAAACATAGCTGAGCAAGTGCTCTTGTGGTATGATTGAGCATTTCTTGGTTATATGCCCAGGAGTGGTATAGCTGGATCTTGGGGGAGATTGATTCCCAATTTTCTAAGAAAGCACCATATTGATTTCCAAAGTGGTTGTACAAGCTTGCATTCCCACCAGCAGTGGAGAGTTCCTCTAGTTCCACATCCTCTCCAGCATAAAGTGTCTTCAGTGTTTTTGATCTTAGCCACTATGACAGGCATAAGGTGTTATCTCAGAGTTGTTTTGATTTGCATTTCCCTGATGATTAGGAATGTTGAGTAATTCCTTAAATGTCTTTCAGCCATTTGGGTTTCCTCTGTTGGTCGTTTTGATGTCTAATTTCTTGAGTTCCTTATATATTCTGGATATCAGTCCTCTGTCAGATGTGGGGTTGGTGAAGATCTTTTCCCATTCTGTAGGCTGTCACTTTGCCTTGTTGACTGTATCCTTTGCTCTACAAAAGCTTCTCAGTTTCAAGAGGTCCCATTGATTGATTGTTTGTCTCAGTGTCTGTGCTACTGGTATTATATTTAGGAAGTGATCTCCTATGCCAATGCGTTCAAGTCTACTTCCTACTTTCTCTTCTAGCAGGTTCAGAGTAGCTGGATTTATGTTGAGGTCTTTGATCCACTTGGACTTAAGTTTTATGCACGGTGACAGATATGGATCTATTTGCAGCCTTCTACACGTTGATATCCAGTTATGCCAGTGCCATTTGTTGAAGATGCTTTCTTTTTTCCATTGTACACTTTTGGCTTCTTTGTCAAAAATATATGTTCATAGGTGTGTGGGTTAATGTCAGGGTCTTCAAATCGATTCCATTTGTCCACATGTCGGTTTTTATGCCAATACCAAGCAGTTTTTATTACTGTAGCTCTATAGTAGAGCTTGAAGTCAGAGATTGTGATGCCTCCAGAAGTTGTTTTATAGTACAGGTTTCTTTTAGCTATCCTGGGTTTTTTGTTTTTCCATATGAAGTTGAGTATTATTCTTTCCAGGTCTGTGAAGAATTGTGTTGGTATTTTGATGGGGATTGTATTGAATCTGTAAATTGCTTTTGGTAAGATTGCCATTTTTACTATGTTAACCCTGCCTATCCATGAGTATGGTAGATCTTTCCATTTTCTGACATATTCTTCAATTTCTTTTTTCAGGGACTTAAAGTTCTTGTCATATAGGTCCTTCACTTGCTTGGTTAGTGTTACCCCAAGGTGTTTTATGTCATTTGTGGCTATTGTAAAGGGTGATGTATCTCTGATTTCCTTCTCAGCTTCTTTGTCCATTGTATATAGGAGGGCTACTGATTTTTTTGAGTTGATCTTGTATCCTGCTATGTTGCTGAAGGTGTTTATAAGCTTTATCATTTCCTGGGTGGAATCTTTTGGGTCACTCAAGTATACTATCATGTCATCTGCAAATAGGGAAAGCTTGACTTCTCCCTTTCCAATTTGTATCCCCTTAATCTCCTTATGTTGTCTTATTGCTCTGGCTAGAACTTCAAGTACTATATTGAATAAGTATGGGAGAGCAGACAGCCTTGCCTCGTTCCTGATTTTAGTGGAATTGCTTTGAGTTTCTCTCCATTTAATTTGATGTTGCCTGTTGGTTTGCTATATATTGCCTTTATTATGTTTAGGTATGTTCCCTGTATTCCTGATCGCTCCAAGACTTTTATCATGAAGGGGTGTTGGATTTTCTCAAATGCCTTTTCCAAATCTAGTGAGATGATCATGTGTTTTTTTTTTCTTTGAGTTTGTTTATATGGTGTATTACATTGATGGACTTTCGTATGTTGAACCACCCTTGCATCCCTTGGATGAAGTCAACTTGATCATGGTGGATAATTGTTTTGATGTGTTCTTGGAGTCTGTTTGCCAGTATTTTATTGAGTATTTTTGCATCAATGTTCATGAGGGAGATCGGTCTGTAGTTCTCTTTCTTTGTTGCATCCTTGTTTGGTTTAGGAATCAGGGTAATTGTAGCCTCATAGAAGGAGTTTGGTAATGTTTCTTCTGTTTCTATTATGTGGAACAATTTAGAGAGTATTGGTATTAACTCTTCTTTGAAGATCTGGTAGAATTCTGCACTGAAACCATCTGGTCCTGGGCTTTTTTTGGTTGGGAGACTTTTAATGACTGTTTCTATTTCCTTAGGGGTTATTGGACTATTTAAATAGTTTATCTGGTCTTGATTTAGCTTAGGTATGTGGTACCTATCCAGAAAATTGTCCATTTCTTTTAGGTTTTCCAGTTTTGTGGAGTAGAGGTTTTTGAAATATGACCTTATAATTCTCTGGATTTCCTCAGTGTCTGTTGTTATGTCCCCCTTTTCATTTCTGATTTTGTTGATTTGGATTCTCTCTCTCTGTCTTTTGGTTAGTTTGGATAAGGGCTTGTCTATCTTGTTGATTTTCTCAAAGAACCAACTCTTCGTTTCATTAATTTTTTGTATTATTCTCTTAGTTTCTAATTTATTAATTTCACCTCTCACCTTGATAATTTCATGGCATCTATTCTTCCTGGAGACTTTGCTTCTTCTTGTTCTAGAGCTTTCAGGTGTGCTGTTAAGTCACTAGTGTGGGATTTCTCCAACTTCTTTATGTGGGCATTTAGTGCTATGAATTTCCCTCTTAACACTGCTTTCATAGTGTCCCATAAGTTTGGGTATGTGGTGTCTTCATTTTCATTGATCTCTAGGAAGTCTTTAATTTCTTTCTTTATTTCTTCCTTAACCCATTGGTGATTCAGTTGAGCATTATTCAGTTTCCATGAGATTGTAGGTTTTCTGTAGTTTTTGTTGTTGTTGAAATCTAACTTTAAACCATGGTGGTCTGATAGAACACAGGAGGTTTTGTATCTGTTGAGATTTGCTTTGTGGCCAAGTATGTGGTCGATTTTAGAGAAAGTTCCATGGGGTGCTGAGAAGAAGGTATATTCTTTCTTGTTAGGATGGAATGTTCTGTAGATATCTATTAGGTCCAATTGGGTCATGACATCAGTTAAGTCCTTTATTTCTCTGTTAAGTTTGGATTTGGGAGATCTGTCCAGTGGTGAATGTGGGGTGTTGAGATCTCCCACTATTAATGTGTGGGGTTTTATATGTGGTTTAAGCTTTAGTAATGTTTCTTTTACATATGTGGGTGCCCTTGTGTTTGGGTCATAAATGTTCAGAATTGAAACTTCATCTTGGTGGATCTTTCCTGTGATGAGTATGTAATGTCCTTCTTGATCTCTTTTGATTGATTTTAGTTTGACGTCTATTTTTTTGGATATCAGGATGGCTACCCCTGCTTGTTTCTTAAGACCATTTGATTGGAAAGTCTTTTCCCAGCCTTTTATTCTTAGGTAGTGTCTGTCTTTGAATTTGAGATGTGTTTCTTGTATGCAGCAGAAAGATGGGTCCTGCTTTCGTATCCATTCTGTAAGACTATGTCTTTTTATAGGTGAATTAAGTCCGTTGATATTAAGGGATATTAATGACCAGTGATTCTTCATCCCTGTTATTTTTGGTGGTAGTGTGTCTGTACTTCTCTTCTTTGGGGTTTACTGTTGTGGCTTTTTCTATTGCCTGTGTTTTCGAGTGTGTATCTGACTTCCCTCGGTTGGAATTTTCCTTCTAGTGCTTTCTGTTGGGCTGAGTTTGTGGATAGGTATTGTTTAAATCTGGCTTTGTCTTTGAATGTCTTGTTCCTTCCATCTATGATGATTGAAAGTTTTGCTGGGTATATTAGTCTGGGCTGACATCCATGGTGTCTTAGTGTCTGCATTACATCTGTCCAGGTCCTTCTGGCTTTCAAAGTCTTCATTGAAAAATTGGGTGTTATTCTGATGGGTTTACCTTTATAGGTCACTTGGCCTTTTTCCTTGGCTGCTCTTAATATTCTTTCTTTATTCTGTACATTTAGTTGTTTAATTATTATGTGTCGAGGGGACTTTTTTGGGGGAGGTCTAGTCTGTTTGGTGTTCTATATGCTTCTTGTATCTTCATAGGCATTTCCTTTTTTATGTTGGGAAAGTTTTCTTTTATAATTTAGTTGAATATATTTTCTGTGCCTTTGAGTTGGTATTCTTCACCTTCTTCTATCCCTATAATTCATAGGTTTGGTCTTTTCATGGTGTCCCAAATTTCTTGGACATTTTGGTTCATGACTTTGTTGGCTTTAGTGTTTCCTTCGACTGATGAAACTATTTCTTCTACTGTATCTTCAATGCCAGAAATCCTCTCTTTCATCTCTTGCATTCTGTTGATGATACTTGCATCTGAACTTCCCGATCTTTTACTCAGGTTTTCTATTTCGAGCATTCCCTCTGTTTGTGTCTTCTTTATTTTTTCAATTTCCCTTTTCAGTTCTTGGACTGTTTCCTTTGTTTGTTTCATTGCTTTTTCATGATTTTTTTTTCAGTGCTTTATTTTTTTCTTCCAGGACTTTATAGTTTTCTTGGAGGGCTTTATTGTTTTCTTCTAATTTGTTTGCCCTTTCCTCTAGTTGTTTACAGTGTTCTTCCAATTTTCTTGTCTTTTCCTCTACACAAGACTCTACCTTCTTCATGAAGTTACTCATAAGGTTACTTTCTTCTGCTTCTTCCAATTTTTGGTGTTCAGGTCTAGATGTTGGAGGCGGGCTAGGTTCTGGTGATGCTGTATTGCTCTTCATTTTGTTGTATGTACTTCTGCCTTGACGTCTGCCTATCTCTTTGTGGTTCCTTCTTGGTCTTATCAGTGTACTTGTTTCAGAAAGAGCTGACAGATTCGGAAGTCTCTCTCTCTTGTCCAAAAGGGAGTTCTCTTGTCCAACTCTGGTCCAGAAGGGAAGTCGGGGGCAGGATGGGAGCTGGGGGCTGATCTCCAAGTCTCAGGAAGTGGCTGGGGTCTCGGGCAGATGGGCGCGTGGGGAGGGCGCGGAGATTGCAGGGCCTGCCCGGGGGCTAGGAAAAGGGGATCCCTCCCGGTGGGGCTAGAAGGGGGCCTGCCTGGTGGCCAGAATCTGGGGCCAAGTTGGGCAGGTCTTCCTGGAGTGGCTGGTGTCCAGGGATAGGGTCCGGGTTGGACCTGGATACTCACCTCTGGTCCAGAAGGGAAATCAGGGGCAGGATGGGAGCTGGGTGATGGTATCTAAGTCTCAGTAAGTGGCTGGGGTCTCGGGCAGATGGGCATGGGGGCAGGGCGCAGAGATTGCAGGGGCTTCCGGGGGGCTTGGAAAAGGGGATCCCTCCCAGTGGGGCTAGAAGGGGACCTGCCCCGTGGCCACAACCTGGGGCCAAGTTGGGCAGGTCTTCCCCGAGTGGCTGGTGCCCAGGGATGGGGTCCGGGTTGGACCCAGATACTGAAATCTGGTCCAGAAGGGAAGTCGGGGGCAGGATGGGAGCTGGGTGCCAGTCTCTAAGTCTCAGGAAGAGGCTGGGGTCTCGGGCAGATGGGCGTGGGGGCAGGGCGTGGAGATTGCAGGTTCTGCCGGGGGGGGGGGGCTTGGAAAAGGGGATCCCTCCCGGTGGGGCTAGAAGTGGACCTGCCTGGTGGCCAGAATCTGGGGCCAAGTTGGGCAGGTCTTCCTGGAGTGGCTGGTGCCCTGGGATGGGGTCCGAGTTGGACCCGGATACTCACCTCTTGTCCAGAAGGGAAGTCGGGGCCACTTTTCAAGCATGAAACAGAGTAGAGTACCATCTTGTTTTTTGAAATACCAAAATATAAAGGAAGAGAGGAGTTAATGGTCTGTTTTCACTAATTTTGGTAAGATTATCAGCCCATTTACTTTTCTTTTGTTAGAGAGGACATACAAACCTCAATGAACATTTAACGTATGCCCAAAATAAGCAAGACCAATCTGCCAATCTGTTTTCAGATCATTAATTATAAAAAAACTTCAAGATTATGCAGTTAGTATACTTATATTGAAAATTATTGTTATATTAAGGAATATATTGTATTTTTGGCAACTTCTCTTTCACATACACTGTGTGTGTGTGTGTGTGTGTGTGTGTGTGTGTGTATGTGTGTTGATTCATATGTGTGAATTTGGGTGTACATATGCCATGGCATTCATGTAGAATTCATAGGCCAGTGTCATTTGTCATCCCTTATCTTCTACTTTGTTTGAAACAGTGTCTATTTGTTGATTTTTGACTATATGTATCAGATTTACTGTTTCCAGAGCTTCTGGACATTCATCTGTCTCAGTATCTTATCTTGGTTTAGCTAAGATTCCAGATGCTTCTGCTACATGTCTGGCTTTTACATGGATGTCTGAATGAAGCTTCTCACACTTGTTCAAAAATCATTTTTCCCAATTGAGCCATCTTCCCAAACTGAAAAAAATTAACATTTGAGTTGTATGATTTCACATTCATTCATTTAATAGATCTTTCTCACATTGATGATTACAAATTTTCAAAATTTGATTCTACACATAAACTAAACCATTTTTCACATTGATGACTCTTGCTTCAGTAACTTCTTGAATAAAAAGTATTTTGACACTAATTGCTAAACAATATAGAAAATTATAGTTGGGCAATAATCATATTTCATGTGAATCATGGATTTGGACAAGTTTCTTTTGTCAATTTCTAAAACATCAAGGAGGGGAATATTAGAGTTGATCAATCTAATGCTTTACCCAAAATTTTCACAGCTATATTTACTTAACCAAATATTTTAAATTTATATTTCAATATGTATATTGATATAAATGAGCACATTTTTTGAAATGAATAACATTATTAAACAGGTTAATATTTAAAACTAAGTACAAAGTGAATTTGAGATGATAATGTTTTGATGCATTTCAAAATTAGAGTTTACCCTAGTTTAAAATTCCGTGCCTGTAGTGCTAAATAGCTAAACAAAATGATACATTATAAATATGTTCTTTTAATAGGTGGCATGGTTAAAAAGTAAAATATTACTGAAAATATCTAACAATTATGAAAATAAAACTCCAAGTAAGTATAATGATTCAGTAATTCATATGGTTAGAGTTGAGCATGGAGAATCAAAGAATATATATATATATATACATACATACATATATATATATGTATGTATATATGTGTATGTATATATATATATATGAATTAAAATTTAGGCTGACTCACGATTTCTCTCAAAGAATTGGTAAAATAGATGTTCTATTCAGCAAGGAGAGAACAATTGGGGAAAAGGTGCACTGTGAAGAAAACATACTAAGTTATACTGAAATAATGTATCTGCACCCTTTCAGCAGCCTGAGTTTCATGAGTGGTGCACACAATTTTTAGTGTATTATTTTATTCTCAAGTATCACCTACTATTTTCATGTCTCAAATGTGTATTGTTCATGCTAATAAAAGAACATTCTTAGATTTCCAGTTGGGGATAAAGGATGAGTGTCGATTGCATTCCCTATTAGTGAGCTGTTATGGGGATTATGATATGGAGAGTTCAATATTACACACTTGATGTGGAGGCTCTTATTTTTTACATAATGGAATTGGTCAAGACCCAAATATATACATTTATCTGGAAGTTACAGAAATGACTTTACACACACACACACACACACACACACACACACACACACACACACACAATTTAATTAGCAATTAAATAGTCTTTAATGTCATTTGGATAAGCAAAATAACCCTGGGTGAGTATAGAGATGAGAGTAAAGAAAAACATTTATAGAAAATAAATGGTTTTCAAGTGTCTATAGGATGATTTCTGAGGAAAATAAGTAGAAACAATGCAGAATAAGTATATGGGTGTACCTACACAGAGAAATAAGTCCTGTTGAGCAGCAATGTAGCTGTTATCATAGTGATTATAAATTGAATTCATTGTATGAATCCAGGGGGTTCCTTAGATGAATTACTTCATTATATCTTTATGAACAACCTTCGTAGGTATACAAATACTATAGAAAGCTCCCCACACAATAGATAAATAAAACAAAGTACTCGGAGGTTATTTAACTAGCCCAACATTAAATTAAGTGAAATTACCTGGAAATGTAGTAACTAAAGAACCTACTTTCTTAACTATTCCCAAGAGAGCTACATTAGAATTCTATCTCAGGAGAAAGTAGCTAATGAGGTTAGAGCAAAGAATGGAATTATGAGAAAGGCTAAAATGTATTCAACTTGACTTAGCAAACAGAGCTCATGAGTGAGGTTTTGTAACTATCAGTTCATCAGAAGTCAAAGAAACATAGTGAATACAGTAATTGCAAAACACAAGTCAAGAAACTTTACTGAGTAAGAAAGGAGAGATAGACAATTTTCAACATGAGAAAGAGTTAAGTATGTTCAATTGTCAAATAGTCAGGAGAAAAAAAGCATATTAAGATTTAGCAAGTCTTCTGAGTTAACTTATGCTTGAGTCACAGGGACTTTTCCTGATGTTTCTGTGAAAATGTCACACTGATGTATATTTCTACAATTTCACTCTTCATATCTAACGGTCAGATCCTCACTCTCATCTCCATTTCCCAGG
Organism: Peromyscus leucopus; assembly: GCF_004664715.2. Lineage (NCBI taxonomy): Eukaryota > Metazoa > Chordata > Mammalia > Rodentia > Cricetidae > Peromyscus > Peromyscus leucopus. The sequence continues at coordinate 129,482,560 of NC_051083.1, forward strand.
CAGAGGAATAGAAGATCAAGTGTATGAGTGGGAATAGAGGGATAGAGGGAGGAAGAGAGAGGAGAGAGAGATAAGAGGAAAGGAGCAGGAAGAAGAAATATTGTATTTCCTTTTTTGTGCACAGGAAGGTAGAAACAAATCTAAATTTGGACTTCTAATTCCTCATTCAACTAATCATAAATACTGAGGAGTTGCTACCTCCAAGGACCATTGTGACAATGGCATTAAAGCTTTCACTGACATTTAAAAGAGTCCCTGTTGGTATGTCTGTGTGATAAGCTTCAGTGTTTAATGAAAGAAAAAAGACAAACCATTAGAGAAAAACACAGTATGGGGTAAACCCAGAATGAAATGTGGCATTCTTTCAGTAACCAGTGAGATGAGATCCCATTCTTGCACAAATTCTGGCAATAGGACGTGGCATTGCCAGACCAAAAATATTTTTGTGAGTCCCTAGGTAATTTTATATTACCATATCCTAATAGCCTTGGTTTGATTGGTATTGGAGTATTACCACTGTCAAAGTTTCTCTTTTCTCATTCACTATTATGAATTGAAATTCGTTCATTAACTTCTGCATTGCAATATTTATTTTGTAGGGAAGAATGCTGAAATACTAATCTTTGCTCTCTAAATGCTTTAAACTTTTAAAGTATATTTTAAGCAATTTGATTAGAATTTGCTTTAGAATAGTCCTGGTATTTTTTTAACATGTGGAAACACAATTTTTGTCCCATTTTGCAATAGTAGTCAAAATTATTTCAAATTTTCCCCAATCTTCCTTTGAGAAACATGAACATTGAGCCTATCAGAACAGGATTGCAGCTCAATGATGTCCTTTCTCTTTGGTAAATTAGAACTTCTCCTTAGTATAATTTCTTCTACTCATTCTTCATTTTAAATAATGTTTTTTAAATGATGTCTAATGTGCTGCTCATATTGCACTCTTGACATTTGAAACTGAATCTTCCACATTCCACTGTTTTAGTTGATTCATTTAAAGTTATGGTGTCTTTGTTATTTTTAACTAGTGCATATATTTTAGTAACTATTTTAATGTCTTTGCCAATTTTTTAAAAATATTTTTATTTTATAATTAATTTAATTTTACATATCAGCCACAAATTCCCCTGTCCTCCCTCCTCCCACCACCCAGCCTTCCCCCACCATTCCCAACTCCTCCAGGGCAAGGTCTCCCCTGGGGAGTCAGCCCAGCCTGGTGGATTAAGTTGAGGCAGATCCAGTCCCCTCCTCCCTACACCAAAGCTGAGCAAAGTGTCTCAGCATAGGCCCTAGGTTCCAAAAAGCCAGCTCATGCACCAAGGACAGGTCCTGGTCCAACTGCCTGGGGGCCTCCTAAACAGATCAAGCTCATCAACTGTTGCACTTATCCAGAGAGCTTGGCACAGTTCCATGGGGTCTCCTCAGTTATTGGTTCACAGTTTATGTGTTTCCACTAGTTTGGCTATTTGTCCCTGTGCTTTTTCCAATCATGGTCTCAATATCTTTTGCTCATATAATCCCTCCTCTCTCTCACAGGTTGGACTCCTGGAGCTCCACCACACCAGGAGCTTGGCCATGGATCTCTGAATCTGCTTCTGTCAGTCACTGAATGAGAGTTCTATCATGACAGTTAGGGTGTTCATCGATCCAATCACCAGTGTAGGTCAGCTCAGAAACTCTCTCAACAATTGCCAGTAGTCTATAGTGGAGGTATCTTTGTGGATTTCTAGGAACCTCCCTAGCACTATGTTTCTTCCTATTCCCATGGGGTCTTCATTTATCATGGTATCTCTTTCCTTATTCTCCCACTCTGTTCCTGATCCAGCTGGGACTTCCCGTACCCCTAAGCTCTCTTTCCCCTGACCCTTGCCCTACAATACCTCCTCTCACCCCCAGTATGCTCATGTAGATCTCATTCATTTCTCTGTCACTGGGTGATCCCTTTGTCTTTCTTAGCATCCTCTTTACTAGGTAGCCTCCGTGGAGTTGTGAGTTGGAGTCTGGTTATCCTTTGTTTTACATCTAGTATCCACTTAACAGTGAGTACATACCATGTTTGTCTTTCTGAGTCTGGATTATCTCACACAGGATGATATTTTCTAGATCCATCCATTTGCCTGAAAACCTCATGATGTCATTGTTTTTCTCTGCTGAGTAGTATTCCATTGTATATATGTACCACATTTTATTATGAAGTATTCAGTTGAAGGGCATCTAGGTTGTTTCTAGGTTCTGGCTATTACAAATAATGCTGCTATGAACATAGTTGAACATGTGCTCTTGTGGTATGATTGAGCATTCCTTGGATATATGTCCAAGAGTGGTATAGCTAGGTCTTCAGGGAAGCTGATTCCCAATTTTCTAAGAAAGCACCATATTGATTTCCAAGTGGTTGTACAAGTTTTCATTCCCACCAACAGTGGAGGAGTGTTCCCCTTGCTCCACATCTTCTCCAACATAAGCTGTCTTCAGTGTTTTTTATCTTAGCCATTCTGACAGGTGTAGGATGGTATCTCAGAGTCATTTTGATTTGCATTTCCCTAATGACTAAGGATGTTGAACAGTTCCTTAAATGTCTTTCAGCAATTTGAGCTTCTTCTGTTGAGAATTCTCTGTTTAGCTCTATAGCCCATTTTTTTAAATTGGACTGTTGGATATTTTGATGTCTAATTTCTTGAGTTCTTTATATATTCTGGATATCAGACCTGTGTCAGATGTGGGGTTGGTAAAGATCTTTTCCCATTCTGTAGGCTTTCGTTTTGTCTTATTGACCGTGTCTTTTGCCTACAAAAGCTTCTAAGTTTCAAGAGGTCCCATTTATTAATTGTTTCTCTCAGTGTCTGTGCTACTGGTGTTATATTTGGGAAGTGATCTCCTGTGTCAATGCATTCAAGACTACTTCCTATTTTCTCTTCTATCACATTCATAGTAGCTGGATTTATGTTGAGATCTTTGGTCCACTTGAACTTAAGTTTTGTGCATGGTGACAGATATGGATCTAATTGCAGTCTTCTACATGTCAACATACAGTTATGGCAGCACCATTTGTTGAAGATGCTTTCTCGTTTCCATTGTATAATTTTGCCTTCTTTGTCAAAAATCATATATTCGTAGGTGTGAAGATAAATGTCAGGGTCTTCAGTTTGGTTCCATTGGTCCACATGTTTGTTTTTATGCCAGTACCAAGCTGTTTTTATTACTGTAGCTCTATAGTAGAGCTTGAAGTCAGGGATGGTGATGCCTCCAGAGGCTGTTTTATTGTACAGGATTCTTTTGGCTATCCTTGTATTCCCTTGATCTCCATATGTTGTCTTATTGCTCTAGCTAGAAATTCAAGTACTATATTGAATAAGTATCAGGAGAGCAGACAGCATTGTATTGTTCCTGATTTTAGTGGAATTACTTTGAGTTTTTCTCCATTTACTTTGATGTTGGCTGTTGGCTTGCTGTAAATTGTCTTTATTATGTTTCAGTATGTTCCCTGTATTCCTGATCTCGCCAAGACTTTTATCATGAAAGGGTTTTGGATTTTGTCAAAGGCATTTTCAGCATCTAATGAAGCAAGCATTTTTTTCTTTCAGTTTGTTTATATGGTGTATTACATTGACAGACTTTTGTATGTTGTCATTCACCCTTGCATCCCTGGGGTGAAGCCTACTTGATCGTGGTGGATAATTGTTTTGATGTGTCCTTGGAGTCTATTTTTTTTAATATTTTATTTAGTATTTTTGCATCAACGCTCATGAGAGAGATTGGACTGCAGTTCTCTTTCTTTGTTGCATCTTTGTTTGACTTGGAAATCAGGGTAATTGTAGACTCATAGAAGGAGTTTGGTAATGTTCCTTCTGTTTCTATTATGTGGAACAATTTAGAGTATTGGTATTAGAAAGAGAACTATAGACTGATCTCCCTCATGAACATTGATGACATGAGTGGGAGAAATGAAGTGCGAGGTTCGAGGGAAAGAGCGGGAGATCCTAGATGGATCAAGAAAAGAGAGGGAGAACAAGAAATAAAAGACCATGGTAAATGAAGACCACATGAGAAAAGGAAGAAATGAAGAGCTAAAGAGGCCCACAGAAATCCACAAAGATACTCCCACAAAAGACTGCTGGCAATGGTCGAGAGACAGCCGGGACTGACCTACTCTGGTGATGGGATGGCCAAACACCCTAATAGTTGTGCCATAAACCCCATCCAAGAACTGAGGCATCTGGATGCAGACATCCACAGCTAGGCCCCGCGTGGAGCGCTGGGAATCTAATTAGTGAGAAAGAGGAGGGCTTATATGAGCGAGAATTGTTGAAACCAATGTTGGATAAAGCACAGGGACAAATAACCAAATGAATGGAAACACATGAACTATGAACCAAAGGCTGAGGGGCCCCCAACTGGATCAGGCCCTCTGAATAGGTGATACAGTCGATTGGCTTGATCTGTTTGGGAGGCATCTAGGCAGTGGTACCAGGTCCTGGGCTCGTTGAATGAGTTAGCTGTTTGAAACCTGGGACTTATGCAGGGACACTTGGCTCAATCTGGGAGGAGGGGACTGTACCTGCCTGGACTGAGTCTATCAGGTCGATCCCAGTCCTTGGGGAAGACCTTGATCTGGAGGATGTGGGAGTGGGGTTGGCCTGGGGGGAAGGGGAGGGGGGCAGGAAGGGAGAGAACAAGGGAATCTGTGCCTATTATGTAGAACTGAATAGTATTGTAAAATAAAAAAAAAAGATTGTATTTCAGAACAGGCTAGATCAAGCTGAGTTCACTCTATCCAGATTCTTTATTTTTAGTGCTGATGCAGCTGAAGGTCTTATCAGCATGCTGAGAGAGATTGTGAATCATTACCAGTACTGTTCCCAAATTAATAAACTTTCCATTGCATAATTAAAAAAATGATCTCTAAATGAGATGACCAAAACTCATATGACCTCATAGAGACTAAAGCAGCAAAGGTCCTACTCAGGTCTGGGCCAGGTCCACTGTATGCATATTACAACTTTCTGTTATTGTCTTTATGGGAGTCCTGAGTGTGTAACGGAAGGGGTCGCTGATGTTTGTGCCTTTAATTGGCTCTTTTCCTTCTGTTTGTTTGCCTTGTCCAACTTTGATGTGATAGTTTTGTTTCATTACATTTTATTTTGTTATATATTTTTTGTTATCTTTTAGACACCTTTTCTTTTTTTGGTGTTTTTCAAAACAGAGTTTCTCTGTGTAGTTTTAGTACCTGCCCTGGATCTTGCTCTGTAGACTAGGCTGTCCTTGAACTCATAGAGATCCGCCTGGCTCTGCCTCCTGAGTACAGGGATTAAAGGCATGTGTTATCACTGCTCTTTTCTAATGAAAGACAGAAAAGAAGTGGATATAGATGGGAGTGGAGGTGGGGAGGAATTGTGAGGGGTAGAAGGAGGAAATTGTATTCTGGATATATTGTATGAGAAAATAATCTAATTTCAATAAAACGAGGAAACACGTAAAGATTTCATATAATTAAAAAAAATAAAATAAATCCTTTGTCTTAAGACACATGGTTTGTATAATGACAGATCATGAAAGGAATCATGTGGAGAATAAGAGCATATGCACTCTGTTTCCCAACACTAACTCAAAGCCCACATCCTTGTCAAAAACATATTTTTCTTTTTCTCAGTAAGTTTTGTAATTGCTTAATTGTGTTTCTTTCTTAAAGTATTTTACTACCAATGTTTTATAAACAAAAAAAGAAATATTAAGAATCTGAATAACTATATGTCAATTATCCTAGTATATTTTTACTAACAAAGTATCGTGCACCTGTTGGGAAGTAAACACCAGAAAATTATTTCTTACACTTCTAGGGGTCTAATGTCCAAAATGAGGTTCTAGTATTTTCAAATTACTAGTGAGAGTTCTTTAATAGTGAAAAAATAAGGCTTCTCCTAGTATGTTTTCATGGTTGTGATGAAGGTAGATACTTCTCTGACCTATTCATACATATCACATTCATACTATCATGTATGAGAACTTCACACTTGCAAATTAATTACATGCATGCAAAAATAGAGATTATCATGTGAATCTGGATGGAACAGAAACATTCAGTACATTGCACTAACTAATTGGATGCCTGAGATAAAATGATATTATGTATTATCCATAACAATGTTTTATGGCTTTGGTGAAAGATTAAAAATAACCCCATAAAGCAATTTATCAACCAAAGCTATGACTCTCTCAAAATGCTTGTTGTGTTCTTGTATATGTGAATATAATATATTATTATAATGGAGAATATTATTGTAAGAAGATTTTGAGTTATTTCATAATGATGAGTAATATATAAATATATATGGATTCCCTGTGAAATCTATACTATTGCAATCTATACCCTACAGACCATGTGTGTTATTGGGAAATTGTTAGATATACCATAACAAGACTTAAGAAACTTCCCAAACTTTTTTATTAGAGTCCTTAGTGCAATTTCTGTTGAGTACTGAAATGTATTTCCATTTTAACATGAGGGAACCTAAGCAACATGCCTGTAATTTTGGCACAACTATAATGACATAAACAAATTACATCTGAGTGCTTAATATGATTTGGAGAATGATTTCATAATTTGAAATTGGGATAATAGATGCCTACAAAAAAACTCTTATCTGAGAAATCATTTCTTATATTGGAGATATATTGGAGATATTATTCTTGTTCTTGCAAAATGCATTTATATATATATATATATATATATATATATATATATATATATAGAGAGAGAGAGAGAGAGAGAGACATATTTGAATGTTTTGTTTATTAGATTTTATTGTTAATTTCATCTTTAAAAATGAATATCATATGAGCAGTTATAGGACATATACATAAATATAAATCATATCCTCTTGAGAAATATAAAATGTACCACTATAATATCTTAGAGATGTTACTTGACCTTTATTTACTAGAACTATGAAAACAAATGAGTCAGTTAATATTGTTTATGATTGACTAAGCAAAGCAATTTATGAATAATGATTACTTCTAACGTGAAGCTAGTTTAACAAAGTCATCCCATAATGCTAAAGGTTCTGGTCCTTTAATATACTTCCTGCTCAAATTGATTTGTGACTAGTCCTTGACAGCAAAAATGAAATTAAAATCACTAATGAATGGTTTCATTTTTCAGTGGCACAATTACAGAGATATTTACTTGATTTCTCAACATGGTAGAATCAAAATAGATGAATGATAAAATAAGCATATGTAAAAATATAGTCATGTTTAGCCAACATATGTTGTAAGTACGCATTTTTTTAAAAATATCATACTTATTTAATTGTTCTTTTGCACTCACTTTTTGTGCAGAAAGTCATAGGAGTTCTATGTTGAAATTCTCAGGAAAAAAACATTAAATGAAAAATCAAATGTAAAAGGAAATTAAGTAATTGTATAATAAAGCATGTTTACTTATTTAAAATGCACATCATTTAACAGAGAAATTTTGGGAATCAAATAGTCTTCAGTTGGTTGCTCCTTTTTATCACGTATTATCTTTGTGACTTTGGTAAATGTCCTAATTTGCTCTCTGTTGCAAATTGATAAACATCATGGCCAAAAGAAAGATGCAGAGGAAAAGTTCTATTTGGTGTATATATCCAGATTAAAATCTGTTATTGAGGGAACTCAGGTTAGGAACTCAGGAAGAAGTAGAGAAAGGAACCATGGAAAAAAGCTGTTCTTAGCTTACTCTTTATGGCTTGCTCAACTTGAGTGCTTTATATAGGCCAAAACTACCTGCTCAGAACTAGTTCTACTCTCATGAGAACTGAGTGCTTCCATATAAATCCTAACTAAGAAATGCCCTTCAGACATGGCAACAAAACAGTCTGATGGAGGCAATGATGTATGATGAATTGATAAATGGTCTTATTAATTAAAAAAAACTGGAGCCAGATATTGGGGTAAAATGGAGAGATCAGAGGAATAGAATAAGCCAAGCCACAAGTTATTTCCACTAGGAAATACTCAGTCAATGAGAGAGCTACTTCCTGTATACTCATGCCTATATACCTTTCTGTGCCCTGCCATCTTACTTCCTCTCTAACCAGCTATAACACTTCCTCTTTCTACCCAGCTCTATCACTTCCTGTATGTCTGTATAGACCTCCAGGCCTCTGTGTTTAACTAGTGCTGGGTTAAGGGCATGTGCCACTATGCCTGGCTTGGTTCCCAGTGTGGCTTTGAACACACAGAGATCCAAATGGATCTTTGTCTCTCGAATTCTAAGATTAAAGGCATGTTCCTTTACACTTAATATAGTGGCTGTCTTTTTTCTCTGATTCCAAGATAAGCTTTATCGGAGTATACAAATAAAATACCACATTTCACCATTTTTGTCTAAGATAAAGTTATAACTAATGTAAAAAAAACTATATAAAATAAGTACAATAACTATATACAATATATACGGGCAATAAATACATTCACAATGTCTAATACATTTGTATTTGAAATATTCCATTATCTATCATATTTTGGTGAGTCCAAAATGTACCTATCTTACTTTCTATCCTAACTTGTATTACGAACTGAAAACTATCTTTTGATGTCTATTGGAGAAATTATTTTGGCCACTCCACGTAGTTAAAAGGATATTTATTTAATGGTGTAACTCATAAATTAAGTGAAAAGTAGGTCGCAGGGTCTGGGGAAGGTGTATCACAGTCCAGCGGTGTTCTCCGGAGCTCTGCACAGTCCACCATTACACAGAGAGAGTGCACTGAGAGAGCGCTGGCGCATCCAGCTCTTAGGTCTCCAGGCGCCTCCCCTGGCCCCACCTTGTAGGTGTGACAGTTGCCAGAGTCTCAATGGGGGTTGGAACTTCCAGATCCAAGCTGGAATGGCTACCCACTACAGATGTCTTTCAAACTTACATACATTATACCTCTTTAGGGAGTTTCTTTTCTGAATTTGTTAACAAGGAAAACTATAACTATCTAATCTTCAACTCACTCAGAGACCTGAGAAAAAAATAATATTACTTAGTTAAACAGGAAGTACAAACAAGCAACTTCCAAAAATTGTGAGGAATGACAGAAACAGCTGGTTGCCTGGACAGCCAAGCAAAGTTGGAGCATGCATCTTCAGGCTACAGGCTTAGCATATCTGACAGATTAATCTGTGAAGCAGGATTTAAAAAAAAAGCCTTCCTACTTTGTCTTGGCAAGGATCAGCAGTCCTTTCTTTTGTGTCCTGCTTGTCCATTTTGGACACCATAGTCAAAATGTAAGGGCACTTTCTTGCCTAGTGGCTAACTTTTTCCACAATGAAAGTAAACTCTATAAAGAGTTTCTTTGATGCACATCATCTTCTTTGAAGTAGATTGGTGCTGCTAGGAGCAGACATGTCTCATTGTCATTTAAAAAAATGAATAATTCCATGTTATTAAAATATCCTAAATACCATATTCTGTAGATCTCTGAAGTATTTGAAGATGACCTGTATATCTAAAAATTTATTTCTGCTTGACCTTGAAAACATACCTACAAGTTCAATTGTAATGAATATTAACCTGCATTTCTTTATTATCATAAATAGTTGGCAATAACTTTCAATAACTAAAAAATTGCATTACATTGTTAAATGAACTGTATAGGGAAATAACTTGAACAAGATTAGAAATATATGTACAGAATTTTCTACCAAAACATCTCAAAGTTGTATCAATAGACAAAATTTGCATACAATATACAAAAATTGAATGGCATAAAATATTTAAAACTAATAGTTGCCTTTTAAAAGTAGATTCAATAATGTAACTTTTTATCTTGTCATATCTATATAAATCAATCTCAAATTGGTAGCAATATACATAATTTATATACAACATACAAAAATCTAATCCAATGTAAATATTTTAATCTAATAGTTACCCTTTAAAGGTAGATTCAATAATCTCCCTTTTTATCTTATATCCATATTCTTTCTCTTTTCTTTTCAGAGTAGATTCAATAATCTACCCTTTATCCATCATTCCTATTTCTTTTTTTTCAGAGTAGATTCAATATCTACTGCTTATCTATAGCCTCTTTTTTAATTTTTTAAACAAGAAACCTGAATATAATTTCCTTTGTTTAGCTTTTTCCCTGACCATTAACAACTAACTTGTAACCAACCATCCTAAACAATGACAATTTTCTGTAACCCATTGAAAGACCAAAAAACCATCCACCCCACCACTTGGGAATGTGGGTGCCATGTTCTTAAAATTACTTCCTGGTATCTGGGCACAAAGGCTTGCTGTGTGATGGTCTGTATGTCAAATCTGTTGCTCTGATTGGTCAATAAATAAAACACTGATTAGCCAGTGGCCAGGCAGGAAGTATAGGCAGGGACTAACAGAGAGGAGAATTAAGGGAACAGGAAGGGAAAGGGAGTCACTGCCAGCTGCCGCCATGACAAACAGCATGTGAAGATGCCGGTAAGCCATGAGCCACGTGGCAAGGTATAGATTTATAGAAATGGATTAATTTAAGCTATAAGAACAGTTAGCAAGAAGCCTGCCGCGGCCATACAGTTTGTATGCAATATAAGTCTCTGTGTTTACTTGGTTGGGTCTGATCAGCTGAGGGACTGGTGGTGACAGAGATTTGTCCTGACTGTGGGCAAGGCAGGAAAACTCTAGCTACAAAGGCTTCTTTGGGAGATCCTGAAAAGAAAAAAATGGGTTAATTGTTAAGTCCTGGGAGAGGTAGCTGAATCATTTGTTGTCCAGTCTGCATAATGTGAAAGTGCAGGGCATGCCTCAAGTTCTTGCTTAAGTAGTCTGTGAGTCTGGATCATCTCAGCTAACTATCTTGAATTTGTCCTGAGCAGTTTGTAGCCCAAAGCCAACCTTTGAGTAGTGTTTGTCAGCTTAGTGATATTATCATCATCCTGATGGAATTGTCATTGTGGGGTCCCATCATCTTTTTGAAGATTTCAAGTTTACTGTTAGGCCTGTTATGATTCTCTGCAGAAAACTGAGAGACTCAAACATCAAAACATGTACAGGTGGCTAGATGAAGCTATTTTTCTAGAATTAGTTAGTACTCTATATGACTGTTAACATCATGAAAAAAGTTATATATATATAAATTTTGATATAAAATTCATACCTGAAGAAAAGTTTTAAAGAGACAAAATAAAACCAAAGAATTAGATTAGTGGCAGTAGAATAGTCCCTTAATTTTGTTTTTTCTTCTGTCCAATATCAGGTGGCTGTTCTGAAATGATATAGAGATATTATATGCTCTTTTAACAAGCATGCTTGTGTTTAGAGAAGGAGAGAGTCATGCTCCAAATCCAAAGCCAGCTTTATTTTTTTTTTTAATTTACTGGGACTACATAAAGATCATTTGTGTTATGCATCTGTAGGGAACATCAGACACAAAAATTTAGGAAGACTTATGGAATTATATCCTGTTAGATATGTGGTATACCAATAGGCCATTCACTTTTATTTGGGACATTATTTTTCTGGATGATTTTTACTTTTTATTCAGATGTCTCATCTGTGTTCTTCAGATTCCTAAGCCTTCATTCTCCTGAAAGACAAAAACAAAAACCCTTCCACAACCTGAAGTTTGGGGAGGTTCCCTTTTGACAAGTTATATCTGATTAAATGAAAAGAATTTTTAGTGGTATAAGTTAGTTTAAATTAAATGGTCATGCTTGTTGATGAACAATCACTTCTTCTAATCAACCTGGTCTCTGTCATTCAATCAAACCTTTATCAATTTTTGTGGTATCCATAGCTTTCCTTCTGTAGTAACAAAAGCAAAGCCTTGTCCCCAAAGTAATACACATCCTGGTTTCCATTCTGAGGCAAGCACATCTTTAAATTATACAAGCTGATTTAGTTCTGTAGTTTTTTTTCAATTATGCAGTGTGTGCTCACAGATGTTGTTCCTTTCTCATTAGCAATGAGAAAATTCAAAGTTAATAGAGTATTATGTAATTTATTTCTAGGGGATTTGCTACCCATTTCTGTTTATTGAGCATATTCTTTAGAGTTCAATTTGATCTTTCTGTGATTGCTTGGCCTGTAGTATTATGTGGTATACTTGTAATATGTTTTATATTGTAATAAGCAAAAAACTATTTCATTTTAACAGAGACATATGCTGGAGCACTGTCAGTTTTAATTTGTCCAGGTATACCCATGATGGCCATAATTTCTAGCAAATGCATAACTACTGAATCACCTTTTTCAGATTGATATCCTGAATAAGTATAAATTGTGTAGTGTATATATTTCAGTTTTCCAAATTCTGCAAAGTGAAACACATCCATCTGCCAGATTTCATTCCTCTGAGTACCCTTTGGGTTACATCGTATTGGTAGTGGAGTCCGATTATAAAAAGAACAAGTAGTATATTTCCTTACAATTTCTTTGGCTTGTTGCCAGGTTATAGAAAAAAATCCTTTTTTAAACCTTTACTATTGACATGATGTTTTTGTTTATGAAATTCTGAGGCCTCGACCACATTTTCCATCAATAGTTTATCTGTCTTATAATTACCTTGTGATACAGGGCCTGACAAACCCATATGGGATTGGATATAAGTTATGTATAAAGGATGCTTCCTATTCCTGATTATATATTGTAACTGAATAAATAACAAAGTTAACTCCAACTCATCAGGAATAAATTCTGCAGTTGCAATATATAAGACCACTCTTTCAGCATATTGAGAGTCAGTAACTATGTTGAGAGGTTCCAAAAGTCAATTAATACCAACAAATAGCATACAATTTTGATTTCTGAACTGAAATAGAAGGACTTTGGACTACTTTACATAAATTTTCTCATTTGTAACCTGCCTTTCCTTGTTTGTTTGCATCTGTATAAAATGTTCAGATAGGGCTTCAGATAGGGGTGTTTTCCATACTATATTAGGCAGAATCTAATTAGCTTTCTTTATAAGTTTAATTCTATTACTTTGGGGATATTTGTTGTTAATCTCTCCCAAAAAATTACTGCAAGCTCTTTGCCAAGGTTCACTTTCTGCCCATAATTTGTCAATTTCATCATTAGTTAAATGTACTACAATTTCTGCTGAGTCTATTCCTGCTAGTTGATGAAGTCTCAATTTTCCTTTTAAAATCATCAGACATCTTTTCAACACAAGTTTCAAAATTTTTACTCTGTTTATTTAGTATAAATAGCTACTCCAATATAATATATTTCCTCAGCATTAAAATTACTGTAGGAGAATGATTATAGGATAAAATAATCAAAATGTAATCAAAATTTTAATCCACATGGTACACATGTGCATCCTGTATTTTCTTTTCTACCTAAGCCAATTCTTTCTCAGCTTCAGGTGATAATTCTCTTGGACTATTTAAGTCCTTGTCACCCTCTAAGGTTTTGAATAAATTATAAAGTTCATCATTTTTTACCTCCACAGTGGTCCATGGATGGGAAATGTCTCCAAATAACCTTTGAATGTCATTAATAGTCCATAATTGAAGTCTTCTAATTTGTACCTTTTGGGGTCTATTTTTTTGTAGACCTATTTTATATCCTAAATAATTAATGGAATCTCCTCTTCATGTCTTTTCAGAAACAATTTGTAATCCCAATGAGGCAAATCTTTTTACTTCTTCAAACATTCTTTCTAAAGTATCTGCCTTTGAAACAGCTAGTAAAATATCATCCATGTAATGATAAATTATAGATTTAGGAAATTGTTTTCATTTTATGTCCAATGGCTAGCATGTGAAATATTGGCACAGCATTGCACTCTTTAACATTCCCTGTGAGAGAACCTTCCATTGATATCTCTTAACCAGCTGAGAAATATTATAAGTAAGTACTTTGCAGGCAAATCTTTCTCTATTTTTCTTATATGAGTATTGAGAAGAAACAGTTTTATAAATCAATAACTCAGGCAGTGGTGATGTATGCCTTTAATCCCAGGACTTGGGGGGCAGAGGCAGGTAGATCTCTGTGAGTTTGAGGCCAGCTTGGGCTACAGAATGAGTCCTAGGAAAGGCACAAAAACTACACAGAGAAACCCTGTCTTGATAAAAAATTCTTTAGCCAGGAGGAGGTGGTGCATGCCTTTAATCCCAGCACTCAGGAGGCAGAGCCAGGAGGAGCTCTGTGAGTTTGAGTCCAGCCTGGTCTACAGAGTGAGATTCAGGACAGGCACCAAAAACTACAAGGAGAAATTCTGTCTCGAAAAACCAAAAATAAATAAATAAATAAATAAAAATCGATAGCCATATGAGACCATCTTTAGGTAACAAAATAGGCAAAGGAATTCTAGATTGTAGAGAGCCCATTGGCTGAATTACATTATTAATGATTCTTACTTACTTCTGTTATCTTTCTCCACTTACTAGTTTTCTTTTTAATACATGAGAATTCCAAGGGTTGGTTGATTCTTCAATATTCTAAGCATTTAACTGCGTTTGTACCAGCTCTTCAAAAGCCTGCAGTTTCTCTGTTAGGCTATTGCTGAACCCATGAAGAATTGTCTATTAGCCATTTTACAGGTAGAGCTGCTGGTGTCTTTGAAAGATCAGCAGTTGTTGTGTGCTGTTCTTATACAACCTGCATGGTTGTTGGCCATTCTTTATAATACCTTCTAATATTTTTTCTCAGAAACATATGTTAGTTTAAGGTTTTTTTTTTCTGAGATTGGAGGAATGTTAATCTGGCAGTTGCACTGTTGTAATAAATCACAGCTCCATAAATTCATAGTTATATTAGCCACATATGGTTTTAAATTTTCCTCTCTGTCCTTCTGTCCTATACATTCGACCTATCTTGTGCTCTGTTTCTCTTGAGATAGTGTTCCAACGCCTAACAGCTGAACATTTACCCCCTGAAGAGAACTATTTAGATGCTAAGATTCTGGTGCAATTATTGTTACTTCCACACCTGTGTCTACAAGACCTTCAATGAGAGCATCATTTATTAATATTTTTAATATTTTTTTCATTCATAGACATTTCCCAAAAAATTCGCTTCATTATTTCTCCAGAATTTTTTTGTTCTTTCTGCTATAGTTGGTCTATCACCCTGAGCAGTATGGTATAAGATTAATTTTAAAAGGTCTTATTAATAAAAAACAAAACCTGGAACAAAATATGGAGGTGAAAACTGAGAGATCAAAGGAATAGGACAAGCTACAGCCAACCTCACCTCACCAACTCCTCAGCCTCCTGAGATATCTACTTCCTGTGTACCCATGACTATATCCTTTCTGTGCCCTGACATCTCACTTCCTCTCTCTGCCTAGCTAAATTACTTACTCTTTCTACCCAACTCTATCACTTCCTGACTGTGTGTACAGATCTCCAGACCTCTATGGTTAACTCATGCTGGAAATTAAAACCATGTGCCACCAAGTCTGGCTCTGTCCCTCATGTGGCCTTGAGCTCACAGAGATCTGGATGAATCTTTGCCTACTGAATGCTAAGATTAAGGGCATGTGCCACCACTGCCTGACCTCTACATTTAATGTAGTGGCTGGCTTTTTCCTCTGATCCCAAGATAAGCTTTATTGGGGTACACAAATAAAATATCTCCACAGTATAGTTTTTACAATAGGTATTTTTTTATTTAATTACTCTGGGGAAATGGTTTCTTCTATGATGTCAGGAAAGTCCTGAACTGAATTTGCCATGGGGGCCTGCAAAAGGCTGCTCAGGGAGTTTTCCCATGGCAAAGGCAAAAGATTATCTTGTCTGTCCCTTGTTGATCTAAATTTGTTAGTCCAATATTTGCCTTTACCACACCTTTTGCATAATCTAGAAGGGTGGTGCATTCTATTGCCATTGTTCCTTTAAAAACCATTATTTCCAGGAATGCCATGTTTACAGTCCCTTTTTAGGTAACCTTGTTTACTGCAATTAAAGCATTTGACATTATTATTTTTCTTCAAACTTCTGGAAATCACCTCTCTTGTCCAAGTATCATCATGGTCATGAGATGCAATATCAATTGTATCTTGGATCCATACCTCCAACGGTGCTGATCTTGCCTTTAATGGCCTAATTACCCTTTTGAATTGTGCATTAGCATTTCTCAAAAACAAGAGATTCAATTATTATCTGTCTAGCTCCTGAATTTGGTATCATTCTATTTACTGCTGAACATAGCCTCTGTAAGAAATCTGTGAAGTTTTCTTTTGGGCATTGTATAACTTTCATAAATGACTCAATTTTCTTTTTTAGTTCTTCAATTCTGTCCCAAGCATTCAGGGCTGCCATCTGGCATAGGATTTGGTGTGTGGTCATCATATAAAGATTGTCTTTGTATATCAGCCTTCTCCAAGAAGTTGATCTTGGGAAATTTCCATACTTCTAGCCCTACCCTATTGTTCTATAGTCTTAGCCTCCTCTTTCCACTATGTCCTCCATTGTAACTGTGGATCAGCCTTTAAAACAGCTGTAACCAAATCTCTCCAGTTTGTAGTGAATATTCTACTATAAGTTGGCCATGAGTTTAACAACTGATTTATAAATGGAGAATGCTTACCATATCAGACTATAGCTTCTTTAAATCTCCCCAAATCAAACATTTCCACAGGAGTCCAGTTAGCTCATACACAGCCTTGGGCATTTGGCAGTTCCTGTAAGGTTATATCAGATAGATTAAAATTGGCTGTTTGAAAACCTTAGCGTGTTTCTCTGCAACCATATAATTCAATGCTGAGATAGATTCATTTTTAAATTTTTGTCTCTGGGTCTGAATTTCTCTATGATTTGTTTTAAACAAGTTTTTCTAACATTTTATCTTGGCACTCAAATTAACAAACTTTTTTTAATGGTGAAACAAAAATGAACAATAAATAATATTCAAAATTGATGTTATATAAATCCCATCAACATTATTTATCCTCTCATTTAATTGTTCCACTTTCCAACCACCTAATGTGTTAGCAAACAGAGACCAAATTCCCTGCATTGTAAAAATGTTTAAAAAATCTCTTTTAACTCATTTCTCCCTTTAAGAAATCTTAGTTGACTTACCAACTTTGCCGACAATGATGACTCACATGTGAGGCTGACTCCTATATATAGAACAATAGAATCCCAAGCAGATTTCAAGACAGCTACTTAGTGTGATATCAGCCTGAGATGAGTATTCAGAGAGTGCCCACAACACACCAGGAGAGAAGAAGTGAAAGATCCAGCCATCTGGAGGTAGTTGTTTTGGGACTCCATCCCACACGATGAGCAGATTCTGGCCACATGCAGCTTGGCTTGAGCTGGGGCCTGTAAGGCCACAGGCAATTGGCTTTTTTTGAATTCATGCCACGAATGTTGGGGCACCAGATGTAAGATGAATTTCTAAATCATCTTATTAATAAAAAAAAAAAAAAACCCAGAGCCAGATGTTGGAGTGAAAACTGAGAGATCAAAGAAAGAGAGCAAGCCAAGCCACCAGTTCTTACTGCTAGGAATTTCTCAGCCCATGAGAGAGTTACTTCCTTTATGTTCATGCCTATATACCTTTCTGTACTCTGTCATCTTACTTCCTCTCTCCACTCAGCTCCATCACTACCTCTTTCCACTCAGTTCTATCACTTCCTGTCTGTCTGTACAGACCCCCAGACCTTTATGATTAACTAGCACTGGGATTAAAGGCATGTGCCACCATGCATGGCTCTGTTCACATTGTGGCCTTGTACTCACAGAGATCTGGATGGATCTCTTCCTCCCGAATGCTAGGGTTAAAAGGTTATGCTGCTACTACCTGACCTCTATGTTTAATGTAGTATCTGGCTTTTTCTACTGATGCCCAGATAAGCTTTATTTGGATATACAAATAAAATGTCACCACATGATTCCTCAGTTGAGGTTGTGTCTTCCCAAGGAATTCTAGCTTATGTAAAGTTGATAAAAAGTAACCAGCACAGTCAGTTTATCTTTATGATTTCATTTGCTCATGCTAACTTTTCAAAAAAGGGGAGAAGATTAATACACTTCTTTATTGCATATGTGTGTATGAAACTGTGAGTGTGCTCCAGCATGAATGGAATGTGGAGTTCTGAGTACAACTTGTTAGAGTTGGTCCTCTCTTCGAGTCATGTGGGTCCCAGAGATAGAATGTAGGTTCTTAGGTGTGGCAAATACATTTACCTTCTGAGCTCTCTTGTTGTTAACATGTATAATAATACCAAGTTGGTGTAGCAGTTAACAATAATACATAATGTATTGAAACATAGTATTTAGCATATTTGTGATCCAGTCACTCTTATTGTTATAGAATATTGTAATTTAGTATTTAGGATAATGTATTTAAAATGAATTGACTTTGAAAGAACAAAGGGATAGAGAGTCAGTATGGCACTCTACAATAAAATACAATTTTATGTGATACAGATACTACTATAATCTAAAATAGGAATTATTGTTCATAAACTACCAACTACCAAAAAAGAACATTCAAACCAAACCCCAAAAAGCTTGCAATAAAGCACAATGTTGGTTTAAAATTTGAGTTTTTCTTCTTCCTTTATTTTTATTTTTTTTTTTCAAGACAGAGTTTCTCTGCGTAAGAGCTCTGGCTGTCCTGGACCTCGATTTGTAGACCAGGTTGGACTCAAACTCACAGAGATCCTCTTGCATCGGTTTCTGCCTCTAGAGTACTCAGTTTAAAGGCCTGCTCCACCCACAGACTCACTTTTCTTCTTTCTTTCTTTCTTTCTTTCTTTCTTTCTTTCTTTCTTTCTTTCTTTCTTTCTTTCTTTCTTTCTCTCTCCCTTTTATTTTCTTTATTTTTTTCAAAATTTGAGTCCTTACAAGTCATAATCATATTAACTTAATTGGGATCTGTATTGTTCATAATATTCCACTTTTTACAGTGGATGGGACACCTGGGAAAAGATCAGTAATGAAGTTGACAAATTTAACCACACTTAAGAGCAAATGAACATACAATACATCTAGAGAAGATACCACTTAAAAGAAGCAGACTACCCATCTTCTCAAGTGCATATAGTGCTTTCTTGAGGATAATTCAGCTGTTAGGTCACAAAAGAAGTCATAACACATTCGAGAAGTTTGAAATTATACAAAAATGTGTTTTCTGATAATAATGAATAAAAATAGAATTAAATCAAGAGTTAAATATTGAAGATTAAGAAATAGAGCTGGAGAGTTAACTCCAATGGTTAGGAACACTTACTGCTCTTACAAAGGACTCACGTTTGAGCCACATTCAATCTTCAGTACCCACATGAAAACACACAACCATCTGTAACTCCAGTACCTGGGTAGTCAACACCTCCTGACCTTCATAGGATTTAGCCATGCACATGGGGCATATACATACATGGAGATAAAATAATCATACACATTAAATAAGCAAATCTAAAAACATTTTAAAAATAAATATGAGGTAATTAAATAACATACTCTTAATATATTCTCAACTGAGCCAAGGAATAAACAAAAGAGAATGTAGAAAAATGTTAAATAATTGAATAAAAATTTTGCTGATCATTAATTGCAGCAAACAATAAGAGGAAAATTCAGAATAATTCATGCCATCATTTGTGGTTGATACATTGTGAACCCCAATGACCTTATCTGGGGGTCAGAGAATAGAACAGCACACACACACACACACACACACACACACACACACCTTTAATCCTAGCATTCCATGGGTAGAGATCCATCTGGATCTCTGTGAGTTCAAAGCCACACTGGAAACAGCCAGGCATGGTGACTCATGCCTTTAATCCTAGGAAGTGATGGCAAAAAGCAGAAAGGTATATAAGGCATGAGGACCAGGAACTACAGTCTTTCTTAAGCTTTTAGGCTTTCAGCAGCAGTTCAGCTGAGATCCATTTGGATGAGGATTCAGAGGCTTCCAGTTTGAGGAAACAAGATCAGCTGAGGAATTGGCAAGGTGGGGTTAGCTGGGGCTTGTTCTGTTTTTCTGATCTTTCAGCCTTCACCTCAATATCTGGCTCTCATGATTTTTATTAATAAGAGCCTTTAAGATTTGTGTTACAATAATTAATATAGAATAATGACCTAAAAAAAAACCACCTAATGCTATCCTCCAGGGAACTACAAACAAAATAGATATAGAAAAATCATTGAATCTAAGAATATATTATAAAGTGATAAATGTAAATAGACTTATAAACATACAAGGACAATGTATTATTTTTATTATCATTGTGATTAAACAGCTGACAAGAGACAACATAAGAAAATGCATTCTAATCTCACTGCTGCCTAACGAGGAAGGCATATTAGATTAGGGAGATGGGAGAGGCTTCTGTCCATGGAGAGTGAAGCTTGTGGAATGCTTGCCACATCTCGGAAGACTAGGGGCAGAAAGGCTGGCACAGTGCTAGATGATCACCTTCAAGGCTTCTTGACAGTGACCCACTTCTTTTATCTAAGACCCATATCCCAAAGATTGCATGGTATCCCAAAATAAGGCCACCAGCTGCTGACCAAGCATCCACACACATTTGCTGGTAGGGGACATTTTATATACAAACAATAATAGGACATCATTCTCTTTAGAGAGGTTGCTCCCTAGTTTAAATATATTAAAACCAAATTTAACCATATTTGTATTTTAAAATACATTTTAAAAATACATTTTAAAATACAAATATTGATTTATTTTATTGCATTAGTATGTGTTAGTTTTATTTCAATTGTGATGTGAGCTCATCTGCTTTGTCATACCTTATCCACTATAATGGATGCACTGAGTCCTCTGAAACCATGCACAAAAATCAATTACTTCTTCCTTAAGTAGTTTTTGCCAAATATTTTGGTCACTGCAATGAAAAATAAAACTGCTCTAGAGAATTGCATACTCTTAATAGGATTATAAAGTAGTAGAGTTATTATGGTGAACAGAGACAAGGTTGCTCATAAAGTGAAAATAGAAATATGATATAATCCATTAGTCACAATATTTGGTGTATATCAAAGGGAAATAGAACTCCTGCTTTGCAGTGACACTTCTTTTCTCATGATATATATATATATATATATATATATATATATATATATATATATAGAGAGAGAGAGAGAGAGAGAGAGAGAGAGAGAGAGAGAGAGAGATCCACACCAGCATGCTGTTTCTCTTTCCCCTGCTTGTTCTGTGCTGGCTTTGCTCACTCATATATAAGAAGTAGAATCACATTATATGTTCATTGACTGACTAACTAACTGATAAGGAAAATAAGGAATATGAACATGAAATGGTCTATGCTTTGATGCTCCTGGTGTCTATAAACAGAGTGAATGCTTCGATCAATTGCTATGTGTATGATAAAGCATAAAAAGAATACAAAGGAAAAGGGGAGCATTTTATGCTCAAACTCTGTCAAAATAATAACTTATTTCCTATTAAAAAGCTGTATTTCCCAGAACGGACTATGAACTTAAATTTATATATGGTCAGGTGAGAGCACAACCCTTGCCCTATATAAATGGTTCCTTCCTACTGAATAGATTAACACAGCAGTATAGATGTAACTTATGAGCTTCCTTCCTTACCATACATATCCCAGCAGTTCCATCTGACCTAACATTTGTCATGTCAACACCAAGGAATGTGAGGAAGCAGCTTGAGGGTGAAGGGAAAGCCATGATAGATTATGGACAGCTAAGCTGTATAGGTCAGTACACTACCTGTAGCTAGAGTTTTCCTGCTTTGCCCACAGTCAGGACAAATCTCTCTCACCCACCAGCCCCACAGCCGCTCAGACCCAACCAAGTAAACACAGAGACTTATATTGCATACAAACTGTATGGCCGTGGCAGGCTTCTTGCTAACTGTTCTTATATCTTAAATTAATCCATTTTCATAAATCTATACCTTGCCACGTGGCTGGTGGCTTACCAGCATCTTCTCATGCTGCTTGCTATGGTGGTAGCTGGCAGTGTCTCTCTTTCTGCCTTCCTGTTCTTTCTTTTTCTCCTCTCTGTTAGTCCCGCCTATACTTCCTGCCTAGCCACGGACAATCAGGTTTTATTTATTGACCAATCAGAGCAATTTGACATACAGACCATCCCCCAGCACAGCCAAGTGCAGACCATCTCAAACACCTGCACTCAGGCCCATGGTCCTAATCATCCTCTATACGGACCTGCTGGGTAACACCATGAGGAACCCAAGAAGGGCTCCCACAGGACATACAGATCATCCCACAGCAACTACCTCCTAAATGAGTAACAGAGGCAGGAGCATGAAACACTGGGGCTTGGGATGGGTGATTGAGAACACTGGTTACCCTATCAGTGGGTTGATATAGCCTGGTAACTGCAGCTTGTATTATGCTGTCATTTCAGTAAAGTTCAGTGAAGATAATTGTGGCCACATTGGGGAGGGTCCTGTGGTCAAGCTACTTTTTTTCTCATTAATCCATCTTTTATATTTCATTTTCCTTGTATTATGCATTAATTGAATGCTTGTTTCAGTAATGTAGAAGAAGTAGGGACTTAGGAATGAAGATGTACTTAACAGAACACTGAGGATTTCTGAAGGGTATATACATGTAAGAAGGATCCTATGAATGAAGGATGATGAAGGCTGCCCTTAGCACTAGTTGTAAACCCTGCATTCTTAATGGGAGTAAAGAGTTTGTTTTATTCACCCATGAGAAAACTCTGCAGTGTAAACCCATCACTTCTACCTGCCATGGATTGTATTTAAATGGACTCTGTTTCAGGTAGTGTCAAAGGGAGGATCTAGAATCCCCTGAATTTGATTTTCTTTCTTTTTCCAGTTTCCTAATATAAATCACAGATGATTCTCTAGAGTCAAGGTCATTGAGTATCTTGGAGGTGAAGGCTGGACCTTATGGGTCCCAGAAAGCCATGGTTGTTGAGTGTGATGGTTTGAGATATCTCTTAGTAGAAGAACAATGTCTCAGATTGAACAGCAGATAAAGAGAAAGTCAGGCTCATCACTATAGATCAAACTGTGTAGAGAGCTGGTTTGGGAGTGATGATTGTATCTGGGATTCTTTCTAGAGCCTGAGTAGCACCCTGGTCCCGGACATCTCCACACCAGCAT
Source organism: Peromyscus leucopus (assembly GCF_004664715.2). NCBI lineage: Eukaryota > Metazoa > Chordata > Mammalia > Rodentia > Cricetidae > Peromyscus > Peromyscus leucopus. The sequence goes on from NC_051083.1 coordinate 129,505,601, forward strand.
GCTGTTTCTCTACCCCCTCTTGTTCTGTGCTGGCATTGCTCACTCTAAGGCTCTGAGTTAGGTGAGTTATTGTAGAAATTGAAATGTCTATAAAGAGAAGGATATTCCTTAGGGATCTTTTCTATTTACCAGTTGAATTAGGACACAGGCAGCCAACTTGTGAATGGACATCTTCCCTGGCTATGCAAAGCAACAGGTAAGCAACTTCATGACCAAGGAAAGCATAAGACAAAATATTATTCTATCCATTGGTACTCAGGTATTAGAGAGGACATTTGTTCTGGGTGGGGGAGTGAAGGCTTAGAGAAAAAGATTCTCTCTCTGGAATCTGCTTTCAAAGATAGCAATGAAGGCTTAGAGAAAAAGATTCTCTCTCTGGAATCTGCTTTCAAAGATAGCAATGAAGGCTTAGAGAAAAAGATTCTCTCTCTGGAATCTGCTTTCAAAGATAGCAATGAAGGCTTAGAGAAAAAGATTCTCTCTCTGGAATCTGCTTTCAAAGATAGCAATGAAGGCTTAGAGAAAAAGATTCTTTCTCTAGAATCTGCTAATCAGGATGTACAAAACAGGCTTGTACCCAAAATTGATTTTATTGATAATAAATATGAATATTTAATGGATAGAACACTAACTCTCCAGAGTGAAGTTGTGGCTACTCAGACAGTATATAAGGAAGAAAGATTATCGTTAATTGATAGGATAAGGTCCATGGAATCATGTGTTTCTGAGGAACATAAAAACTTCTATGATTCCATGAGAAATATGGAGTCCCTTACGAGAGAGGCACTCCTGAACGACTAGGCTCGTTGCAAGCCTAGAAGAAACTCTCAGTAAACATGACAAGGAACTAATAAGCAGAAGGCCCAGAACATAGCCGGCTTTCTCCAGTCTAACTGCTGTGTTCCAGGTATCCAGCTCGGTCCCAGCGCCTCCCCTCGCCCCGCCTCGTAGGCGTGACAGTTGCCAGAGTCTCAATGGGGGAATTCAGAAAAGTGAATGCACACTACAGGAGGGCATAAGGAGCCTTGTTCATGATTCTCTGATGTTCTCTACAGCAGCTGCCTACCATTACACATTGCCAGCACATGAGCAAGATTGAACTGGACACTAAGGATGTTCACTTGTGAGCACTTGTCACTTTGGTCCCTTGAATTGTTCCTTTCTCTTTTTGTATCCTGTGAAGGAATGGAGGGGATTGGCACAGTTGAGACCTGGTATGGATGTGGGAAGGGCATTTTGACTTTTGCTTGACATTGTTTTCCTATAAAAGAGAGCAAGCAGAAGAACATTCAAGAAGAGTACTTGGGAAAAAGTCTACAGTTCACCATGCTTTCCTCTTTGGGAAGCCAGGGGTACACTTTCCACTGTTGACTTTGGAATGTGGAAGATTCTACTTTCAGCAACCAAGGCAGAGTCCCCCTACCACATTAGGAATTTGGGGTGATTTTGTACTTTTCTTGGCATCTCCATGCAACACCATACCATAGGAAATCCAAATAATTTCACTTGTGATCTGGGAACAAGAAAAGGTCTCTATGGATCTCTTCCTATTCCCAGCTATGTCTCATAGGCAGTGATTGTTCATAGTGATGCCTACCTTCTTTTGGAATGCCCAGTCCTACTCAGGCAATGTGTTCCCATCCTGTAGTTGGCATGTGGTAACACACAGATTCTGTATGAGTACACAATTCTTACGATATATGTTTTCCACAAACTAACATTTGGATTTTTTTAAATTTTATTTTACAATACAATTCAGTTCTACATATCAGCCATGCATTCCCTTGTTCTCCCCCCTTCCACCCCTCTCCCCTTCCCCTCAGCCGACCTCCCATTCCTACCTCCTCCAGGGCAAAGCTTCCACCGAGGACTGAGATCAACCCTGTAGACTCAATCCAGGCAGGTCCAGTCCCCTCCTCCCAGGCCGAGCCAAGCGACCCTGCATTAGTGCCAGGTTTCAAACAGCCAACTCATACAATAAGCACATGACCAGGCCCTACTGCCTGGATGCCTCCCAAACAGATCAAGCCAATCAACTGTCTCACCCATTCAGAGGGCCTGATCCAGTTGGGGGCCCCTCAGACATTGGTTCATAGTTCATGTGTTTCCATTCATTTGGCTATTTGTCCCTATGCTTTGTACAACTTTGGTTTCAACAATTCTTGCTCATATAAACCCTCCTCTTTCTCGCTAATTGGACTCCTGGCATTCCACCCAGGGCCTAGCCGTGGATCTCTGCATCCTGATCCCTCAGTCCTTGGATGGAGTTTCTAGCACAACAATTAGGGTGTTTGGCCATCCCATCACCAGAGTAGGTCGGTTTGGGCTGCCTCTCAACCATTGCCAGCAGTCTATTGTGGGGGTATCTTTGTGGATTTGTGTGGGCCTCTCTAGCACTTTGCTTCTTCCTCTTCTCATGTGGTCTTCATTTACCATGGTCTCCTATTCCCTGTTCTCCCTCTCTGTTCTTTATCCTGCTGGGGTATCCCATTCCCCCAAGCTCCCTTTCCATCGACCCTCACCCTTCATCACCCCAAATCATGTCCAGGCTGTTCATGTAGATCTCATCCATTTCTCCATCATTGGGCAATCCTTGTGTCTTTCTTGGGGTCCTGTTTTCCAGGTAGCCTCCCTGGTGATGTGAGTAGCAGTCCAGTCATCCTTGTTCCATATCTAGTATCCTCCTATGAGTGAGTACATACCATATTTGTCTTTCTGGGTCTGGGTCACCTCACTCAGGATGATTTTTTCTTGATCGATCCATTTGTCTGCAAACCTCATAATGTCATTGTTTTTCTCTGCTGAGTAGTATTCCATTGTGTATATGTGCCACAATTTATTTATCCTTTCTTCAGTTGAAGGGCATCTAGGTTGTTTCCAGGTTTTGGCTATTATAAACAATGCTGATATGAACATAGCTGAGCAAGTGCTCCTGTGGTATGATTGAGCATTACTTGCATATATGCCCAAGAGTAGTATAGCTGGATCTTGGGCGATATTGATTCCCAATTTTCTAAGAAAGCACCATATTCATTTCCAAAGTGGTTAAGCAAGCTTGCATTCCCACCAGCAGTGGAGGAGAGTTCCCCTAGCTCCACATCCTCTCCAGCATAAGGTGTCTTCAGTGTTTTTAATCTTAGCCATTCTAACAAGCATAAGGCGGTATCTCAGAGTTGTTTTGATTTGCATTTCCCTGATGATTAGGGATGTTGAGCAATTCCTTAAATGTCTTTCAGCCATTTGAGTTTCCTCTGTTGAGAATTCTCTGTTTAGTACTAGAGCTCATTTCTTAATTGGACTGTTGGGCATTTTGATGTCTAATTTCTTGAGTTCCTTATATATTCTGGATATCAGTCCTCTGTCAGATTTGGGATTGGTGAAGATCTTTTCCTATTCTGTAGGCTGTCACTTTGTCTTGTTGACCATATCCTTTGCTCTACAAAAGCTTCTCAGTTCCAAGAGGTCCCATTGATTGATTGTTTTTCTTAGTGTCTGTGTAATTGGTATTATATTTAGGAAGTGATCTCCTATGCCAATGCATTCAAGACTACTTCCTACTTTCTCTTCTAGCAGGTTCAGAGTAGCTGGATTTACGTTGAGGTCCTTGATCCACTTGGACTTAAGTTTTGTGCACTGTGACAGATATGGATCTATTTGCAGCCTTCTACACATTGATATCCAGTTATGCCAGCACCATTTGTTGAAGATGCTTTCTTTTGTCCATTGTACCCTTTTGGCTTCTTTGTCAAAATATATGTTCATAGGTGTGGGGGTTAATGTCAGGGTCTTCAATTCGATTCCATTGGTTCATATGTCGGTTTTTATGCCAATATCAAGCTGTTTTTATTACTGTAGCTTTATAGTAGAGCTTGAAGTCAGGGATTGTGATGCCTCCAGAGGTTGTTTTATTGGACAGGATTATTTTGGCTATCCTGGGTTTTTTGTTTTCCATATGAAGTTGAGTATTATTCTTTCCAGGTGTGTGAAGAATTGTGTTGGTATTTTGATGGGGATTGAATTGCATCTGTAGATTGTTTTTGGTAAAATTGCCATTTTTACTATTTTAGTCCTGCCTATCCATGAGCATGGGAGATCTTTCCATTTTCTGACATCTTCTCTTCAGATCGCATAAATCTTTTGACTTTCACTAAAATTTGGATTTTTATCTTACAGTAGGACAGCAAGAGGTTCAACCTAGACTAATCTTTTCATGAGTAAGAACAACTCTCTTGTAATCTCTATTAAGAAAAGAATAAAGTTAATTGATTGACTTGGATTATTTTGAACTTCAAATTTTTCAGCTGGCAAGGTTGGGTGTGTCTTTTGGTATGGGATGTTTTTATGATGTGCAGAGGCTTTTATATTTAAGCCATGATATCTGTCAGAAACCTTGTATGTAACTAGGTATCATTAAATGTTGGCTGTCATAACTGAGGAGGATTTAAGTTTGTACTGTCTGTGTCAAGTTGTGCTAGTCTCACTGAATTTAGGGGCACAATTCTCATAGAGTTTTTCTTGTTCTGTTTTCACAATGTCCAACTGACTGTTGCTGGAAGCCCTATCTTAGAAACAGTAGCAGTGAGGTTGGCTCCATTGTGATCTGAAATGAGGTATATAACTATTAATGTTGATGTGGTATATCAAGATACAGGGTCAAGCCTAAGTTTGGAAGCAATGGCAATGATAGTGGGAGAAAAGTTGTTCCTACCGCATTCAACTGACAGTCCTTTCTCAAGGTATAGTGATAGATTCAGGGACATTTAAATATGGATGATCACCTTTCCTTTGCCTGGATATTTAATGTTCTTAAAAACTATCCAAAAGCATCTTATTTATAGTTATAAATGTCTCAATTACCCACCATTTATGAGATTGCTAATATTTGGATAGAGATGCACATTTTAGAAATTTGTTTTACTTATGGACTTTAGAAATGCTTTCCTCAGAAGCAGTCAAAGTATATATAAACACATTTCAAGTATATATAAATGTTTATGCACTCTATTTTCAGTTCTTAGAACCATATCCAGAGCTAAATGCATAGCAGATAACCCTTTCTGAGCTAGTCTCCAAACTATCTATGTAGTTTCTGCTTACATTTTTGCTATGATAATTGCATGTCTTAATTGTTAGGGGAATTGAAAGTTGTAATGCAGGGTATTTGCCCATTTCAGAAGGCTCATGTAGCTTCTTTAACATTTATAAGGAGTTAAAATTTGTATACTGCTATGACTGTTTGAGTGACATTTATGGCTTTACAGCTGCTATTGTTTGTTCACTGGAATTTGATCCATGCCTGTAACTTGCAGGAAGTGTGACCATAAGGCAGACATATGGCTGGTAAAACACAGGCCCTATAGTCAAGTAATTTAAAATCAAGTAGGAGAAGATAAGACTGCCGTATGAACTAGTATAGTCAGAGTGCCAAGGAAGAGAAAAAGGTAAAAGTCCCATCTCTTTTCATTAAAGAGAATGCCTATGAATTGGAGGATCTAGAATTAGAACTCTGGCTTCTCAACAAGATAAAGGGACACACACTTCTCTGTTTTCAGTTGCCAAGTCTCCTTTAGAAAAAGTAGTCCGTGTTTTTTTTTTAATGTTTTTCTTACAGAAAATATACAAGGCCTATCTCACCAGTATCCTATCCCTCCTTCTTTAAGTGACTAAGATGTTGTGTCTCATGGACCATGGTACTTGCAGCAAGAAATGCCTATTCCAGTCCAGCTTTATAAGTAGTAATGGAAAGATTACACTGGAATACTCAATGGTAAAGAGACAGTGGATTGATTGCTGATGAATTCATATGGTAGCATTATTTGAAAGTAGTTCAATGTAGGAAATGGTATCTACTTGAAGAAAGTATGCACTTGGGTATTATATCTTACCCTAGCCACATCTTAGCTTTTTCTTTTCTGTGGTGGTATTGTGTTCCCCAAAATATTGTGCACCCTATTAAACTTATCTGGGGTCAGAGACAGAACAGCCACAATATTAAACATAGAGGATAGGCAGTGGTAGCACACATCTTTAATCCTAGCATTCCAGAGGCAGAAATCCATCCATTCAAGGATACAGCCAAGCATGGTGAACCTTTAATTCCAAGGAGTGATGGCAGATAGCAGAAAGGTATATATGGCATGAAGACCAGGAGCTAGAAGCATTTGGCTGGTTAAGCTTTCAGGCTTCTAGCAGCAGTTCAGCTGAGATTCATTCTGGATAAGGACTCAGAGGCATCCAGTCTGAGGAAACAAGATCAGCTGAGAAGATGGCCAGGTGAGGTAGCTGTGGCTTGTTCTGTCTCTCTCATCTTCCAGTGTTCACCCTAATAAGTGGCCTCAGGTTTGTTCTTATTAATAAGAACTTTTAAGATTCATGCTACACTTTTCCTCTTGTACATCATAAGGTATCTGCTTTGATCTACAGTGTTCCACTTGAGATAATATTCTATAGCATCTTGGTCCCAAAAGCAGTGGAGCTCCCTAACCATCAGGTGAATCCTCTGAAAACATGATCCATATATCTTTCCCATATACAAAAAAAATCTGGCTAAAATATTCTTAATGTTTAACTCATCTCTTCCTTGTAAAGCAATCTCCTAGTCTTCCATGAAGTATCACAACATGTTTACATGGTTGGAGGAAGGAATTGTTGATCCTCACCCCCAACTAAGTTCAGTTGTTTTTCTAAAGCAATTGGTGAGAATGGAGGGGGGTTGAGAAACAAAGCATGGGATTCCACTCATCCTTTCCTTTCTGGTGCTCTAACAGAGAAGCTGGGCAATGAACAGGAAAGGTTTCATTGTATTGGGAGGGGGGAAGGAGTGTGCATGACATTTGCACTGTCCTGTATTTATTTGATTTCCATGATTAGTAGATTTCTTGATTTCTCATATCTGATGGACTTTATGTCTCTACTTTCGGTCATACTGCTCTGAGGCCATCCACAAAGAGACAATCCATATCTTATGGAAACAAGGTAGTTCTGCAGTGTGCATATCAGCCTATTTAAATTCCTGTCCTTAAAATATGTCAAGTACACACCTTGTAAGGAAATGGCATATGCTACTTGAACTTCATTATGCAAGTCCTGTTTGTTTTGGCTGTCTATTCTTATTAGAATAGTCCCTGAAGTCAAGATGAGACTGGATTTAATGATTCTTAGGATAAGCAGCCTCTTTACTTGACCAAAAGTAAGTACAAATGAGTAAATACTCAGTGTTTTACAATAGTATATTAAAAGGAATATCATAAATCTACAGTATTTACCCAGACACCTAACTTAACTATTGTCAAGTCTATGCAGAAAATATGGCTAAAGAGATACAAATTATTGTATGACAAGACTTATTGTGGGGAGATGCCTCACACATGTCTACTCCACCCAGATGGGAGCCCAAAACAGACCAAAGCAAACTTGGTGAACCTGTTACTTTTACTGGATTATGGGTTAAGGGTTACTTACAAGAGCAGGAATAACTCAAAGACAGCTGTATCACCACCTCAGCATTGGTGACAATTCACAAAATCTGGGAGCCTGGAGCACACTGCACAGCCTTCAGGCAGCTCATTCAGGTTGGAGAGTATCCTTTCCTAATGACTCAGTGGACCTAAATCTCTTCCAGGAAGTTTGGCTGATTTATGCTTCATCCTGGCAGCTGGTCTCAGATACTCTTTCTCAGATGCTTGTCTGAGGACTCTTAGCTTTTTATTGCTTACTATGAAATTGGGGAACCTAATGAATTTTGTCAGTTTCAGGGAATTTATGAAGATATTTTGAGTTGTTTACCTTCTCCTTATTTACGTGATTGAGACAAAAATTCTATTGATACCATCTCCACAGGTTGTCAAATGTCTCTCTGCAGTTAAAAATCTCAAAGACAACATAATCCAGATTCTGTGTATGATTTCCACCTTTATGTGGCTTATTTTTATATTACTTTTGCCTTCTTTTTAAAGACTTTATTTTTAAAAACTATTTCTTTATATAAGTGTCTATATTCATTTTCTTCTCTCCTTCAAGCCTATGTACATTTTTACACACACTGTAATCTGTTTAGTGTTTGTCCCATCTGAATCTGCCTTATTGTGCATCTATTGCTTTAAACTGCAGCATTACTGGGACTGAAATGGCAGCTTTGGTTTCTGGCTCTGGCCACCTCAGCTTCTCAACATGGCAAACTACATGTACAGCTAGCTCCAGGAACCATGCTCACTGCCAACTCTGGGAAGTAGTGGGTTTATGCTTCTATGCAGCAGTGTGTAGCCCAGAAACCTCTTTTTTTCTGTCTGTACTAGCAAAAGATAAATCCACCATGCACCACACTGTGTGGCTTGGAAATTCCTCTGTGTACTGTGGTGGGAATCCGCAGCCATGTCACTTAACTCATGACTGGCAGCCAGCTCCATCTCACAGGCAGCTGTCAGGAGACAAGTTTGCACTGCTGCTGACATGAGACTGTAAGACTAGGAAGCTCAGTGTGGCTCCATTTCTGTGCATTCAGAATCTTTAAATTTTCTTAGGTCTATATGGCTCAATACCTGACAGTGAGCACCAATTGTAGCTGGAAGTTTTCCTGTGTCCCACCTGGTTCATTAGCCACTCAGACTCAAGTAAACACACAGAGGTTTATATTAATTAAAACTGTTCGGCCATTAGCTCAGGCCTACCACTGACTAACTCTTACACTTAAACTCAGCCCATTTCTGTTATTTTATATGTCACCACATGTTCCATGACTTTACCTGTGTACCATTACATGCTGCTCCCCAGATGGATGGCTGGTGTCTCCTGACTAAGCCTTTCTCTTCTCAGAATTCTCCTTGTCTGCTTATCATGCCTATACTTCCTGCCTGGCTACTGACCAATCAGCATTTTATTAAACCAGTGTACAAAGGTATTATCCCACAGCATAAAAAAATGTGGTACATTCACAAAATGGAGTATTACTCAGCTGTTAACAATAAGGACACCAGGAAACTGAATGAAAATGGGTGGAATTAGAAAAAAAATTCATTCTCAGTAAGGCAACCTAGACCCAGAAAGATAAAGATGGTATGTACTCACTCATAACTTGATATTAATTGTAGAGTAAAAGATAACCAGGATATAATCCACAGACCCAGGGAGGCCAAGTAACAAGAGGGCTCAAGGGTGAAATGCTTGGATCTCTCTGAGAAGGAGAGATAGAGTAGACATCTCACGTGGAAGGGGGTTGGGGGAATGGTAATCAGATGCAGGGGAGAATAGAGGGAGAGAGTACCAGTAGAAACAACTCTAACTTATGGAGGTCATCTCAGGGAGAACCTAGAAACTTAGTTCAATGGAAACTCCCAGGAATCTATGAGGGAGACCTTAGCTAAGCCTCCTAGAAATGTGTGATATAGAGACCAAACTGGCCATCTCCTGTAAATAGGCAACTGTTCAAGTAGAGGGATTGGGAAACCAATAATTTGTCCTGCCTACAAGATGTACTGATGTAAAGGTGGCACAGAAATTGTGGAAGTGTCCAACAATGACTGGTCTAGCTTAATACCCATGCCACGAGAGGGAGCCCATCCCTGACACTGCCTGGGAGGGCCAGGAAACAGAAGCTAGATACAAAGGTTTCCTAGTGAAATCTGAGCATGATTTACCCAGCAGGACTGCATTAAGGGATGACTTGACGATGTGCATAGTTACTAGGTGATTGGAATGGTCTGCACTTGGCTGTGCCCCACCTCTTAGCATTCCTATAAAAAGGCCTTTTAAAGAGACATAAGGGGATGGTGGATATTGATAGGCCCTTCCAAAGCTATTCTCTATTTCTGTCTGTCTCTTCTCCACATTCTCTTTCTACCTAATATTTCTTATCCCTCTCTCTTTAAGAGTACTCTGGAAGCCGGGCGGTGGTGGCGCACGCCTTTAATCCCAGCACTTGGGAGGCAGAGCCAGGCGGATCTCTGTGAGTTCGAGGCCAGCCTGGGCTACCAAGTGAGTTCCAGGAAAGGCGCAAAGCTACACAGAGAAACCCTGTCTCGAAAAACCAAAAAAAAAAAAAAAAAAAAAGAGTACTCTGGGAAAAATGTGAAAATGTGGGAGCTGGCTTCCTACAGATGGCACCAGATTGTGGGGCCCAGGTTCAGGAATCCCCACAGAACAGGAACTTAACTAGGGACTTGGCAAAAGGAGATTGGGAGTGTCACAGAGCAGGGAGGCATGCCTGGTAAGGAACTAAAAGTAAAGGCAATAGTATTCTATTTTCAGGGATATATAGATGAGGTAAAGAGGTGGAAAGAAAAACCAAAATAAGAAGTTAGGCTGCAGAAAATATTTCTCTCTGTTTAGGTTTATTTCTTTTTCTCTCTCTTAATTTATATCTATTAAAATTGGGAAAAAATATAGGGTTAAGTATAGAAATACAGTGTAGAAAAAATTTAGGGTAAGGTATAATATAGAACTATAGTACAGGAAAAAACTTAGAAAAGCAACAAGACACAGGAGCTGTGTTCCTGGGACTCTGAACACGGACTCCTGGGGAAGAATTGGAGTCATGCAAAAATACTATGAGAAAAATGGGCAGAAAAAAGATTCTTGTGGAAGCTTTTGGCCTGTAGACAGCTGAAATCTGAGTTCTGAGTGGCAGGAGAAAAACTTTACCCTGAGGTGGATACAAGTGAGACAAAACCCTCTGTTCTAGTACCACTGAATAAAGATGCTTGCTGATAACACTGTTCCATCAGAATCAATTACCACTTGACCATGAAACCAAATTTAAGAGAATAGAAGTACTGGTATAAGACAAGGGAGGAACTGAGAGGCTTGAAAAATCTAGTAATTTCTCTTACTCAAAAAACTGGAAGCTTTCCAGGTCTTTCCTTCTCAGATCTCTTTTCTTTCTGTAAGGGCAAAATTAGACTCAGCTGGAAGGAACAGAAAGATTGTTCATAAATGCCCTAACACAAAAATCCTTTCAGAATATGGCAAACACTTATTGATAATCCTGTTTTCCTTTCAAGCTAGTACCAGGGATGTAAGCCCCTACCCCCAGAGTAGAAAGCAGCTAGCAGGGAGTCTGAGCAATAGCAGTGATGTCAGGGACTCTGCATCTGGGGAAGAAGACAAGTGTGGACAAGTAAGAAATCTATCAGGGAAAATCTTTCTGAAAAAGCTCTTGTTTCAAGTACTGTCATTTTTTCACTGACCTGGTGAGTTGGGGTATGGTGGTATTTTATTTGTACTGAAATGTGATTTTAATTGTATGTTAATAAATTAAGTTGCCCGGGGGTCAGAGCTATTAGAGTCATAGAAAGAAATAGGCAGTGGTGGCACACCCCTTTAATCCCAGCACTTAGTAGACAGAGCTAGGTAGATCTCTGTGTGTTCAGGGATACAGCCAGCATTGGAGACATAGGCTTTAAGACCTGGAGGGCTGTACTTACAGGCAGTGATGAGGCATGTTTGGGTTTAAAACCAATGAGAAGGCAGAACAGAAAGACCATGTAAAGACAAACACACAGGAAGTAGGTCTTTTTCGGAGAGGTAGGACCACCGCAGCAGGAAGGGTAAGGTTTTAGATCTGAGCTCTGACCTCTTGGCTTTCTCTTTTAGATTGGTTCTGTGTTTCTTATTTAATAAGACGTTTGATTACATCTACAGTTGGGGAGCAAATCCCTGAAGGGATTTTGCTTCTTGTACAAAACACCAGTCTGTGTGTGCACAGATGCACTGTCACAACCTGCTCTAGGGACAGTGCCAGGTAAAGAGTCTGATTAGGGAGGTACATTTATATGAAAAAAATCCTTGGCAAAAGAGCAAAAGTATGAATACAAACTTGGTGAAATGAATCAGGACTTCATTGGCCACAATTGGCCACAACTGAGTTTTCTCCCAGACCCTGAAAGGCACCTTGGGAAATGTAGTTCATAACAGCATGGCAGTATAGGTAGGCCATAGGAAAAAGCATACAACTGGGACATAAGCTTTCAATTGTTCCTTGTAATAGAGCAGCAAGACACCCAAGAGAAATATGTGAATGCATGTTTTAATTTATTTTACACAGCTTAAGGTATTAAAAATCGCTTACTGCCAGAATAGCCCAACAACCCCAAAATGCCACTTTTTTCTACAAGCTTTATTAGCTTTATCTCCTGAAAAGGGGAAACAGATGAGCAGCTTGCCTGTTGGGCAGCAATTCAAATGTTAATGCCATTTGTCAACAAACCACTTTGAAACCTTTAGAAAGCAAAGATTTCAAAGCAAGTGGTACTAACACCAGACATGGCATTGGGTGTAGAAAAAACTTATAAGCAAATAAGAAACTTGGGAACTGAGAAGCTTTTGTAGAGCAAAGGACACAGTCAATAAGACAAAACAACGGCCTACAGAATGGGAAAAGATATTAACCAATATTACATCTGACAGAGGGCTGATCTCCAAAATATATAAAGAACTCAAAAGGCTAGACTTCAAAATACTGAACAATCCAATTTAAAAAATGGGCTACAGAGCTAAATAGAGAATTTTCAACAGAAGAATCTCAAATGACTGAAAGACATTTAAGGAATTGGTCAACATCATTAGTCATCAAAACAACTCTGAGATACCATCTTACACCTGTCAGAATGGCTAAGTTTAAAAACACTGAAGACAGCTTATTTTGGAGAGGATGTGGAGCAAGGGGAACACTCCTCCACTGTTTGTGGCATTGCAAAATTGTACAGCCACTCTGGAAATCCGTATGGCAGTTTCTCAGAAAATTGGGATTAAGTCTTCCTCAAGACCCAGCTATACCACTCTTGGGAATATACCCAAGGAATGCTCAATTTGACAAGGACACATGCTCAACTATGTTCATATCAGCATTATTCATAATAGCAAGAACCTGGAAACAACCTCGTTGCCCCTCAACTGAAGAATGGATAAAAAAACCTGTGGCACTTATACACAATGGAGTACTACTCAGCAGCAAAAAACAATGATATCATGAAATTTGCAGGCAAATGGATGGAACTAGAAAATATCCTGTGTGAGGTAACCCAGACTCAGAAGGATATTTTGTACTCAGTCATAAGTGGATACTAGATGTGAGAGAAGGGATGGCCAGACTGCAAACCAAAGCTCCAGAGAGGCTAGTTAACAGGAAAAGAACCTAGGAGGGACACATGGATGATGCAGTGAAGGAGAAGTAGATGAGATCTACATGAATTACCTGGGTGTGTGTGGGGGGGTGGCAGAGGGCAAGGAGTGGGGTTTGAGAACATAGGGAAATGGGAGGGTCAAGCTGGAACAGTGGCAGGAGGGAAAGAGATACCAATATAGATAAGGATATCATGGGAATAGGAAGAGGCAGGGTCCTGGGGAGGCTCTCAGGAATCAACAAGGATGATCCCACCTTGGATTTCTGGTAGTGGGCCAGAGGGTACCTGTACTGGTGTAGTCTGGTGACTGGTCTAACAAATACCCTAACTGTAATCATAGAGCCTTTGTTCAGTGAATGATGGAGGCAGATGAAGAGATCTACAGCCAGATACCAGGCTGAGCTTTGGGAATCCAAACAATGAGAGAGAGGAGGGATTCTGCAGGTGGGGGATGTTGAGATCATGATAGGAAGATATGCAGAAATGACCAGCCACACTAGTGGAATCCTATGAACTGTAGACTAGTGGCTGTGGACCCCCATGGGACTGGACTAGGCCCTCTGGATATGGAAGATGGTTCTTTGACTCAAACTGTTTGGGGGGCACCCAGGCAGGGGGATTGGGATCCATCCCTTATGTATGGGAAGACTTTTGGGAATCTGGTGCCAGTGGTGTGATGCCTTGCACAGCCTTGATGCAATGGGAAGGGGCTTGGACATGCCTAAGCTCAGTGTGCCAGGCCTGCTGACTCGCCATGGGAGAACTTGATTTGGGAGATGTGGGGATGTGGCATGGCTTGGGAGAGAGGGCTGGGGAATGGGAGGAGGGAGGAGATGGGATCTGTGGGTGGTATGTAGAGTGAGTAGAAATTTTCTTAATAAAGAAAAATAAAAAATAGAAACTTGGGTTGTGCTTGAGATGCAAGAGAGAAACATTGGCATCATTAAAAGAGCTCATGGCAGTCTTAGGAGGCAGCTTCAAAAAATTAAAAAGGGGGGATTTTACTTTTAGTCACCAAATGAAGCTTATATGAAACAGAAAAATGTCAACTCTAATGATACCATAGCTGCTGACATTCCTCCAGAAAAGCTGGATTGAAATGTAACCTGGAGCCACACTGCTTCTAGTGGCAATTTAATGTGTGGCCCCTTTAAGAAACAGTTTGAGTCTTACTAGTAGAACAGAAAAAGTCTCAGTTATTATGGCAAACATTTTCACCCTGAGGAAAGTCTTCTCAGGAAAGCTAACCTAAAGGGCTGCTGTAACAGAAAGCTCAGGAAACTAACTTTCAGCAAATTGTGGCACTCGGGGAGCTGCAATATCCCAAGTGTTATAGCCCCTTAGCAGCAAGTGTTATAGCCCCCTAAGCAATGGTACTAACTGAATTCTTGGATTTAAGGAGCTTGATACAAAGATTTTAGGGCCACTGACAAATTAGACTCTGACTTTAAACTGTCAGGAAAACTTTCAGGATGATACCAAAGCTGATTGTGAATTCTGAACTTCAGGAATGAAGCAGTTTTGAGTTCACCTGTAATTTTAACTGTGGTAACTCATCATTGCATACTCTCTTGTTGGAAGAAAATGTAAATAGTTCTGTTAAGAGATTGCTTCTTGATGTTTCCTTAAGTTTATAAAGTAGTCCTATAAAGTTTGCTTTTGAATGTAAGGTCATAAAAAGTGTGAATATGTATAGTGATAATAGTTCTGTTAAGAGATCTTTTCCAGATGATTGTTGAAGCTTGTAAAGTAGTTCTATAGAGTTTGTTTTGAATGTAATTTTGTAAAAAGTGTAAATATATATAGTGATATTCATGCTAGTTATAAATATGTATAGTAAGTGAGTTTGTAAAAAGTATAACTGTGTATAGTGACATGCTAGTTGTAAATATGTACAGTAATATTTATACTAGAATTATGTTAATTTATTAATGAACCATGTTTTGGTGAAGCTAAGGGAATCTTTAAGTTTGATGCAGTTTATTTGATGTTTTTGCATCAAGAGTTTTGATTTAGAAAAGGGGTTGGCACAGCTGATATAGACATCTTAGAAGCATTCAAAATATTCCATCTTTATCATTCTTTGATTCTTTACTGGGAAGTGTAGCAGCCCAGGGATCACTGTGGATGTTCCACCTACATGCAAGCTCTTAGTCAGAACCTGAGTCAGAGGAGTTAGACTCTGTACCCATTCTTGCCAGAGGATGGTAGTCAAAGACAGGTAAATTTCTTTTTGCTAGCTTCCAACCTAAGCTAGAGTATGCTTGATGAAAGGTGTATCTCCATGGCAGGTAAGGATGATTAGTAAAGAATCATGACTTAAGACAGGCACAGTCTGTCCGGGGCCCCTGGGGGGGCCCTTTATTATATAAAGAGGGGAAAGTTGTGGGCCCACAAAGGTTTCCTGGTGAGATCTGAGCTTGCTTTATCCATCAGGGATGCATTAAGGGATGGCTTGACCACATGCATAGTTACCAGGTGATTGGAAGGGTCTGAACTTGGCTGTGCTGGGGCAGGGGAGTTCTTTTGCTCTGCCCCTTGACATTCCTATAAAAAGCCGTTTTGAAGGGATATAAGGGGCTGGTGGATATTGATCCAGGCCCTCCAAAATCTATCCTGTATTTCTGTCTGCCTCTTCTCCACACTCTCTTTCTATCTAATATTTCTTATCCCTCTCTCTTCAAGAGTACCCTGGGAAAAAATGGGAAAATGTGGAAGCTGGCCCGCCACACCTAGGATAGAACCAAACATGACTGGCAAAAAAATAGTCAATAAAATTATTCCTAATGATATTTTGCTATACTCATAGATGTGTGACTTTACCAATTGTTATTACAGAAGCTTCATTCAGAAACAGATGGAAACAGATGCAGAGACCCATAGACAAACTTTAGGTGAAGCTTGGGAATCCTGAAGAAGAGGAGGAGGAAGGATAGTAGGAGCCAGAAGGTCAAAAACATCACAAGAAAACCCACAGAATCAACTAACCTGGGCTCATAAGATCTCACAAACCTAAACTGACAACCAGGAAGCGTGCATGGCACTGACCTATGCCCTCTGCATGTATGTGGCAGGTGTATAGCTTGGTCTTCTTATGGGACTCTAAAGAGTGGGATCAGGGACTGTCTCTGACCCTATTACTCATACTAGATTGCCTTGTCCGTCCTTAATATGAGAGGAGGTGTATTGTCTCTCTGCAACTTGATTTACCATGCTTTGTTTATATACATGGGAGGCCTGCCCTTTTTTAAGTAGAAATGTAGGAAGGAACAGAGGAGGGTTGGGGAGAGGATCTGGGAGGAGAAGAGGGAGCATGAAACTTAAGTTGAAATGTGAATAATAATAAATAATTAAATAATAAAAAATAACTCTCAGCTCCTGTCCAGCACTATGTCTGCCTACATGCTTCCATGCTTCCTCCATTATAATAATGGATTAAGCCTCTGAATATGTAAGCAATCCTTAATTAAATGCTTTCCCTTATAAGAACTGCTATGATCATGGTGTTATAGATGAATTTCTAAATGGTGTTATTAAATAAAAAACATGGAGCCAAATATAAGGGTGAAAGCCTTAGAGAGATCAGAAAATAGGGAAAGCCACCAGCCAACCTTACTTCATCAACTCTGCAACTTCCAAATGCATGTTACTTTCTGTCTACCCACACCTTTATTGCCTTGCTGTTCTTCCCTCTCATTGGCTATCTTAGCCCAGCTACCTCCTTCCTTGTAACTGTCTGTCTGTACAGACCTACAGGTCTCTATGGTTGATACTGGGATTAAAGGTGTGTATTACTGATTGGCTCTGTTCCCCAGTATGGCCTTGAACACACAGAGACCCCACTTGATAAGTGATTGGATTAAGGGCGTGTACTGCCTGACTTCTTGTTTACTTAAAATGGCTGGCCTTTTCCACTTGATCTTCAGGCAAGCTTTATTAAAGCACAAATAAAATATCACTGCCCCTATAGGAAAATCACCATCAGTGCAAGGGACATCATCTGAGTGAGCCTGAACAGCAGCTGTTCAGACTCTATCCTTTTCCTCTGAGGTAAACATGAAAGAAAGAAAGACATAGACACCATGCCAGGTAGGGTTGTATTATTGGGTAAGGTATCTAAATTCTTTAGTTAAATTAGTGGAGTTGTTTGAGAAAGAGCCCAGATATTTCTCTACTTAAGAAAGATTAAACATAAAGAAAGGGTCATAGACATAAAGGGGCCATTGAGCACCATCCACTTCGCTGAGAAGGGTAGAGTCCATCAATGAGAGACCTGGTGGGACTTGTTAGTGGGGATTGTGGGAGGTCATGGCACTTGGGGAGGTAGAGAGGGTTTGGGACAGTAGGTGAGAGAGGTGTTGGTGATTGGGCAGGTAGAGGCACAGCAGGTGAGGAAGATGACTGCTCCTGTGGAGATTGAGGTGACTGGTCAGAGTACAGAGGAAGTTGTGGATGAGGAAGAGGATGAAGAGGAAGAGGAGGAGGAATAGAAGAAGAAGAAGAAGAGGAGAAGGAGGAAGACAAGGAAGAGGAAGAGGAAGAGGAAGAAGAAGGAGGAGAAGGAGAAGGAGAAGGAGGAGAAGGAGAAGGAGAAGAAGGAGAAGTTTGAAGAGGCTGAGGAGACTTTGGCGATAGTGGTCAATCTGGAGAACTTGATTATGCCAGTGTAGGTCCAGGTCCTCTGTATCTAAAGCAAAGCAGAGGGACCCATTGGCTTGTGAATATGGTTATTCTGGAAAGGAGTTTTAGCTTTTTTCAGGAGGATTTGATGTGTGTGGCAAGAGGCTTAAAGAGTAGCGTGGGAACAAAGAGCAAAAAAGGAATGAATGCAGGGGACATTGGACAGCTTATCAGTGCCTTGGCAGAAGTTAAGATCCATGAGAACTTGAAGGTCAAATGTGCCATTTTCTGGTCACTGAGACTGATGTCAAGCTTGTATAGAGGTCAGGCTGTGTTGCAGTAGAAAATAAGGTGCTGCCGGGCGGTGGTGGCACACGCCTTTAATCCCAGCACTTGGGAGGCAGAGCCAGGTGGATCTCTGTGGGTTCGAGGCCAGCTTGAGCTACCAAGTGAGTTCAGGAAAGGTGCAAAGCTACATAGAGAAACCCTGTCTCAAAAAACCAAAAAAAAAAAAAAGGAAAAAAAAAGAAAATAAGGTGCTTAATGGCATCACAGAATCCAAGAGAGGAAAGAAACTTGAGAAGACAGGCAAGAGGAGTGGCAGCATCTGACTTAGACTGGAAGGGCCACATGGTCACTGAGAATGAGTCCTGAGGAGGGGGTGTCAGAAAAGGAATCCCAGTATCAGGGCAAAAGGTCTTTCTCTGTAGTCATCACTGGGGACTGTGATTAGGAGACCAGCTAGAAGAAGACCAATGATGTATATAAGCACCTAGGGATATGCGTTACAGATCATAAGAATAAAAAAGGTTAAAACACTGAGATACAGGAGTGGTAAGCAAGTAATAAAGGGCGCTGAAGACCTGAGATCCAGATTCGCCACCCTCTCTTGGTTCCTGGACCCTGGACACTAGAGGTAGACCGAGCAGAGTTCTCCAGAGAACACCGCTGGACTGCGCTACGTCTTCCCCAGACCCTGAAACCTATCTGTCCCTTCATTTGTAAGTTACACCACTAATAAACCTCCCTTTTAACTACACGGAGTGGCCTTAATAATTTCACCAATACAGAGGGCATCCCCAAGTGGATTGAGGCTCCTCAGTATAATGCCCAGATCTTTAGAGACAGGTGTCCTTGACCAGGTGATTGGTGCCTAGTAGGGCATAGGGAGATAGCAGTTGTACCAGTATGACTTTGTAGAAAGGTATAGGTTATTCAGACAGCTCCTCAGGGCACTTACTCAAGTAGGTGAGGAGAGACTAGGAGGTAGAGTAGGTAGAAGAGAGAAATAAATGAAGAGACAGACTTTACATGTTATAGTCAGATTGGGTGGGTGGTAGAGGCCAGTAGAGGCAATTGACCCATACCATTGGAGGGCTGAATCAGCGCTTTTTGGTTCACTTAAAGGAGGGACCAGATTTCCAAAGTAAGACCCAGGAATCTCTCCTGGGTTACTTCACCAAGTATAAAAGGCACAGCAAAAAATCACCCAACAGCTAAACTTTGTGATTAAAAAATAGTAGCTTTAACGCAAAACTTCTAGGCTGCCTCATATAGTAGAGAATAGCAGCCCAAATGGGAAAGTTTGTTGGGCTACAAATGGGGCAACACTGAATCTGGAACGGCCAGATATATACCCATGGGAACGCTGGATACCTGTCTTTTGTGGTCAGAAGCATTTGGGTACGAGCACACTGCTGTGCTTAGGAGCATCCAGGTGTGACTGCTGTATTCAGGAGTGCTCAGCCAGCTGTTAGACCTTTCTGAGAAATGTTTCCAGTTTCTATTTCTCAGAAAAATCAAGCCTTCTAGCAAAGCCAAGCCCATGTGGGACTCAGGTCATTACCCTAAAATATTGCTACCAGCACTGTCATTTTGGGGACCCTACCTTAACACCAAAACTTAACACCAAGAGCCCCTCAAAAAATTCTGTAGCTCTTTTACATGTATAGGAACAGACTGTTATTGAATTTTGTCAATAACATTGTCAGGTATTATATGCATCTTATCAGACCATAGTACCCCAATAATTTTACAGCCATGCCTGGCCATTTCACCTTGTACAAATTGATCCCTCATCCTTGTTTCTTTAAATGTACCTCATTGTCCAATGACTTTCCAAATCTGCAAAACACTCAGAAGTTAGCATGATACCACCTATACAGCAGGTAAGGCATCCTGAACACTCACCCTATTACAAATAGTGGGGTTACATAGATAAATTTGATGAAAGACTCTAAAAGTCTGTTGTCATTGGTCCTCACCATGTGTCAGGTGATCACAGAGGTTCACCAGAAGATAACCAAGGTCTAATAATCCATTTGTATCAGTAGCTTCTTCCACAGATCAATGTTAGATACAAAGCATGGGTAGCAGGTGCTATCTTAATTAGCTCTCTGTAGTACTCAGCCATTCTCCTTTAGCCATTACATTTCCATCTACTGGAGCTCTTCCATGAAGCCTCCTTACATTTCTCCATGCTTAATGAACTAAGTGTGTCTGGATTAATTTGTTCAGACCTACCCAGAACCAAGAGGGAATGTGGCTGCTCTCCCCAGCTGCACAGGTAAATCCCTGGGTCATGGTGGCCCTGGGCTGGAACTGTGTTTGTAGCTGTAGCTTTTGGCTTTCCATCCACCATACCTTGCTACTGGTGGAGTTTCTAGTTGGGCCAACCATATCCACCCTCAGCATAACATTTTGCTAGAGATAAATGTACTCTCCTTAGTCTTGGGGGGATAATTACTCAGTCCTGGGGCAGGCTTGGCTTTATTGTCTTCACCTGTATTATTATATCATAGGTGTCTTCTGTGAACTGCTTGCTCTTCAGGCGTTAAAGCCTCCCAGGTGCCCCTTAGCACACAGTTTGGCTTTCTATCATTTTTTCCCTTAGGAAATTCAGCTCAACACAAATCATGTCACATTTGTCTTCCAGTAACACAGACAGCTCTCTTCTTCAGCTTTAGATTTTTACTTTCTCCTCTGGGTTGCTCTCTCACTTTACAGACACTTTTTAAATGCTTGTCTAAGTCACTGAGATCTGACAAACCCTTCCCTTCTTTATGAAAATCTTACCAGTGGACTCAGCAAAATCACTAAAGCTCCATGCCATCCTCAATGTCTTTGCTGGGTCAACCTTTTCTTTAACTCCTGTGTGAACATGTTTCTATCCAGTCCAGAGAACTGGACTTCAAACACAGCACTCTTTTTTCCTGGTTCCCTCAATAGTATCTGACCCTCCTCTATGGTCCTCCAGCCCGTTATTTGTGGGGTCTTCAGATGGTGATATCCAAGTGTTCCTAATAGTTTTGATATGCCAGTCTATCAGGGACCAGTTTCTCATATGGTCTCAGTTATGTAGCCTTTGCCTTAAGGAGGGAGGACTAGTTATTGTAGCTAGAGTTTTCCTGCCTTGCCCACAGTCAGGACAAATCTTTGTCACCCGCCAGTCCCACAGCCACTCAGAACCAACCAAGTAAACACAGAGACTGTATGGCCGTGGCAGGCTTCTTGCTAACAGTTCTTATATCTTAAATTAACCCATTTCTATAAATCTATACCTTGTCATGTGGCTCATGGCCTTTTATTAAAGGACCACAAAATAAACTTTACTAATTAAATTTGACACACATATCCCACACTTCAATATTTCTCACATGTTGCTAAATAGAAGCCACAATGGGATCTTCACATCAGTCTTTGGTGAACCTGGTTAATAATTTATTTACTTCAAATCTACAATGAAAAAAACTTAAAACAAGGTTTTTCCTTGATATTGAAAACAACTGTGATGTCTAAAGTCTTAACCAAATTGTTTACATAAATGGGGCTTTCTTTCATATAAGTACCTATCTATTTCCTGACATCAAGATGATATAAAAAGCTTTTAAATATTGACAGGGATAGAAGCATGACCAAGATCTGGTTTTGGATGACTTCCAGTAATTCTTGCAACAAGAAGCTCCAACGGTCTAACTCATTTTTTCCACAGAAGTCAGACTGAAACCATCTGCTCACATGTCCCACAAACTCACAAGTCAAGCTGAGACAGGTTCTTTCACTGCTTGTTTAAAAGTCTTTCCTAATTTTAGTGTTGGGTATTTCCTGATTTCCCTCAGTTTCTTGTACTGGACCACTGTAAAGACACATTCATACATTTGACCACAAATTTCCCCTAATTTTCTACTAAAGATGTCTTGATTGATGTCTTATATCATTTTTACCACCTTTATCCCATTCTCTTGTTTATCTGATTTGCTTGATAAATCAGAGGCTACCCCTGTGGATGCTAGCTATGTCTCCTTTTTACTGCAATTGTTCCTGTATACAAATAACTTCCTTCTTGGGTACTTATGTACCCAAGACTTATCTCAGTCTCAGATGCATTTCTAACTATACACAACAGTGGTAGCCAGGTAACCTCTGTTGTTGCTTATTGACAATCTTGACACTTGTATGCTAATTTCAAAGATGAAAAAACTTCCTTTAAAATTTTAACTGTTTACAGGGCATCACCATATTCACATGATATACCCCACTTATCAAGAATACAAGCATGCCACCCCATACCACACGCACAAAGACTGCCATCCTTTGATTCCTCTCACAGACATATCTAACTCTGATGGCTCAGTCTTAGTTATGCATCTCACCTACTCACAACAAGAACCATGCAACTGCTGTCATTACACAACACACATTAACACACACCATACAGGAAAGGACAACTGTATTAGCATTTCCTCCACTGATGCTCACTTCTTAGACTGCCCATTCTCAGTTGCATTCTTGCTCCCTATAGGTGGGACCATGCACTCACTCCTCCATAATTATCTCAATTATGACTTTTCCTGGAGAGATGCCTAACACACGTCTACCCCAAATAGGAAGCCTACAACAGACCAAAGCAAGGATACCACCAAAGCTCAATTTTGTGACCCTTAACTTTTATTGAGAGAACTTACAGGAATGTGGTTTAGAGGTTACCTACAGAAGTAGAAATACTCAAAGACAGTTGCATCACCAAACCTATCCCAGCACAGAGGACAGCTCACAAAACCTGGGGGGAACCTGGAGCACTATACATAGCCTTCAGACAGCTCACCAGAGCTTTCTTTCCAAGTGACTCTGGTCTAAACCTCTTCCAGGCAGCTCAGCTGGTTTCTCCTTCTTCCAAACAGCCAGTCTTCTTTGCAGCTGCCTGTCTGAGAGTTTTCTTTGAAGCTTGACTTATCTGAGAGTGATCCTCAGCAGTCATCTCTATTTATATAGTGTTGGAGAGGGAGAGAATCAAATGAATCTGGTCAGGTTCATGGATATCCTGAAGCTCTTTTAGTTGTTTACCTTCTATCTTAAGGAGCTTGCCTGGGAGGTGGAATGTTTCAATTTCAGAGAAGACTGCTATATGTAGCCATTAACTCTGACCATAGTAAAAATGGGCCATTCAAGCTTAGAAAAGAAAGAAGAAAGAAAATGAGAATATTCTTTATAATCTTTTATTATTGTTAGATTCTGCAGCTTTTATCATTGATAACTGTACTTTTCCATTTAGAAATTATGACACAGCCACTTAAGGAAACATGCAATCCAAATACTCACTACTAGACTAATGAGTTGTTATTATTCTGACTTTCACTGGATCCTCGTTAGTAACTCACCTTGTTGCACTGAGGAATTTTCTTCTTCATTCAGGGTAAGAGAACTAATTTCCCAAATTAGCAATCCTGGTCTGCTCTTTCTAATTCTTTTACTCAGTTCAGTATTTCACAAGTAACACTGGCTCACCTTATATTAGGACAAGCCTCAAAATGCATTTTAGTTCAGGCCTCTGTGCTTTTGGCATCTAGAGGTAAGCATGTGGTAAAAGTCAGAAA
The DNA here is from genome assembly GCF_004664715.2 of Peromyscus leucopus. NCBI lineage: Eukaryota > Metazoa > Chordata > Mammalia > Rodentia > Cricetidae > Peromyscus > Peromyscus leucopus. The sequence goes on from NC_051083.1 coordinate 129,529,209, forward strand.
AGAAAGAGAAAGTAATAAAGTGGCCCAGCCAGCTTGTCTGCTCCTGCCATGCTAGCTGGGGCCTAGTGCTTTTGAAGGAGAATCTTAGTTCATTTCTACTCAGCTGACTATGGTTCAGCCTAGAAGGAAAGCCTGGTGAAGCAAGAACAGGCATCCTGATATCTGATTCACCTATGGCTTTTGCTTCATAGGAAAAGTATGGCTTTGGTATCCATTATCATTATCTGCATATATGAGTTGAAATAAATTTATTGGTTCTAAGTATGAAGCAACTTACTTACCACACCATAATTATTCATCTACTTCCTTGAAACAAAAGTTAGGACAATATGTACAGGGTTTTGAGTAGATTAAACAGGCTAATACATGTGCTCTTAACTAGCAACCTAAGATAGAACAGAAGCCAGCATAAAAACTTTAAAAGCTGAATATTAATATGGTAGGATTTTTTTCAAAAGACAGAGTAAGCTTTATAACATTTAACTATATGATAAATTCAACAACATTTATATTCAAAATGCAAAATGAATCTAAAAAGAATTACTATAATAAAGTCATGTTTGGAAAATATTTTTCAAGCTACCTAATACATTTTGGAGAGTTATCTGACAGAAACATGTATTTTTTTAACATGCATTGGTGTGTTGCCTACATGTATGTCTGTGTGAAGTTGCCTGATCCCATGGAACTGGAGTTACTGATAGCTCTGAGATACTATATGGGTGCTGGGAGTTTAACCTGGGTCCTCTGGAAGAGCAGTCAGTGCTCTTAACTGCTGAGCCAACTCTCCAGCCCTGAAATATGTATTGTTTAGAGAGCTATTAATGTAGGCACCAAATAGTTTCATGTGCTAGCAATATAAAAGGTAAAATAGAAGACTGAAAGTATGTTTATGAAATATACTTTATTGAAGGATACACATTAAACTTTTATTAAAATCAGGGTATGAATAAGTAGTAAGGGCTATGTGATTTTAACTGATGCAGGTTATTTATCGCCTTATGACCATTTTTAATACTGTATAATTTGAATTTTCATTGTAAAGCTATTAAAAGAAGAAAATGTCAACTTTTCCAATGTCTAATTTAATCAATATTTTAATTAGTTTTATTTTAATATCATCTTTTAAATTTTTTAATTAATTATTTAAAAATTCCATGCATTTATACAATGTGTTTAATATCCATCAACTACTACCTCCCTTCCCCTAGGTTCCTCTATCCTATCTTCCTCCCAACTTCATGTCCTCTTCTTTGTTGTTATTAATAACCCCATGAGTCAAATCAATGCTACCCATACATACGTGGGTATGGGACTACCCATCAGAGAATGGCTATCATACTAGCAGCTATACCTCCAAATAAGAGTGATTTTCCGTCTCTCAGTGGCCATTAACTGCAATAGCTTCTCCACTAAGGATAGGCTTCCAGAGGTTCCTCCCACCACATACTGGATTTTTTTTTTTTTTTAATCTGGGTTGATCGTGTGAAGGCCTTGTGTATGGAATCATAGCTTCTGTGACTGGATGTGTGCAATAGCCCATGTTATGTGCAGACATCCAAATTTCATATCCATTAGCATTTGTAATGTTCCCCAAGTCTTGTTTTGGAGGAAACTGATACAGATGGCCTTTCTACAGCTTAGTATTTAAAATTACTTGAATTTAATTCTTTGATCAGTTGTGAGTCTCTGACTTAATACTACTCACTTTGAAAAGACTGTCTGACTAAATTTTAGAGAGTCATAAATCTATGGGTATAAGCATAAATATTCAGAAATAAGTTTGACAGCAAGGCAATTTAACAAAGCAGTAACAATTACATGCCCCCCTTGGGCCCATAATCTCACAAATTATGGGATTTCACCAGGAATGAAATTCTCTCCTGTGGAACAGGCCTCAAATCCATTAGAAAACCTTCAGTTATCCCATAACAGTCATGCCTTTATTGCACCTGTATAAGCATATCTTTTGGTAGTTGACACTATAGCATGCTGGATCCAGCACTGCTTAAGACCACAGCATCTGGCACATTGTAAGCTAGGCATCAGGGAAAGATTTTCTTTTAATAATGTTTTCTTCAAGTTCAGATGTTTTCTCCTATTTTTTGATGTTTTAATAGTTTTACATCAAGGCCTAAGATTGTATTAGTATCTTTATATGGCTTGAGGTATGAAAGAACACTCACACTTCTCAAATACCCAATCCACATTATCTTTTTTGAAGACTTATTTTCTAATTAGAATGTCTATAGCCTCATCCTCAGGGACACCAATAGGCATTACATGTTGTACATTACTCCTCACAACAAAGGCCATTCATATTCTAATTCACATGAAAGACACCTTCTTGTGAAAAGCACTGCAAACAGTATTGCTTAATGTGCCTGATCCACCAAAATATTCCTCAGTCCTTACAGTGTTCCTTCATGTTTTCATGAAGTCTTTATTTTTACATGGACAACAAGATCTATGTTAAGGAGATGTGCACAATGCATTACTACTGTCTTGCCTTTTTCATTCTTTGCTAAGTGAGTGTTTAGCATAGAATGTTTCTGGTTAACTTAGGATAGAAATTTTCACTTTTGTTCTTCCTCAAATGCAAGCAGATTATTTTAGTTATTGTTTATAAAGAGGCTGTGGCTTTATCATTAAAAGGAAGTTTGTAATCATTCAAAGCCATTGCATAAGCAGAAAAGATTAACTATTTACCCAAATTTTCTTTTTTTTCCTTTTCTTTCTGTTTTTTTTTCAAGACAAGGTTTCTCTGTGTAGTTTTGGTGCCTGTCCTGGATCTCGCTGTGTAGACCAGGCTGGCCTTGAACTCACAGAGATCCACCTGGCTCTGCCTCCCGAGTGCTGGGATTAAAGGCGTGTGCCACCACCACCTGGCTATCACCCAAACTTTCTTAATGCAATAGTCCCACACTGTCTTCATTGATCTCCATAGTTCAACCCCAAAAGTACAGAATAATGCACAAACCTGGAAACAGAGATATTAAGAAGAGTGAGACGGTATCAGGATAAAGATTGTATTGGTATTGTGTTCCACCACAAAAGATGACAAAAATTTTCTTCCCTATTTAGCCCTTAGAGTGAAAGAGCCCACGTGAACTAACAGAATTAGACAAAGCAGGTAAATCTCTTAGAAGCAAGTATTGCTACTCATTTTACTCTTCTTTGTACTAGGTTCTTCATATTTTATTTGTCAAGTATTTATAATTTTTGCTATTAATTCATAACAAGTTTAACATCTATTGTAAAAGAATAATTGAAATGTCTTATTGAGATATTTATAATTTCAACATAATTTGGATGATCTTTGATTTTTACATTACAGGTACAAGAAGAAAGTGGGATTTGTTACCATATATATAAAGCATGAAGTAATCATTTTACATATATCAATTTTTCATAGAGTTTGATTACTTAGATATATATTTTTGATAGGATCTCATCATGTATCCCAGGCTAGTCTCAAACTCCTTTGACTCCTAATCCTTCTACTTTCAAATGTCAAGTCCTGAAATTGCAAATAAGTACTAACTTCTTATAACTCTTTCTATATCTACATTAATAGGCTGCATGAATTATATTCTCTAGTACCCCTCAGCAGCCAGATTAACAACCCACAAAAAATGTAATATTAGCTTAGGTCAGTTATTCTTGATGTTGATTTTCATTTCTGTTGTTAAATGAGTGAAACCCTTAGCTGTGGCTTTAAGGCATTTTTATCAAGTGCTATTGCTATGATCTGTCATATGTATCTCCAGATTTCAACAAGAGTTATAAGGGCACTCAACTCCATAGTAACATATATATGACACATTAAGGTGTAAAATAAGAGCATATATGTGTTCAGCCATGAAGAGACATGTTTTTTATTTGTTTGTTTCATACCTTGGCACTTAAAGACTCTCAACTCCTGAGCAATAAAATGAGAATGATGCACATGCAGGATCTCTGAAGCAAAGAATATGATAATTTATGTCATAATGGAGAGAATGGATATCCCTTTTCCTACTCACAGTCTGGAGTGAAGAAAATCCCATTTGAGTCATCAAGAAACATTAGTGGAATAGAAAATCTTATAGTCTAAATTTGCCCATATATTGTTCCAAGTTCTTTGGTTTCTTGGGTTATTTCCTTGATGCATGATGGTTATCAGTATAATCTAACATTTTCCTTGCTGAGACACATACTGCTAGTTGCCTGAACTTCCCTCAGCAAACTGAACCTGGAACATATTGAAGGAAATGCATAGACCAATATCAGAATAAGGATAAGTGTGAGTTAAAATATGGAAAACTTATTCTGAGAATTCTTTTGAAGAGAGACATTGGGAGGTATATACTATATATATATATATATATATATATATATATATATATATATATATATTAACTAATCTATATTAACTAAGGATATTAAATTTGAAATAATAAATAATGTAAGAGAAGACTTGTGATCTAAAGTAGTTTACCAGCAAGAGGAAAACCTGATACCTCACATTTCCTAAGACAGAAATGTAATAAAATAAGACAATTTGATGGTTCCATTTATCTCTGCCTCTATCAGTATTTTAATCTATGATGATATAATTTTAACAGATAATGACAAATATGATGTTATTAAAACCTCACAAGAATATTGGAAGAAATCTGAATGTGTTTTTACCTTGAGGGAAAAAGTAACAGTCACTTGCATAAGAAACAAATATTGTTCGGAAAGCATATATGTATAAATTTTTATAGTTTGAAAAGTTGTAAATGATGTCTGAATTACACAAAACTAAATGACTAAAATGTAAAAGAGAGTCTTAAATCTTGCATTCCATATGGTTATTCCTTTTGTGAGTTAAAAGTAATAACAACTTGAAAATACAAAATATATTTGCCTAGAAACCCTCAGATTCTGAAGCTGATCTCACAAGAGATACACAAGACAGTACTTGGAAACTGCCCATCACAGAATGTTCATTACTGACTTGTGACTGAAACTAATTATTAATGCTACCAAAATCATTGTCCATGTTGCACATTACGCTACACAGAAAGGCGCTGTTCATTTATTAGCACAAAAGAACAATGCCTTACTGAGTGGGGTACTGTACACAGCATCGTTGAAGGTAGCAGCCTTATCTTCTTAACATGGATATAAAGCAATTAAAAACCTTCAGATGATTTTATTCCTAGGGAACTTAATTTTTTACATTATATTATATAGAATGTTTTCCAAAGTATCCTGTGAGTTTAATTAACAAAAAGTAGTTGGTTCTAAGATTCAAGTAATGTATAGGTAATCGTTTCTTTTCCTTTAGGGACAATATTGAGATGGTAGCTGTTGTGCATTGCCTCACTCAAAGAAGTACCAATCATATTTTTTGTTAAATGAGTGGTACATCTTGAAGTGATACAGCACACATGGTATAACTGAAGATGGTAACCTTAGTCTGTTTCCTCTGCCATATCATTTAATAATCCTACCCATACACTCATTCCATGAATAATGAGAAGAATCTTCTCAAAGGACCTGAATGGCATTCATTATTCTTCCTTCTCTTTTACGCCCTTGTCTTTCTTTTCTCTCTTAGTCTTTCCTTGTTTTATTACCCATTTGCTTTCTAGCCTTACAATGGCACAGATTTTAGGACTGAAAGAGAACAAGCATCCCCATTTGTCTCTCTTCTATATATATATATATATATATATATATATATATATATATATATATATATATATATATAACCAGTTTTCATTACCCTGCTACTTTGTATACCACAAAAGTCAGTTGTTTTAGAATGAGTCACTCATTATATCTGCATATCACAGGCTACATGAAGTTCAGTAGGAAGAGTGCTGTAAAGGATAATCTTCTCAGAAACACATTTTCTTTATATTACAATGTGGTCACAGACTTGGTATCCTCTTGTCCAAGATGAAGGCCTGCTACAGTGACCACAGCAGCCATGAACTTAAAAGTCAAAGATTAAAAGATAAGAAAGGTAAATAATTAATATATACAAATAAATATGAAAGCAATAAAATAACAATTCTCAAAACAATGCAGTAAAAACAATAAAAGATTTAAAATATAATTTAAAACTTGAAGTAACACATAGCATTCTCTAATCAAAATAGGAGTAAAAGAAACATACAAAATGCAGTATATTCAAATACAGCCAAAAAATGCAAACAAGAAAAATAATAATAGTAGCAATAAAACTACATTGTAAATATAAGAAAAAAAATAATACCATAAAGTGTATGAAAAAGGAAGCATTCAAAGAAAGGGCCTAGAGAACATCTCTACATATATAAATATGATATTCTTTACACACACACACACACACATACACACACACACACACACACACACACAAACATATATATATATATATATATATATATATATATATATAAGCTTCATTTCACAGTAATTCAAGACAAACCTAAAATTAAACATCCCAGAAGTTCTAACAGTTCTTACAGTTCTGACACATACCAGGGCTAACTGGTTGTCTCTACACAAATAAATGCTAAGGAGGTGCAGGAAGAGTTATGATCCCAAGCCACAGGGTACCATAATAACAAAAGGAGAAAACAAAATTGAGCAGGTTCTCTTGTCTCACTTATAGCCTAAATTTCCCCCTAGGTTTGGTGACATAAAATAGGTGGCCACATAGAGACATATAACAAAATGCTCAACTATCAGCTGCTTTTCAAATGTGTTGATATTTTCATAGGCTAGGCTTTGAGGTATCAGGTCAAAATTGTAACAATTACCCCTTGCTTCCAGGCTGTACTTCTTGTGATGTCCAAAAATTTGGAATCTCCTATCATTCTCTCCTTGCCCTTCTTAATTTCTCCTCTGTGCGAACTCTAGGTTAAAAGAGATTATCTCAAATAAGCAAGATAGAAAGTACAGTCAGTATTTTTTATTCACAACAGTCCTAAGATATGGCTTTTCTTATCCTCCCATCACTACAAAAATATGCAAAATTTCCAATGAAAACATAAATAGGTCTGCTGTAGGATGGTCTGTATGTCAAATTACTCTGATTGGTCAATAAATAAAACACTGATTGAGCAGTGGCTAGGCAGGAAGTATAAGCGAGACTAAAAGAGAAGAGAAAAGAACAGGAAAGTGGAAGGAGTCACTGCCAGCCACTGCCATGACAAGCAGCATGTGAAATGCCGGTAAGCCACAAGCCACGTGGCAAGGTATAAACTCATAGAAGTGGATTAATTTAAGGTATAAGAACTAGATAACATGTAGCCTACCACAGCCATACAGTTTGTGAGCAATATAATCTCTGTGTTTACTTGGTTGGGTCTGATCAGCTGTGGGACTGGCGCGTGACAAAGATTTGTCCTGACTGTGGGCAAGGCAGGAAAACTGTAGCTACTTAGGTCCATTACATGAAAATTATTAAATATTATGGTAGCTCCTTACTAAGGTGGTGACCACAGACAATGAAAGATAGTATCAAGAAAAGAAGGAACACCTAGATTCTAAGTTATTGATCAGTTTTTTTTTTTTTTTTGGTTTTTCAAGACAGGGTTTCTCTGTGTAGCTTTGCGCCTTTCCTGGGACTCACTTGGTAGTCCAGGCTGGCCTCGAACTCACAGAGACAGAGATCCGCCTGGCTCTGCCTCCCGAGTGCTGGGATTAAAGGCATGCACCACCACCGCCCGGCTATTGATCAGTTTTTAATCTCCATGAAAGTAGAGGTATCTTAATTCAGCAGAGAATATTTTTAAAGCTATAACAAATGTTGACAGTAAAGTTAGAGAAGGTTTGATGAGGAAATCTGAAAACAGAACAAAATCATAGATTTGAGTACAGGAAATGTATTCTTGATTGATATAAATGAAGCAACTCTGAGGCTGCCCAGAGGGCCACCTCCGCCAAATCTCTTTCTTACAGCTTCAACTTGCCTTTTCAGGACAGTGAAATTCAAATAGCTGACAGTGTATAATAGAAGGTTGTCCAAGGTGCACCACATGCTGACACTGTTCCTTCTTTCCTCTATTTCTTTTTACGTGCTTTCCTGACCATTGTTGAATATGTTTTATTATTTTACCTTCATTTATAGTTGCTTGCCTATTTGTACAATTGTCATATAGTTTTTTTCAATTGCAATGTTATAAGGTGTGCTTCTGAAAGTCCTCTGAGATAGCATAACCTTCAGGCAAGAAATCCATCTTCAGAGAAAAGGAGCTGTGTGTTTGATGCTCAGTCCCTGAACCCAGGAGCATCACATGATGATGTACTTCAAAAGACCAACATTCATATTTTAATTTGTCCAAACAATCCTTTCTCCAGTAGGGCAACTATATGCAATGACTGAATCTGACAATCTTGCTCAGATACCTCTCACAAAAATTTCATTATAACTCTCAAAGTACTTTCACTCCATTCTTCACAACTTTAAGTCCTTGAATAGGCATTGGCATTTCTCCAATGAACCTATGCATTATTGTTATTGTTCTGTATATTCTTTGTGTGCCCAGTTTCAGTTGTGAGGAAGAACAATTTTCCTTTTAAAAAGCAGTTAGCTTTTCCTCAGGAATAACAATATTTTTTATTTGCAAATCACCAATATGAGAGGTAGGACAATAAAAAAAATAGATTCCACTCCCATAATAATCCACTAATTGCACTAGCTAGCTATCTCAGCTTCCTATGTACTGGGGCTGCAAAATGTCAGTGTAGAACAGCAAAGGCTTTCTTGGAAGAATTGTTTTGTGAATTTGGAAAGGCTCTTTCTTCTCACATACTACAAAAAAGAAAATTTAAAATGAAAGTACAACCATGAGAAGCCATTCAAAGAACAGAATTTCTGCACTTTTTATATGACACCTGTGTGTTCAGAACATTTTTCCACCTTTCTATTCTAGTTGTCTCTGTTTTCAGTTATTCTCTCAACAAGTGACTAAACAAACTTAGAAAATTTAAATTTCCAAAAATAGATGTGAAACCAATTAGTTGTGGAATCTTTGAGAATTCATGTTTTTTACTTAAAGGAAAAGGAACATCAAAGGTAGTAAATAGATTGATATTTTTCTAAGCCTTTGGAATTTTCTACTTAATTACCCAATATTGATAATAAAAATCTTAGAATAAACAAGGTCAGCTATTTGAGAACACTGCAGTTTTGACTGACTGGTAGAATGCTGATGTTTTCAATGCATATACCTTTCGTTCCTTTCTCTAGTAACTATAATTAGTTATTAAGTCACCCTGCTGTAAGCAGTACACAATTTGTTTACATTTTCTTTTAAATACTTCCATTAACTCTTCCTTGTATGTAGTGTATTTTGACCATTTAACTTTACAATGGCTAACAAAATACTTTCAACCACTACTTACTTCATTTTATATTTCTTTTGGTTTTCCTTCCTCTGTTTCTTTTTATTTGCTTTCCTGTACATTGTTGAATATGTTTTATTATTTTATCTTTATTTATAGTTGCTTTCCTATTTGTACAATTGCCATAGAATATTTTTTCAATTGCAATGTTATAAACACATAGCTTATCAGAGTCTATCAGTGTTAATATTTTATCAATTATATTAAAATAAAGAAACAAGCAATTATTTAAATTCATTTATCATCTCTACTTTCAAATATAGCTGTTTGTTGTTTTATGTTTCTTGTTTAATCATCAACTATTATGTATAAACCTTGTGAGGGTTGTGTATTATCTTACATAAGTGATGTGCATATGCACACATGCATGTAACATATTTCTGCTTTTTCTACAATTCTTCCTTCCTTTCTGCTGCTATAAAATTTCTCATTTTATTACTTGTTTTTAGTTTAAAGAACTTTCTTTTGGAAGCCCTTAAGGCTATAATGTGCCCAGCCCATTTTCATTATGATAATGGTAGAATCTGGGCCTTAGATCTTCTGTTTAAATACACATTCCTGCTGTGGGATGTTATGTATGTATGTCAAATGTGTTGCTCTGATTGGCTAATAAATAAAACACTGATTGGCCAGTAGCCAGGCAGGAAGTATAGGCACAACTAACAGAAAGGAGAACTGAGAGAACAGGAAGGCAGTGAGATGGAATTGGCTCACTCCTTCTCTAAACCCAGGCATACTGCTAAAAGAAAATGTTAAGTTCTCTTGTCCCATATCAGAAGAGCCCTGTGGTATGGGACAGAGAAAATCCAATATTTTTATTTAAATCAGGTTGATTATAAATGTGATCTCTTTCTAAAGAAGAAAAGGGGATATGATATAGATATGATAGGATGAAAGGGTAGATTAATGAACCTACTTTTAAAGAGCAACTTGTTTGAAATGTTTTACATTGGTATAGATTTTAGTTTATTGATAAAATTTAAGTTTAATTTGGTAATACTATATATATATTTCTATTCTTGTTTGAGGAATTATGTTTATGGAACTCATTTAGATTGTAATAGATAATTTAGAACAAACAGATTAATAATTAGTCTTCTATGATAGTCGAACTTGTAGTATGTTAGTTAAGTTTTCTAGGTATATATAGATAAATTTCAGATAGATAGGTAATCTTCAAATACTTCAAAGACCTACAGAATATGGCATTAATGTTTTAAAAAATTTAGACTTTCTGGACAATGAGACATTTCTGCTCCTGGAAGCACCAATTTACTTCAGAAAGGAGGATGGGCATCAAAGGCATTCTATATGGAGTTTATCTTCACCTTGGCAAAAATAGCCATTTGGGCAAGAAACTATTCTTGCCTGGACTGCTTGATTGACTGGACATGCAGGACCCACAGAAAGGTAACCATTGAACTTTGCTTTGCAAAATGGTCCTTCAGGTTCCTGCTTCACAGAGGAAACTGCCAGACATTCTACAGGACATAGAGAGAAGTGAGTAAGAGACTCTAGGCCTATGGGCTGAAGACAGATGCCCCAACTTTACAGAGGAACTTTGGATGACTCTCTAGGCTGCCAGCTGTCTCTGTCTACTCTTACAAGACTCCCAAAAATTGATTGCATCCTTTTCCCCATTACTCAAGTAATAGTATATCCTTCTGAGGTCTTTGAGGTAGTTGAAGACTAGAGATAGTTATAATTTACATTAGTTAGATAAGTTAGATATGAAACCTTAGACTCACAAATATAGATAGGCTATCTTCTTTAATTTTGCCAAATAGACTAGTTATTATAAATAGAATAGATATTATAACTGTAATTATTGCTTGATAATTGTTTTGTTATCTGTAATTTTATTATGTAAAAGTTAAAACCTTCCTTTTAAAAAAAAAAGGAAAAGGGGGAAGTGCTGTGGGATGTTCTGTATGTCAAATGTGTTGCTCTGATTGGCAAATAAATAAAACATTGATTGGCCAGTAGCCAGGCAGGAAGTACAGGCAGGACTAACAGAGAGGAGAATTGAGAGAACAGGAAGGCAGAGAGAGGAGACACTGCCTGCTGCCACCATTACAATGAAGATGTAAGGTACTGGTAAGCCAAAAGCCACATGGCAAAGTATAGATTAATAGAAATGGGTTAATTTAAGATATAAGAACAGTTAACATGAAACCTAAGCCATTAGGCCAAACAGTTTAAATAATATGTGTCTGTGTGTTTATTTTATAAGTGGGCTGTTGGACTCCTGGGGTTTGGCGGGACCTGGAGAGAAAACTCTCTAGCTACACATTACCCTAGCATTCATGTATCATGTAGATCCTGGACTAATTGTGTGAGCTATAATTTTAATGACAATTGAATCTTCAGACTTCTCATGCTGCTATTTCATCTGATTATTTTAACTGATATTGTCTGGGTTTCCATTTGTTCATGATTGTTGCTACCTACTTAGACTAATGGGATATCTGAGGCTGAGCCATCTGGTACTTCCAGATGGGCTATGGATGCTTTGGACCTACGGGGACAACAAGGGTTTCCTGGATAAATACCTCATTTTGGCTGGATTTTCTTATGGAACTAGAACCTTATAGCCTTCTGTCCCTTCATAAAGAACAGTAGTATCACCTCCTCTGGACCAAGCTTCTTACAAGTCCAAATGCTTGTTGCAGTCAGTTTGTTAGGGTTTTTGTTTATTTCTTTTTCTGACAGTCATAATTTGTCAATGATCAAAGGCTTCTTAAAATATTGCTCTCAAAGTAGATAGAGGAAAGTGACTTGATTAGAAAATGTAAGGCTGGAGGAACAGGTATAACATTTACTTTTCTGAGCTTTCCTTTAGGTGCCTCTTGTGCAATGTTCCTAAATACATTTAGGAAAATAAGGAGTTTATGATACACAATCTCAAATTCAAATCTTCAATTTCTCTTAAAATATTTGGAAAGTCACTTTGAGAGCTATATTTTAAGAAATCTGATTTGAAATTCATGATAACTACAGAATGATTTTTATTATGGAGTATCTAATAGCATCTCCATGCTACATATGTAAGGGATGTTTCTTTTATTTTTCAGCTCTAATCCACACTCATAAACTAATTAGGACTCTAAAACATAGGGTGACACTGAGGCTTTTGCTATAGCAAATGTACTGAATTTTTCAAAGTGTATTACAGACAACTGATCTTTGCTTTAATGTCAAAATTTTACAAGCAAAGTATTCCAGTGTGTGAAGAGAGAGGAATAATTACAAGACCATGAGTGATTAAGTCATTTGGAATCACACCAACCAGTATCTAACAGTCACAATCCCTCAAGATAATTTTCCCCTCACATTGGTTTATAGTAACTGGGAAAGCTGGTGTTTTATCTCTCCCAGACAGCATGAATTTTCTTATATTTACCTCTAGTCATTGCCCTTATAATTAGAAAAGGTAGTGCATCCAAGGCATGAATCCTAAAAAACAAAATTGTTAAAAGAAATTGAATAAGACCCAAAGAAACAGAGATGTATTATACTTTGACATTATTCCTGGGGAAAATTATAATCATATGATTTCAATTCTCTATAAATTGATCTCTAGGAAAAATGTGAACTTAGAAAGATACTTTACAAATGTGAACTTAGAAAGATACTCACAAATCAATGTTATTCAAAAGGTTATTTCAGAAATAAATTCAAACTATATACACATTGACTGGGTGCACAGATATGGGTCTAAAAATAATTTGCAATATTAGCAATCTCAATTACATTAACATATCAAATGGATAATCAAAAAAGCAATGGCGCACTTTTTCAACAAATATTAAAGTACATGAATATATTTAAAAGATTGATCCTATTTTCCCAGTGGTGAAGATCATCTAAGACTCTGAGGAAATGCTTGTCTTCTATTCTGAAAGAAGAGCTGTAGGGTGCAGAAAGAAATTTCTCAGACAGGAGAAAAATGTGAATACATACAAACTAAAATGAGCATTGCTAAGAAAGAACAAGTTGATGGCTTGAAGGAGAAAAAAGAATTACTGTGTTCAAAAGTGAACAATACTGAAATGTGCAGAAGGAAAGGCGCATCTCAACCTGTTTTTAAATGTGTGTGTTAGATTCTTCATAATGATAAATATCCAAGAATGTCAAAGTAGGAGATGAGGAATTGATGTTGGCTTCTTATTTCAGAGGTTTCAGCACAGAGTCCTTGGGTCTATTGATTTTGTGGTGAGGCAGACCAGTATAGTAGCAAAGGCTATAATAGACTATTCTGCTCATATTAGACAGGCAATATGTGGTGGGTTGGGTGGGGAATCAGCAAAACATATCCCCGAATGGCATGTTCCCAGTGGCTTACTTCAACTGTCTTTTCTCCTAAAATCTGTACCATCTCCCAAAATAATGCTACCTACTTCTGATAACACATTCAACACATGGGCCTGTGGGAGATATTTCAAGGTCAAATGATAACAATATACTTCCTTATTCAAGGATATACAAATTCTGGTAGTACCTATGAGTCTTGGAGAACCTTCAGTCCCCCACTCTTCCTTCTCAAGACCTAATATCAAAGATAACCAAAGTAATTGAGGTAGCCCAGAGTAAAAACAAATCAACATATGTTTTCTTTCTTATGCAGATCCTAGCTTCTAATTTTATATTCATTATTTATATGAAATTGAATCTGCATAGAGACTAGTAAACGAGAACAAGGTCCATCAGGTTACATGGTGCTTGGATTAAGAAAAATATACTTGGATTAAGAAAAATAAAGTAGCTCTGTGAACTCAACTACATATTTGTATGGCCATGGCTACCTAATATGATGTCATTTGTATGCATTACACTACTCAAAAAGGTAACAATCATGTGTTAGTCTATCTGAATGTTACCCTCTGGAGCAGAATACTGCACTCAAGTGAAGCTGGTAGCCCTGAGCAAACACAAAATACAATTTCCATTCCATGTAGAATTTTTAGCACTGGATAACAGCCCACAGACCCACTGTTCTTGCCTGTTACCTCCTTGCATGAACATTACTTTACTTAGTACACATTTAATATTCTGGCTTTGTAGTCCAAAAAATAAACTACTTTCCCTTTTTCTCTTTTTTAGGTAAAAAATAGCTTCATTAGTATTTTCAAATTTATTTTAAGTCACTAAAATTAGTTCTTAATTTTATTTTCCAGTTCCATCCATTTTCTCATAAACGGAAAAGACTTATTTAAAATGATTTTCTCTCTACTAATGTTAATATTTTCTATGACTACAATAATAACAACCTTCATGTTCAAATGTGTACAGGCAGTTTCTGAGCAATGTATGTAAATTATAGAAAATCATGGAGAGATTTTCCAGATCCTTCAAAACCTATTTAGGTCTGAAATCTTTCTAAATACAGTTAGGCATAACCATCAAAATAAATGAATAAATAAATAAATAATAAAATTAGTGATTAGGCTGAATTGAGTATATTCCATGAAGATAGTCATGTAACCTCTCTCTTGGGCCACCACATGTAGTTGTACATGTTGTGAATTACCTCACTCAAAAAAAGTGACAACCATATTTTAGCTTCCCTGATTGGCACTTTTGGAGTGGTGCACATCACACAGCATCATTCTATGTAGCATCTCTCCTCAAATATTCTCTGGCCATGTTACCTCTATTGCTTTCCTTTCCATATCTCTCAGAATTAGTGTTATCTCACCTACTGCATGCTTGAATTGCAGGTTCTTCAGGCTAGTAAAACTGTCCTTTCTTCTTTCTCCTTTCACTTGATTAAGGCAGACCCTCACCATTTGTTAGCCTATTAAATTTCAAGTCATTAGGATTGATGTGTTTACAAATATTCTTTTCTCCAAAGATGAAGAAAATATCAGCACCCATCACAACCTTCATCTCAAACTTTCACTTCAAAGTTCTAAGCCTCTTTGTGGAATGAAGAATTCTATTACAGTTCCAAATAGGAATTTCTATGTATATTCCCTATATAAATTTTACCCCAACACTTGGAGATATGTTTTATATCAAAAGAAATGTTACAAATTTAATTACTTAATCAAAACTTACATTATTTTGAGGAATATGGTCTTAGTCAGGTAAAATTTTAAATTTTATTTATTTATTTATTTATTTTACATCCCAACTGCAGTATCCCCTCCCTCCTCTTTTCCCAGTCCTTCCCCCTCACATCCTTCTGTTCCCAACTCCCAATCGACTCTTCCTCCATTTCTGTTCAGGAAAGGGCAGGTCTCCAATGGATATCAACAAAACATTGCACATCATGTTGCTGTAAGACTAAGTACCTCCCATTTTATTTAGGCTTGGCAAGGCAATCCAGTATAATGAATAGTTTTCCCAAGTGCTACCCACAGCATGAGTGACAGATAAACATTTTAAAATAGAGTTTAGTTAACAGAGAAGAGATCAGTCTTGATGAAATGAACATAGCCACATGGCAATGGATGGTAAGTGGTCTCTAGGATCTGAGACAGTCTTATATGTACAATAATAAAAATTTGATCTATTTTAGAAGAGACAGTTGAGACTCAGAGCAGATTATATCTCCATTTAAGATCATTTCAGCCTTGAATCTTTAGCTAAACTGTAAAAATCTCCAGATTCATGGAGATAATGGAACTATAAAATGTGTACTATTTTAAGTTGGTTAAATTTGAAATGTTTTTATGCAGGAAATAAAAATTATTTTGTCTTATTTTGTTTTACATTTCTGTGTGTTATTGCCAAAACTGTACATAAAAGAAAACAGTAAACATAGTAAGAAATATCAAGGGAAAGAAGCAAAGTACTGGGGCTACAAGAACAGGTAAATGATAGAAAAAAAATACTTCTCCTAAGAAGAAAGAAAATATAAAACATATCTGGGTTAATTTCTAAGAGAGAAATGGCATTAGAGCCTAGACCTGCAACTGTACACTTCATGCTCCTGTAATTTTAAGCCTTCATTTAGAGGTCTAATTGTAGAGACAATCTATTTCAAAGCTTCCTTTCTGAGCACAGACTCTGATATGCTCATAATTCAAAAGTAAGGTGGTAAATGAATACTCACAGAAAACATGAGAGGAAAAAACCAAATATCCTAAGAATACATATGTGTGTGTTATATTATTTATATATTATGTACATACATACATACAATAGAATACATGTATCAGTATATTTATATGTATTTTTAAAGTATGAAAATAAGCATAAACTAAAATTTAAGAAAAAATGGAACCATGCATAATAACTGAATTTACTCACTGAGGAGAATTGAAGAGATTAAGAATTCTTACATGGATTTCATTGAATGTAACTTACTGCCACTAATCTGAAAATTCATTCAGTTCTCATTTAAAAGAAATATGAATTCCACCTTATCCATAAATAGGGAAGACTCAAAATATTTAGTCACTCAATCACCTGGCTTAAATTTTGGATTCTACTTGTTATAGTCTCTTTGTACTGTATTTCTTTAAAATATGTGTTGAAAGAAATATAATTTTATCACTTTCATCCCCCTTCTCTCTAGACCCTCCCTCAAACTCCTTCAGTGCCCCTACTGACTCTCAAGCTGACAGCTTCATTTTCTTTAAACACACATGAACATACACATACACACACACCAACCTCTAGTCTGTTTTGGTATGCATATGGTTTCAAGCTTTATCACTGCATTGGAAAACCAATAGAGGTTCATCCCTAAGATAGGCAAATTCTTCTCACAGTAGTCATTAGTTGCCTGCAACTAATGTCTATGGGTGAGATCCTATGAAAATTTCCCCTTCCATGTTAACATGCCCATTGATATTGCCATTATTCTAGTTTACCCTTTCTAGGAGAGAGCATTTCACAGCAGATTTTCTGGTATTCTGGCTCATAATCTTTCAGCCTCTGTTCCCTATGTTTGCTGAGCCTTTGATGCAGGAGCTGTGATATAGATGTATCCATTGGTGCTGGGCTCCCCACAGTCTGCTGATCCCTGCATTGTGCCCAGTTGTGATTTTATGTGATGGTCTACATTTACTGTACATAGAAGCTTCCTTGATGAGATGTGGTAGCTACGCTTACCTGTGGCATAAGTATAAGATTGTGAATAGGACAACAATGTACATTGTTAAGCAAGTATCTATGGTATAAGATATTGAGTCTTTTGCATAAATGTCAAGAAGTAGTACAGCTGGGTCATATAGGGCATTTATTTTTAGCTTTATGAGGATTCTCCACACCAATTTTCATAGTGGCTTTACCAATTTGCATTCCTTCCAGAACTGAATAAGGGTTCCTCTTTCTCTACAATATAGACAGTATTTGTTGTCAATTGTTATGTTGATTTTAGTCATTTTTACTTGGGTGAGATGAAATCTCAAAGTTATTTTAATTTGCATCTCCCCATTTGTCAAGGATGATAAACAATTTTTGAGGTATTCCCTAGACATTCTTATTTCTTCCATTTAGAGTTCTCTGTTTAGATGGCTAGCCCATTTTTTAATTGAGTCATTTGTTCTTGACCCTTTGCTTTTTTGTTCTTTTTTATATTCTGGATAAACACTGGGTAGCCAAAGCAATACTTAGCAAAAGAAAAATAGTAGAGATATTGCTACTCCAGACTTCAAGATATGGGGGTATAAAAATAAAAACAAATGGTACGGGAACAAAAGCAAACATACAGACCAATGGAATAAAACAAAAGGCCCAAACAGTACTAAAAACTACAGTCATATTCATATTTGACAAAGAGACAAGAATAGTTGTCTGGAAAAAAAGCAGTATCATCAATAAATGATGCTGGGAAAATGGGATGTTCACATCAGAAGAATAAAATTAAACTATATATATATATATATATATATATATATATATATATATATATATATATATATCCTTTCCTCAAAATCAGATCCAAATGAGTCAAAGACCTCTATTGGAAACCCGAAACACTAAAACTGCTAGAAGAAAACAGACGGTGCTGTGGAACACTCTTTGTGCAATAAAGAGCTGACTGGCCTATATGTGGGCAGGAAGATATTGGGAAGGAGAGCTAGAGTAGGAGGATACTGGGAAGAAGAAGGTGGAGTCTAAGGAGTTGAGAGCCAGAACAGAACAAGCAAATAGAAAATACATACATGAGGTAAACAAGCCCTGTGGCAGCACATAGATTCATAGAAATGGCGCAATTTAAGTTGTAGGGGCTGGCTGGATACAACCCTAAGCTATCAGCCAAGCATTTACAATTAATATTAAGTCTCTGAGTGGTTATTTGGGAAGTGGCTGAAGGAACAGAGTTGATCACAGTCCCAAGGAAAAACTCCACCTACAAGGCAGAACTGTAAAACATCTATATAGGTGTAGGAAAGGACCTTCCAAACCAGATTCCATTTGCCAAGGAATTAAGGCCAAATATTGCCAACTGGGGTCACATCAAACTAAAAATGCTTCTATACAGCTTGGAAAAATCTAGTAAAGAACAAACCCACAGTATAGGAGAGAATCTTAGCCAGCTATACATCTGTATTTTTTTCCCAATAGAGTAGAGAAGAAACTGCAAGTCTCACAAAGCTTTAACATAGGTGGTTTCTGCACAGTGTCACTCAAAATTCTTCAGATCCACATGTGGTTCTGGTTTGCTTATCTACTCCAAAAAAGGAATGGATATTTATTAACAATAAAAATGAAGTATAAACTAGATTTGCACTTATTCACCGCTAGGTACATAAGTGATGAGACTATTGTGATTTCAATAATCTATATCTATTTATACCTACAGACACTCATAGGAATCTGTAGCTGGATAGGAAGGCAGTTGCTCATTTTTCCTGTGTAGCCATTTTATTCCTCCATGGTTTTAAGCTATGTTATCACCTCTCTCACATGATACCCCATAATCTTTTTTTGTTCTCATTGTCTTTTTGGAAACACGTGTTTCCTTTCTTACCTTGACTTGTGCCATTCATGGAGTTACTCAGAGTCAACTCTAACCCACAACCTTGTCCCTAGGACTTTTCAGCATATTGTAGAAAATCATTGAGGATTTGGGAGTAAAATTGAAGGCTTGGACTTCCCATAACTTGACTCTTGTGCAGAAGCATCAAGGAGAAAATCTATTCATTCACAAAATCCTTCACAGGAACCAGAATAAAAGATTATAGTACCTGGCACTAATATCCTAAGTAGTAATACATCATTGAAGAAAGTAGGAAGCTGAGATTTGCTTAGAATATTCTCTCTAAAACTTATATAGCATATCAAGGAGAAAGATATTTCTGCATTGAAAAGTGAAAGAGGTAAACACTGGACCTGCCTCAGATCCCAACAATGGGACCATCTCAGTAAAATTCATCACCAGGTAGCTATCCATAGGCCTTGAAAGCTACTAGTCAGTCTCTGTAGATGATAAACCTTCTCTAAAGCCAAATTGACCCTATAGTTGCAGCTTTCAGAACTTCTCAGAAGACTTCTAGATTTACTTGACCACCATATCCATTCCAGTAAAAACAGACTTCAGGCCTGTCCCAGGACATGGTCAGCATCGCTGGCCTCAAACAACAAGCTTATACCCACAGTTAAAAATCTTAAACCTAAACCATGTCATTATATTCCCAATAGAATCCAAATTTATCTTAACTACCATGCCCTTAAGCTCTACCAGACTCAAAGTCAGGCCTGCTTAACAGAATGTAGAATTGGGATGACCCTCATACATTCAGGCTCTAAGTCTATCACCAAAGATCTGGGTTTCAGGCTACATCCCATCATAGTTTATAGTTCATAGTTATAGTATATATGGAGATAAATAAAACCACAGTGATGTAAATCTATGCAAATATTGTAAAGGTTAATACATAACCCAAACAAAAAATTGGTATCACAGTTGCTTTCCCCTATATGTGTTCACATACACACATGTATCTTTACTCATAATTTCAGTTGACTTATGTGGTGATATTTTATTTGTGCTGAAATGTGGTAATATTTTATTTGTGCTTTAATAAATAAAACTCATCTGGAGATCAGAAGAAAAAGGCTATCCATTTTAAGTAGACAAAGAAGTCAGGCAGCAGTAGCACATACCCTTAATCCTAACATTTAGCAGGCAGGATCTCTGTGTGTTCAAGGCCACACTAGGGAACAGAGCCAAGTGTGGTGACTCAAGCTTTTAATCCCAATACCAACCATAGAGGTCTGGAGGTCGGTACAGACAGACAGAATGTGATAGAGCTGTGTAGGAAGAGGAAGTGATGTAGCTAGGCTAAGAGAACTAATGAGGTAACAGAATAGAAAAAGCAAATAAATGTGAGTATACAGGAAGTAGCTCCCCTTGGAAGCTGCAGAGTTAGTGAGGTGAGGTTAGCACGTGGTTTGTCCTATTCCACTGATCTTTTCCTCAGGCTTTAACCTGAATTTCTGGCTCTCTGTTTTTATTTATTAAGACCATTTAGAAATTTGTCTACAATTGGCATCCAACTTATGGGGCAAGAATTCACAAAAAAAAGCCACTTTCCTGTGATCTTGCAGGCCCCAGCTTAGCTAGAGCTGCATGAGGCTGGAACTGCACATGGCCAGAGCTGCACATGGATGGACCTGCACACAGCTGAAGATGTACCCAGCAGGAGTTTTTTTGGCTTTTTTTTCTCCTGGTAGGTGTTAGGCTCTCTCTGGTTTCCCATTTTGGACTGACACCACACTAGGTAGCTGCTTTGAAATTCCTTCAAACTTCTACTGTTCTACACAGTTGAAAGACTTGATAAATCAATTATGATATCTTAAAGGGTGAAATTAGTTAAAAGGGAAAGTTTTCCCACATTAAAAAATGGGAAACACCTAGGCTATGGAAGGAATTTGATCTCTGTTTGATAGCATATGAGGCAGTCTGAAAACAGAACAAATAAATGAGAGGACAATTAATATTGATGGGATGTACATAACATCAATTATAAATATTATGTTTGATCGTTTTTATTTTAGCATTAAAAATTTGGTCAATTTAAGTGCCAAGATAAAAGCTTTAGAAAAACTTGTTAAAGTAAATCAGAGAAATTCAGACCCAGACAGCAGAATTTACATGTATTTAAAGAATTTAAAGGTAAACTCAGGATTGACTTTAGAAAAACCTGTTAAAATAAATTATAGAGAAATTCAGACCCAGACAAAAGAATTTAAAGGTGAAATTATTTCAGGATTGAATTATACCATTACAGAGAGACAGCCTGTTTTCAAACAACCAGACTTAATCTATCTGGTAACCATAGGGGAACTACCTGCTCAAGGATATGTACAAGCAATTGAACTCTAGTGGAGATATTAGATTTAAAGAGATTTAAAGAAGCTATAGTATCATATGTCATACATTCTCCATTTGAAAGCAGATGTTAAACTCGTGGTCAAATTGTAATAGAATTATTCCTCAGAACTGGAAAGAATTGTTATAGCTGTTCTAGAGACTTCAGCACAATTACAGTGGAGAATAGGGTTTAAAGGGGAAGCTAAAACAATAGAACAACAATGTAGGACTAGAGGTGTAGAAATTTCCCAGTATGAGCTTCATGGAGAAGGTGATTAAACTGATATAAAAGACAATGTTTATATGATAACCAAATCTTAATTCTATGCCACATGGCAACCATGAATGTATGGGACAGAATTGAGGAAGCAGGGAAGAAAATTGAATCATTTATGAAAGTTATACAATGCGCAAAAGAGTCCTTCATGGATTTTGTACAAAGGCTTTCTTCAGCAATAAATAGAATGATGCCAAATTCAGAACCTAGACAGATAATAATTGAATCTTTGGCTTTTGAGAACATGAATGCAGAATGCAAAAGAATAATCAGGCCAATAAAGGACAGATCAGCACCCTTGGAGTATTGGATCAGGGACACAATTAATATTGAGTCTCATGATCATGATGATATGTGGATGGGAGAGGTGACATCAAAAGCTTTGAAGAAAAATAACAATGTCAGATGTTTTAGTTGTGGTAAATAAGGGCATTTGAAAAGAGTGTAAACAGGGCATTTCTATAAAAAAAGATTATTCAGGAACAATGGCAACAGAATGTCCCTCCCTTCTGGATTATGCAAAAGGTGTGATATAGGTAAGCACTGAACCAACAAATGTAGGTCAACAAGGGACAGACAAGGTAATCCTTAGCCCCTGCCATTGGGAAACTCTCAGAAGTGACTCACACAGGCCTCCCACAGCAAATTCAATTCAAACTTTTCCTCTTATCATAGAAGAAACCCCTTCTCAGAGAAATTAAATAACCAAATGCCTATTAGAATAAATCAGGCTGCTTGGGGTGACAGAAGAGCTGTAACAGAAAGAACAGGAAATTCAGCAGAAACTATAAAGCCAATTCTTTGGCAAACTTCTATAAATAAACAAAGACCAAAATTAAAAATATGAATAAATGACTTTCTCTTTGAAGGTTTGCTAGACACTGGTGCAGATGTTACAATAATTGCAACAGAATTTTGGCATCCAAATTGGCCTCTTCAGGAAGTAAATGTTCACCTGTTAGGGATTGGGACATTATATCAAGTGAAACAGAGTGCAAGATGGCTCAAACATAGGACCAGAAGGACAGAGAGGAAAATTGAAGCCATGTGTGACTAATTAATATAGCTATGAGTTTATGGGGCCATGATCTATTACAACAATGGAATGCCCAGATTAGCATTCCTCCAAACATAGAAACAAACCATTAACTAACATGTGTTTCTGAGAGAAATATTAGGAAGCATTATTAAAGAGCACTCACAGGCCAGCCAGATTGTACAAGAACAGGGCAAAACAACTGATGATCTTTCAAAGAAAGCAACAGCATTACCTTTTCAATAGTTAACAATTAAATCAGTATGGGTTCAGCAATGGTCTTTAAAAACAGAGAAAATCCAGGCTTTAGAAGAGCTGGTAGAAGAACAGTTAAATGCTCAGCATATTGAAGAATCAACCAGCCCCTAGGCTTCTAAAGTCTAACCTCTCAATGGTAGGCTGACATTTAATAAAAAATATGAAGCTACCCACAAGATGAGAAGAATGGGAAGCTTAATTCCAAAAACACCACCCATTTCTAGAATTTAAAATCCTTAATCATAACAGGACACTGGTGGAATTCAAGTTTGTCTGGTACGTAGAATACTCTCACCTAATGTGAGGTCGAGCTATAGGCCTTGTGTGCATCCTACTTCACAAGTGAGTCTGTCAGATAAACTAGGCCTGTAGGACAATGATGATGTCCCAGTGTGCAGAGAAACGTCAGGTGACTGTACAGGCAGCTGGCTGTTTCTGTCAACCCACATTTTTTTTTTTTGGAAGTCATTTGTTTGCACTTCCTGTTTTACTAGGTAATATTATTTCCTTCTCAGGTTTCTGAAGGAGTTGAAGATGAGATAGTTATAATTCCAGTTTCCCTTCTTAAGAAATTCAGAAAAGAAACTCACTAAGAGGTATTAAATGTATACATTTGAAAGACATCATAAGATATTTTTCTGTTGGTAATATAAGTTAGGATAGAAAGTGAATTAGGACTCACCAAAATAGGATAGATAATGAAATATTTTCTCTGAATTTGTCAAATGCAAATAGACTAGACATTGTTGATGTATGTATTGCTTGTATATATTGTATATAGTTATTGTACTTACTCTCTATGTTTTTATATTAGTTATAACTTTTTTATTTTTTATTTTTATTAGACAAAAAAGGGAAATGTGGTGATATTTTATTTGTGCTGAAATGTGGTGATATTTTATTTGTGCTTTAATAAATAAAGCTTGCCTCGAGATCAGAGGAAAAAAGCCAGCCATTTTAAGTAAAAAAGAAGTCAGGCAGCACATGCCCTTAATCCTAACATTTAGCAGGCAGGATCTCTGTGTGTTCAAGGCCACACTAGGGAACATAGCCGTGTGTGCTGACACTGGCCTTTGATCCCAATACCAACCATAGAGGTCTAGAGGTCTGTATAGACAACAGAACTATGTAAGAAGAGGAAGTGATGTAGTTGGGCTAAGAGAGCCAATGAGAGAACAGAACAGAAAAGGCATATAAATGTAAGCATACAGAAAGAAACTCTCTTTGGAAGCTGCAGAGTTAGTGGGGTGAGGTTAGCTCATGGTTTGTCCTATTTCTCAGATCTTTCTCTTGGGCTTTAACCCAAATTTCTGGCTCCATGTTTTTTATTCATTAAGGTTATTTAGAAATTCATCTACAGACTTGTACTCTACCCATTGATTATATAACAAAGTAATTGATTCCAATCATGTACCTTAAAATTCTCTCCTCAGTCTGTGTTTCCATCTCTCCATTTCACTTTCATCACAGTGTTAGGAACAGATTCTACAAAGACAGCAAAAGAAAAAGTAAACACATATCACAATAAATAAAAAGAAAAGGATAACAAAATAGTTCAAAGAATACCTACAGTTTTCTGTATGCTATGAACTAATTTATATTAGTAGCTCATAAAGGAGTCAACATATTTCCAAGGGAATGAAAACTTATGCTGATATATAAGACTTGTTAAACAGATTTGAACATTGCTGGTGGGACTAGGTTCTGTGGAAGAATAGCAGTCTAGAAGAGTACAAAGATTCCAGATGTATATGTTGTACATGTATCATTCTAGTGCCTGGGAAACAGGGTCAGGAGGATCATGAGTTCACTGTCTGCTTATGACCCATAGTAAGACCCTGTCTCATAAACAAAATAGCAGCAATAAAATCTTACATAATCAAACAACTTGATTTAACAGTAAAAATACATCCACATATTGTTCACTAAATAAGCATATGTAACAATCCCCACTTCATTCTACTTTCATTTCATTACAATGGGAGTCTTTCAACTTACTGGCAAACACCCCTTATTGTACAAAATTTGAAAGAAACAGGGAATTTAGGGTCATATATACAATTCATAAAGTAGTGTTCCACTTTATCTTAGCTTTCACAATGAGAAAAGAAAAACATGTAATTTTCATCAAATTTAAACATTCTTTTAAATGAGCATTTTCTTGACTCAAAATATCAGGGAGGGGCTATTTAGATGGTTCAGCAGTTAAAAGCACTTGGTGCTCTTGAAGAGGATCCAAATTTAGTCTTCAACACCCACAGCAGGTAGCCTACAAACATCTGGAATTCTAGTTCTGAAAGAAGATCTGATGTTGTTTCCTGGATTATGTGGGCATGTGTACAAAATGTGGGCAAATACACACATACACATATAAAAATCAGTCTTAAAAAGGAGAAAAAGAAAATACCAATGAGAGAAGATATACTGGGTTTATTCTGAGAAGCCTGAGGGAACTGGGAAAGGACTAGGGATCACTAAAAATATGAAGCCACTAAAAAAAAACAGGAATAAAATGGTGGTTTATGACAGAATCCCACTACTTTGGATGTGGAGGAAGAAAGATTAAAATTACTAAGTCAGCTTGTGCTGATATGCTAGATTCCTTCTAAAAAATAAACAAATAACAATAAATGAACAGCATGAACAACGAAAATAAAATAAAAGGGTAGAAATAAGTTAACAGATTTGTACCTAGGAAACAATTTAGGCTAAAATAATTATAATTGTTATTCACAGAGGTGATCATAAACACTTTAAAATCTGTTCTCACTTGGTTTAAATAACACTGCTTATGAATTTCAGGAGAAAACATCTTATTTGAGGACTTTTTCAGAGTCCCTGTCATTCCTCAGATTTCCTTCATAGAATTCACTTTAAAAAGTGCCTGATGTAGATCAGGAAAAAGAGCAGAGATTATGTACAGGGGCAGATACATGGGGGAGATGTATCTCTCCTCTAAGGGATTCATCTTTCTGCATGCAGTTAAGCAAAACTACTCATTTACCGTGCCATTGTACATGCCATACATGATATATGTTACTCCACTGCAGAGATGTTAATCACATTTAATTATGCATGATTGCCACACTCTGGAGTAAAGTACCACATACAGCTTGTAGTGATTAACACTTAAAATATTTGCAATGAAAATGATGGCATTAGGAAAATTAAATCAATAAACCACAGACTGAGAAAAATATGTAAACTATGTTTCTATGAAATAAATTACAATTAGTATAAAGTGCCTTAAAAATCCCACTGTGACAAATTCAGAAATCCAATAAATTAGGAGAAATATAATACTTTGTAACAGAAGATTGTGTATTTCTGGCTAATAAATACGTTAAAAGTTACTCAATATTTAATATTAGTCAAGACATCCTGCACAACAAGGTATGGTTGCACACAACTTTAATCCTGACACTCAGGAGGCAGGGGCAGCTGATCTCTGTGAATTCCAGACCAGCCTGGTCTACATGTTGACTTCCAGGACAACTGAGGCTACATAGATCGTACCTGTCCCAACCCCAGTTGCCATCAGAGAGCATTCATCTAGTAACTGATAGAAACAGATGCAGAGAGCCATAGCCAAACATGAAGGCAAGCTCAGGGAATCCTGCTGAAGAGATGGAGGATGGACCATAGGAGCCAGAAGGGTCAAAGACATTGCAAGGGAACCCACAGAAACCATTAACCTAACCTGGGCTTATAGGAGTTCATAGTGTGGACCAACAACCAAGGAGCCTACATGGGACTGACCTAGGTAGGCCTTCTGCATGTATGTGACAGTTGTGTAGCTTGTCCTGCTTGTGGGAACCCTAGCAGTGGGAGCAGGGGCTCTAATGCTTTGGCTGGCTTTCGGGAACCTATTCCTTATATTGGGTTTCCTCATCCAGCCTTAATACAAGGGCAGGACCTTAGTCTTAACTTCATGTGCCAAGCTTTGTTGATGCCCTTACTGACAAGAAACAGAGGAGTGCATTGGGGATTAGCAGAGGAGGAAGTGGGGAGGATATGAGGAGAGGAGAGAGGGAAACAGGAGTCAGGATGTAAAATAAATGAATAAAAGTAATTAGTAAAAAAGATAATAGAACAAAACAAACAAAAATCCTGAACATAAACAAAAGATGTTATCTTTAGGAAGTAACAAAATTATAACAATGCAAAGTTTTCTGGTTACTATGTATAAAATTGGTAAATTATTCACCCCTCAATGAAATAGTCAAAAGATTATATGTAGACCTGTGAAGAAAAAAAGATTTAATAAAGAAGAGAAAAATTAAAGAACTGAGAAGCAGGGGAAAATTTTAGGAGGCCTGAAAGAGAAGTATTGAAATAAGTGAGGGAAATTAGTTGAAAAAAAAAATGAGTTCAAAGATGTGGGGAAGGGTGTTGGAAACTTTTCTGCAAAAAAAGAATTGTGAAAATTAATACTCCACAAGTAATGAGGATCATTATGATCAAACTGAAAGTCTTGCTCTTGTGTCTGTCACTTGACTTGAAAAAGTGTATGAATCTGTATAAAAATAACTTTTGTTGCTGTTCTACAATTTTCACTTGCTATGATTTACTCTGAAAATTTACATAAGAGACTATTTTGAGGAAGGTGGTGAATGAATACCATACTTGCCCCACAAGATAAACTTTTACCTGTATGTAACAAGCATACCTAAATCATTACAGCAGCATCACCATATAATCTGTTTTATGTCACTCCACTTAAAGATGTATAGTTACATTTCATTTCCATTGCCTGAAATAGGGTAAAGCATATGGTATATTTAAAAATGGCAGTTATGGCTAAATACCCACTCATGAACTTTTAAAACAACTGCAGTATTTGTTCATGTTGTCTGTAAACTTTAACATTTGTTCAGAAGACTATCACAAATTACTTGACTGTTCTCCACCATCTATTTCTGCCTGAGTGATGACTACTTGTGTTTTGGTCTTTCACAAGGAAACTAAGAAACACTGATTCTTCCTTCCTAGATTGTATATCTGATGGAATAATTGTCACTGTATGTTATGTGCCTTTTCCTTTCCCCATTATTATAAGAAAGTAATAAGGGGAAGTGTGAATTCTACAAACCCAACTCCAACAAAGAGAATATACATCATTTACATGTTGGGCCTATTTTCTCAACGATCTTAGGCATTTTTTGAAGTACATATCAGTCCTTGAATCACAGAATAAGTACTGAAATCACACATGATATCCAGGAAACAAATATAGAAAATGACTAGTGATTGCTAAAATGGAAATTGTGAACATCTATTTTCTTCCTTATACTCTGGACACACAGGAGGTTAGGAAGGGAGAGGGACAGACAGACAGACAGACACACACACACAGAGAGAGAGAGAGAGAGAGAGAGAGAGAGAGAGAGAGAGAGAGAGACAGAGAGACAGAGACAGAGACAGAGACAGAGAGAGAAACAGAGACAGAGACACAAACACAGAGACAGAGAGACAGACAGAGACAGAAAAAGCAAGAGTAAAAGCAAGAACAAAGACAAAGACAGAGCGAGAGTGAGAATGA
The DNA here is from genome assembly GCF_004664715.2 of Peromyscus leucopus. NCBI lineage: Eukaryota > Metazoa > Chordata > Mammalia > Rodentia > Cricetidae > Peromyscus > Peromyscus leucopus. The sequence goes on from NC_051083.1 coordinate 129,557,968, forward strand.
GAGCAAAAGGGACAGATATAGAGTGAAAGAGCAAAGAGAAATAGAGAGAGAGTTAGAGCATGAAAGACAGAGAGCTAGAGATTGAGAAAGAGAGAGGGAGAGATAGAGAGCTAAGTTTTCTGGGCATGCTTTGCATGTTTTTCATCTAACATACTCAAGACCAGGTATTTGTTAAAGCTAACTTTCAAGCAATATCTGATTTGTCTCAGTGTTGTTGCCTATCAGTCTGCTTACTCTATGTTCTCATTCATGTTGTTTTCCTACAAGATAGCTTGATAAGTTGTTTTCTATTACAATATTTTGAAATTTTATCGGACATTGTATACTATTTAATATCTCATTTTTAATATTTATTATCATATTAAGATAAAAATAATATAATTACAATATTATATAAATAATAAAATATTTACACTTGCTTTTATTATGACAGGCAAGTAGTGTGGATTTACCTTCTCATGGCATCCTACTGATAATCTAATAACAAATTTGAACATTGATTAATATTGCTACTTTGAAGTGGTATGGATTAAAAGCATGGCTCCCCTCACTCTAGCTCCAATGGCATCATCCCCAAAAAAGTGGAGTACAAACTGGGGATGGTTTAATTACCTCCTAGAAGAAGAGAAAATTTAAACTATTCCACAACTAGTCCACAGAGTGTGGAACTCAGTCTATAAAGTAAAATTCCAGGATAGATACTTCTCTCTCACATATCACTGGTGAATATGTGTGCCTCTCTGTAATCTTCCTTTAAACAACTTTATATGAAAAGATGATAAGACGAGGAACACAATAAAAATGAACACAAATGTCACATGTATTGATGAGAAGACCAAATTTCACATGCTTTATTTCTAGTTCAGTTTTAATGTCTAGGCCTAACCCAACGGAACTCTATTTTAATCTTTACTTTTTGTGTTTATAACTGTGAAAAGACGTCATATAAGTTCACTATATACATTCCAATATAAGATGTGTCATCTAACTTCCTAGCTCTTCCATCTAACAACCATTGAGCAAGTCACCTTATGGGAAAAAGCAGTTTCAGCTACTGTAGAAGTTAAGAGGTATTTACAGACTACAACCATCCAAATGCTCAATTTATGAGATTCTTAATCTTTAGTCTTATTTGATCCAATTTTTATTTGGTCTCAAAGTATTTTGAATGTATTTGTTCTAATCTTCCAATTGAATCTAATTTCATGAAGTGTGAAATTAAATGATGATAATTAAGAGCTTGCATATTAACTCTATGGTGTCAAGAGTAAATAAGAAAGAATATATATCAGGTAATCACTAACATCACTAAAACTCAGATGCTGGTTTATCTCTGAATACTGACATTTCTTTCACACACAAATACTATAATGACTCCATAGTAGAGGAAAAATTAGAAAGTCACTCAGAAATTATAAAATCACAAATCTCCCCTATAAACCTGTTTATGTCATAGCTTTTTTTTTATGTCATAGCTTTTATAAAAGCTGATTCTGTAGGGAGTTTCTGGCATAAAAATAAAAGACAGTGACTGTAGTTAGCTCAAAATTTCATGAATTTTTATATTAGTTACTACTTCTGAAAATTGCAAATTAGTGATCACAATTGGAACAGGTGTGCAAATTTTTACTTGCTAAATTCTGGGTTTTTTTTGTTTGTTTGTTTTAAATAGCCTTGTGATAAATCAAGTCTTTTAACATTAATACCATCATATGATAATTATTTGTGGTTAAAGGTGGTTACTTTAGTTTTGAATTCCTACATAAAACTCAAATTGAAGTATAAAATGAAAAATAAAACTACCAAAGATGGTAGTTTGTGAATCCATGTAATTGTGTTTCTATGTGCATACATGCTTGAGTGAAAAGGCATGTGTGGAATGCAGGATGTATGTGTTTATATGTGATAGACTTGATAATGATTCCATTACTAGTTTTACAAATGAATAATGAAGGTATGATTTATGACATTATCTCTATGTTCATAGAAACAAACATGATCTAATTGCTACATTTTATTTAAATTTACAATAGAAAATAATTTATAAAATTTTAAAATTAAAGCTATCACTTGGTAAGAAAGTTCATACATATATTATTTGATACATAATATAATGATAATAAATATAAAATATAAATCTAAAAGATTGTTAATATCATATGAATCCTCTGAAATTTTGCATACAATTACTTAAATGATGTTGTAAGAAATACAACTGGAACCTAAAAGTAAGTAGTTTTATTTTAAATTTATTTTTAACCATGGAATCAAATTCTATTGGTATCGTAGTGGATGCATATCACAAATTCAACTAATGTACAGACACTGTGCTTACAGCTATGCCACTGTTAAGGAATTACCAGCGGTATACAATATTTTGAAATACTTTTTATCTGGAGACAAAAATCTCACATTGCCCAGGTTGGCTTTGACCCCACTCTGTAACCCCTGTAAACTTTTAACTTGTGATCTTTCTCTCTCAGCCTCCCAAGTAAGTGGTAATATATGCCTCCACCATTAATCCTATCTAGAAATGGTGCACCTTTCTAACATGGCCACTTGTACTTTATTAATAATTGACAAACTAATAAAATAGTAAGGTAATTTGTGGAATACATTGAACATTATTGCCACAAGAATAAAGGTAAGTTACATCATTTTATACTATTTTTGTTGATAAAGTTAGATGAGACTATGAAAGGCCAATACATATGGGCTTAATGATTTGTGGCTACTATAAAGAAACAGGCAATGTAAGAAACACCAAAGAATCAAAAATTAAAGAAATCTAAAATTCAGAAATCTTTCAAAATCTACTAGCCAGAAAACTGAGTGAATTTATTCTACTGTGAAAATTCCTTCTGAGTATGAACTACCAACCTTGTGATTGACATGTTAATTGAAAAATTAAGTTCCCACAAATATAACACCAATATTACCTTGAAAACAATGGAGTTCATGAGTGTAATCATGCCTCAATGTCATATGTTCCCACATGTAATGACAAGTGAATCTTATTGGTTGTAGTTGCCTTCTCATTTTTATTTTTGCAACTCTCTAAGAATCTAATAATTGCTATTCTTTCTTCTAAACACTTTGTACACCATATCTTCATCTCCTCCATTAAAATTATCTGCCTCTGATTTCATGTAATCAGATGCTGTTTCCTCAAACCCATGATAACTAAGGTCTGTCTTTTCTGAAAAGAATATTTTAATCCTGTATTTTTATTCAAGGAAACTACTTCTCATTTTTCAAAGCTTTCAAAAATCAAATTTTTTTAGTCTACTTTGATTCCCAGTAACTGTATGCTATATATTATTTCTCATTCTACCCCTTTAGCTTAGTGCTTGAAAAGAATCAAAATGGCAGTACAATGGTTAAGGCCAGTGGTTCTCAACCTTCCTAATGCTGCAACCCTTTTAATAAAGTTCTTCATGTTGTGGTGACTCCCAACCATAAAATTATTTTTGTATTTATTTTACAACTATAGTTTTGCCACTATTATGAATTGTAATATAAATATTTTATATGCATGATGGCCTAAGACATTTTCACAGGCAACGCCTATGAAAGGACCATTCAAGCCCCTCAAAGAGTTGCAACCCACAGGTTGAGAACCACTGTTTAAAATGATGTTTTATCAAGCTTGCACTCTCTTATGTTGTTCAAATTTCATCTTCCTTACCTGAAACAATTAGTGTGATCTGAACTAAAAAGGCAAGGCCTAGAATAATAACTGAGCATAAAGAGGCTGTAAATAGTCCTGTAAATGAGCTTATTTTTTTCTCAACAGGAAAGTACTATAAGTTATCACATGGTACGTTCTTTTATCATTGCAAGTGAAAATCAATATCATTTAATATTCAAACTTGATAATATCATATCTTATAAAATACAAATGTCTATTATTTCATGAAGACTTCTAATAGCAATATGAATTATTTAGAGATGCCTTGTTTATAGCACCTACTGTATGGTAAACTTTATTTCCCTTGATTTGGTGTCCCTCAAAAGACACAGATCTTTTATTGGCAAAAATCTGTGTTTTAAGTATAAATTTTCTTTAATACAGTGTGTCATAAACTTGATTCTAGAAAAAAATACCAAATAGCATTGTTATTGCTTCTTTCCTTTTATAATTTCACTAATTTGTTTATTCATTGCCTCCTTCTACTTTGTATCAAATACTTGCTAAGCATCTACTGTGTACAAAGTCCAGATCTCAGCACTTATATAAGCACTCATCCATATTCTATGTCATCCCACTAAATGCTTCTTTGAGGTTGATTCTCCAATGTTTACAATATGTTATATTGATATGTCATAGCCATGTCTCCTATCATACATCTGATAAAAGCTATAAGTCAAACAATGATGTGTGTTCATGTCTGCCTAGGATACCAATAAACATAATTGTGGCATCTGACTTGCAAGATGTTTTTTCTTGCTTGCTTGCTTTAGAAAAAAAATGGTTGTGTTGAGAAATGTTACATCGCATATAATTGTGGGTTGTTACTGGCCAACAACTTAAATGAAATTGAGAGCTTTCATTTAATCAGTTACATAAAACAGAATTCCATAAAATACTAGGTGAGCTTGGGAAGACCTAGAACATCTTAGAGATCAGATAAGTGGTCTTGACTAGAACACTGATGAAAGTGAGTATTTGATTAAAATTCAGAATAGAAGCTGTGCTGGTTGTACCACCATTGGTAATGTGTCCATGCTGAAGACTTTGTCAAATGCTAAAACTAAGAATGATAGACTAGGAAACTTTCCCCAAAAAAGTATTCTGGCCACAGTATATATATTATTGCATACTTTAAAACATATTTACAGTGAATATCATGATTAAGTGAATAGATGTGATTGTTTTTTAATTGCTGTGTTATTAGGAAAAGGACCAAGAAAATGTTTGTGAGAGTGCTGAGGTGAGTATATTAGCTGGAATGATAAACATTAGAGAGATTGGAAATATAGAAATCTCAGATATTCTTAAGGCTGTCTCCCCTTCCAATCACAAGACCAAAGTATTTCTAGGGCAGATCTGTATCCTGTAATTCTGGAAGCCCTAAACAACAGTTTTATGTACAACACTCCATCACTTAAACAGGAATACCTTGGGATCTAACATTCTGTAAAATTGCTCTATGGCCAATAGAGTCACTATTCATACAGATTTGTATTGCACTAATACAAATGTATGAAAATAAGGCATATACATGAAGCTGCTTTTGCAGGACTACAGAAGAGAACAGTCATGCGTTTATGGCAGCTTCCACCAAGATTTCAAAACAAAACCTTGGAAAACTGGGTGCAAGCCTAATAGGAGCATGGGATTGAGGCTGTATGAAAAATTCAAGTTCAAAAGACAGCCGTGTAAAATACTAGTCAGAAAATCTTGAGTTGATAAACATGTAAATAATAAAAAAAGATGGGCACAAAAATCCTGAGGTCATGTGTACCCTCCTTCCTACCTCAGTGTACCCAGAAGTCTGGCTTGCAGTTATAAAGTTTAGAACATCTCTGTTTACTTTGGATCTTACTTTATCCTTTTAGGATTCCTTATTCTTCTCAATTGTAATGCAGATATTTATTCTATGTATATCCCAACATTTAAACTTGGAAATCAGCTATTTTTTTGAATTTCATAAATAATTATAATTTAAACAGTTTACCTTAACCTCAGAGGAAACTTTTGGTTTAGACATTTGAGTAACTCTCAGATATTTAAGAATTTGGATGATTATGGAAAGAATTAAATCATTATTTTCATAGTTTAATGATTATAAAATCTGAGGTTTAAATATATGAATTTTATATTATTTGATCTTCAAACATTAACTTTCCAGAAGCTTGAATCTTATTTTTGTGGTATAGAGGTAGGATTGAACCTTTAAGAGGTGGAGGCTACTGGAAGATTCAGATGCCTTCTGGGTTGTGAATTTGGAAAAGATTGTTTTGCACAGTAATTTCTCTGACAGCCTGTGTTAACATGAGGTCTATTTTAACATGTACTACCACCATCATGAAGCTACTACCATGAATTTCTCACCAGAGCAAAACTAATGCTTGTAACTTTCCCTTGAAAGCTTCAGAATTATAATTTAAATAATCACTGTTCCTTGACAAACTCACCAAGCCTTGAACATTAGTATTGTAACATGTAAAATGGACTAATTAACCTTCAGCAAATCTGAAAAATTGTGTCATATTTAAGCCAAAGTTATATTAATTATATACAGCAATAAATAAATAATTTACCCACAATTCTCTTAGATTCTTCATTGGTTTGGTGATACTCTAACTTACTTTAAATGTACAAGCTTAAAAACTATGTAACTCAGGTGGGGCAGCAAGGGCACACACCTTTAATCCCAGCACTCAGGAGGCAGAGCCAGGCAGATCTCAGTGAGTTTGAGGCCAGCCGGGTCTACAGAGTGAGATCCAGGACAGGCACAAAACTACACAGAGAAACCCTGTTTCAAATATATATATATATATGTCAGAGATCTAGCTTTTTCTTTCTAACTTCTTCAACTTTAATGACATTACCATTTATTTTTCTCTAAGAGGCTATAATTGGATTATTTAATATTGTTCTGTAAAAAAACTAAGCATAATTCTGAAAACTGTGACAAGCTAGATTTAGTTTGTTTGTAAGTCCAATTTGTTATTCAAATTAACTTAACATAATCTACCATACAAATAAGAAATCTCAACTGAAAATGAAAGAAAAGCAGTTGAAAATATTCAACAGATATTCATGATGATATCTCCTATCAATTCATGTTTGGAAGGGGAAGAACCTAAAACAAACTTCAACTGGATAAAATTATTTATGGAAAACCTTATACCTGACATTATACTTAATAGTGAAAAACTAGATATGCCACCCTTAAAATCTGGAAGAAGACAATGATGTAAAACATTATTACCGCTGTTAATATATTAATTTTCAGCAGTGAAATTAGATGAGAAAAAATAATAAGTGCTGTGGATATCGTTCTATATAAATAAAACACTGATGGCCAGTGACCAGGCAGGAAGTAGGTGGCCAGGCAGGAAGTAGGTGGGACAAGGAGAGAGGAGAATTCTGGGAAGCGGAAGGCTGAGGAGAGAGATTGCAGCCACCGCCAGGACAAGCAGCATGTAGACTCTGGTAAGCCACCAGCCACGTGGCAAGGTATAGATTTATAAAAATGGGTTAATTTAAGATAAAAAAAAAACAGTTAGCAAGAAGCCTGCCACGGCCATACAGTTTATAAGTGATATAAGCGTCTGAGTGATTATTTTATATGTAGATTGTGGGACTGCGGGGCTTGGGGAACCTGGAGAGAAGCCCTCCAGCAACAAATAAGCATTTAAACTGGAAAGGAATAAAAATAAAACAAACTCTACTTGAAGAAGATATAATTATAAACATAAAAAGTTCAAGAAATCTACAAAAATATTTTCCTAATAGTAAAAACACAAGTTCAGTATCAATTCAGGTTAAAAGATTTTCTCATAAAAGTCATCCATCCCCTATCCAGCATCAATGAACATAATGGAAGTGAAATTAATAATATGATATAATCTACAGCAATGTTTAGCAAAATGAACAAAATCTTGATGATAAAATATATTGTTAATTAAAGAAGCAGTAGAGAAATTCTATTTTTATAGATTAGAAGACAATTTAGTAAAGATTTGCCCAATTATACTTGTAGGCTCAACTCAATGTGATTCCTATTAAAATTCAAAGTTCCTTCAGATCATTCTAAAATGAATGCAGAAAATTACAGGGACACCAATAGCTAAAGAAAACTTCATGAAGAAAAATAAACTGAGGATAACCAAGTCAATTTATATATTAAAAATTATTATTTCACTTAAGTAATCAAGAGAGTATGCTATTGCCAGAGATGTAATCATTTAGATTAATGGAACTTAATATAGATCTGAGAAACAGACATCACAAATATACACTACACATTTTGAGACATTTACATGGACTATTCAATTGAGAAAGACTAGTCTTTTCAGCAAATGTACCTGAGCAACTGACTATTAATAATTAAGCACAAAATTGATTCCTGTCCCACTCAACTGAACTCAGAGTGGATCAAAGCATTGGATGTAAAACTTTGTAACAACAATAACAACAAAAACTGGCTTAGGATAAGACAGTCAGAATATGTATTATTTCTTACAATTGCAAGTGAATCTACTATCAACTCTTTTTTTTTTTTCATTTTAAAATAGTTCTGGAATTTTGGAAGTCATGTTCTTGCTCCAGACATATGAATATAAATAACACAAAACTTCAGAAAATATATTGTGCTAAAGATTGGTTACATGAGAGACACTTTAAAATTTGTAGTAATAGATAGGTGACAAGAGTATTAATAATTTTGACCATGGAAAGATAATGGATTCCCCCCAAGTACCTGCCTTGAGGGGTTTTCTACCAGGGTCCAGAACAGATACTACAAGCAGCTAAGGATTCTAATCTGAGGAATATGCAATGAATCTAAGCACACTGAGTTCTTTAATCCATTCACTTTATTCTTCTAAGTCAATTCTATCTACACAGTTTCTTTTCTGCTCTCTTACTAGCTCCTCTCAGTCCCTCCTGCTCTCAATCCCTTCTGCTGTTCTCTCATCATTCTACCTAGTTCTTTCCATCTCCATCCTCATCTCTGTTCTTTTCAATCAATTCTTTTAGTGCTCTCAGAGAACCAGTATATATACCCACACAGTAATTCTTGGGTAAAGTAATGTGAGGCTTGAAGTTTTCAGGGACACAGAGAGAGGTGATAAGGATCCACACATAAAGCAATATTGTCAGCTTTCATTAAACCCAAAAGGGTAGTGACTAAAAGGGGAGATCCCTGTTAGGGTCAACTAAAGGCTAAAATCAATTAGGGAATTTATGTGCTCCAACTATAATCTAGAAATATCTAGGTAGAATGTTAGGGGTCAATATGTCACAAGAAGGTAAACTGTCTTTGGTGCCGCTTTTCCCACTTGTCCCAGCTGCAGCTGCTTTCTGATAGGGAGGGGAACATATCCTAGGTGACTAAGCAACCTCTGTCAGAGCATGTAGCATTTGGTTTGTAAAAGCACTTCTGCTCACAGTAGTTGCTGAGGAGAAAATCTAGGAATAGCACCTGACTGAGGAGGAATTAAGACTTAGTTTGCACACGAAAGAAGCTTGGCAACTATTGATTGCCTGCCTGGACTTGTAGGCAATCTTCTTGGGTCAGTGGGAAGTAACTGCCTTAATTCGGGTAACTAGCAAGTGGCTAAAACATCATTCTAAGAATGTGAGCAGTAAATCTCTTAAATTAGGGTCTTGTGTAAATAACCCGGGATAAATGTAAGAAGTTGAGGATTTAATTGTTAGTGGTTATTTTCTCTTATATAAGTGAGATGAGCTAATGTTTATCTATGTGCAGTTTTGTCCTTGGGAAAAAAGGTATCTTTGCTGAAATACTTTTGTTTGGAGAGTGACCCTAGCCAGATATATGTTAATGAAAAATATACACAGCTAGGGACAGCTTTCCAATTACCCCAAATGAATAGGGAAAGTTGTGCTCAAGATTGAGATGCAATCATGAGATTACATGTACAGGTAATATGGAGATGCATAGTAAATGGGGAGAATCATAGCTGTTACTGCACAAGAAGTTTACAACAAGAAACAGCCAGTTCATTCAAAAGAGTAATTCCATAACGCCTTACATGATATTTTCCTCTAACAGAACCCTTAGTTCTGATAGGTTGACCTTCTGAGCACTAGTTGTCACTGCTGTATACTCTCATGGACTTTTGCTACCAGTGGCTCTAAATAGAAAGTTATAGTATGCTGAGATAAAGTGATGATTGATCACACTGATAAACACTAGAGTTTATTTCTTATTTTGAATTTTAGTTTTAAAGAATAACATTTATTATTTAATTTACAAAGGATTAAATTTCTTTTTGTTCTGCAAAAGAATTCAAAAATGAAATATGATTATTTCATGAACTAAGAGGCCCATTAATGACTAAGAGCAACCAGAGGCAAAAGAGTATGGCGTCAGAGTTTCTTCTAGTTATGTGATTTGTGATCTTTGGTTTGAACATCCTTCACCACAGCTGGAGAGTTTTCTTGAACTATCATGCATGTAAGCAGGGCTTATCCAATCATGGTTATCTACAGCCCCATGATAGTTTTGTAGAATTTCAAATAAATGTACAGAGAGAAAATATACTCTGGGTTTACTATAAATGACAATGAAATAACCAGCCTTGTTTCCCATGACTGGCTTCTAAGGCTGTTTGGTCAAAGTTGGAGCAAAGTTTGAAGATAATTACCCTTGGAGTGTAGAAAGAGGCCCCATATGAAGTATACAGACACTTTCAAAGGACTGGTGTAATTATTTTGATCACTGCTGTTTCAAACCATCACAGTGTAAGGCTTTGCAGAGCACAAAACTAATATTCTCCCTTTGAAGATAAAGTTTGAGCTAACTGATTTTAGTTTAGCAATTAAAAGATTTAATAGAAACCCAAAGAGACAGAGTTAACCTAGTGACAAATGTGCATAGGTTAAACTAGGTTATTATTAGAGTTTTCAGTATACCTAATCCTCTCATATCAGTGATAATAATCTTTGTTGTCCCAAATGTAGAACTAGTAATATTTAATAAGGCTTCACATTTTTATGACCTTCAACTGAAACTACTCACTCATACGACAATATAATAATGGTAATGATAATTATAGTTTCTTAATCACTACTTGTCATGCTCTAAACTCTAGAAATGCAATACTTATACAAATAATTTATATTCTTTGTGAAGATGCTAATCAAGATAAAATGTAAAGGAGTTTTATGTGAAAGTATAATTGAAGGAACTAATCTTAAGAGGATAAAACACATTTTCTTTGAAAAGTATCGTGCAACTACAAACAAAGAATGAGTAGCCATAGAAACACAAATGGAGGAAGGGTATACAACTCTAGGCCAAGTGAAGGCCAAATCTGTAATTATACAGGAGTCAGAAAGAAACATGAGCCACTTATTGAGTTTAAGGAATCTAGAGACATGTGAAATAGGAAGAAAGGAAAAGTCTGCACATGCCAAGAAAGTGGAATATATATAGATAATTTTAAATATTGTAAAATTTGTGGGTTTTATTTCTACATGATAAAGCCTTTAGGAACCTAATCTTTGCATTTTGTATAAAATCCCCAAGTTTGCAATTTAATAATGCATATGTGTTCTAAGTTTACATTGTAGATTAGATGTATAGGGACAATACCAAGGTTCCTGTAAATATGCAATTGAGAGATAGTCATGCTTGCAGTAGAGTTGATAAAGAATTGTTAGGTTCTAGTTCTTCTGGAACTAAATGAGACTTGGTTCTGTGGTTCCAAATGTATTCATGGAGTGAGAATAGGATGGATCTGGGATTATCTTTTTCATTGTTTGAGAATTTCATGCATACATTTCAAGTTTTGATCATATCCACTTCTGATCCCTTCTCAAGCAAAGCAACCTCTCCCTATCCCACTATCTCTTTCCTGTCCTGATTTCATTGGTTCTTTTTTTTTTTTTTACTCACTGAGTCCAATTAGTGCTGCCTGTAATATGTATGGCTATAGAATCATCTACTGGAGCATGGATAGCTTCTCAAGGCCTGCATCTCTGTAGAATATTGACTCTCCCTATTCCAGCAGCCATGAATGGATTACCTTCAGGTTTCTAACTTATGTAGCTCAGTAGATCATGATCATATTGAACAAACTGTTTGACTTGGTGGAAAGCTTTGTTAAGAGTGGCATGTCTGTAAGACAGATGAAGAAAAACATATGTATTTGAGCATGAAATGAGGAATTCAGAGAAGTTTAACCTGGAAATACCTATTTAAATTTTTTTAAAGAATGAAATTTGCAAGTTAGATTACCCAAGGGAATAGTGAAGTGATAACACAACCCCAAGGGCTTCAAACATTTAAATATTAGAAAGTAAAATATGAGTTTTTAAAGGAACACTGAAAGTGATAAAGTAAAACACATCAAAGTAGAAATAAAGTGAAAATGGGGGAGGACATAGATACCAATTATTTCTAAGAAAAAAATAACACATTTTGATAAACATCACCAAATTAAGATTGGAATTTAAGAGCATCTACTAGATTACTTAAAATGTCTTTTCATTAAACATTTTATTAATTTCTACTTTATATATATGGATGTATTGCTTGTATGAATAACTGTACCAGTGCATGAAGTGCCTATGGAGGTCAGTAAGGGGAATCAGATGAAATGTAACTGGAGTTACAGATGATTGTGAGATACCATGTGGGTGCTGGAGATTAAACCTCAGTCTTCTGCAAGAACAGCAAGTACTCTTAACTGCTGAGCAATCACTCTTGGCCTGAACGATTTGTTTTTAAACACAGTGACAATACTATTACTACTTCTAATAATAATGAAAGCTAATGAACCCTGAGTACAGTTTAGGTTTTATTTTATTTCTTGTATGCATCACAATAATCCTGTTATTATCTTCAGTTTACAGAGAAATGAACTGAGACACAAGGTCTTGCTTTTTCCTACAATTATACTCCTAATGGTAAAATAAGGAGGGAATTCATAGCACTGGTTCTTCAACATTTCTGTGTATCTAGAATAATCACAAAATGTATAGTTTTATTTTAAAAGGAGAGATTATTACTATAAAGGGTATATTAAAATATTTAAGGATATTATTTGATATGTAGGATTTTATTAAAAATATGTAGAACAGAGAAATGAGGTAATAGATATGATGTGACTAGCAATAAATTGCTATATGCTGAAACTGAATTATAGTTGCATATGGGCTCCTTACATTAGGCTTTCTAATCTTATACATGTTTAAAATTGTTCATAATAAAGATATAAAGGTACATGAATATTAACCCATGCCATTCAAGAATGTTTAATAAAAAAAAAAAACACAACTAAATAATTTTATATTGGGAGCCTAGCATGGTGGTATAGGCGTTTAGTTCCAGTACTCTGGAGGCAGACACAAGCAAATATCTGTGAGTTCTAAGCTAGCCTGGTCTACATACTGAATTCCAGGACAGTTGCTGCATAATGAGACCTTGTCTCAAAAACAAAGTAATCGTATCTCTGGGCGATGGTGGCACAGGCCTTTAATCCCAGCACTCAGGAGGCAGAGGCAAGCAGATCTCTGTGAGTTCAAGGCCAGCCTGGTCAACAGAGCAATTTCCAAGACAGGCTCCAAAGCTACACAGAGAAACCCTGTCTCACACAGGGATCGCCCAATGACAGAGAAATGGCTGAGATCTACATGAGCAAACTGGACATGAGTGGGGGGTAATGAAGGGCAAGGGTCGAAGGAAAGAGAGCTTAGGGGAGTGTGAGATCCCAGCTGGATCAAGAACAGAGAAGGAGAACAAGGAAAAAGAGACCATGATAAATGAAGACCCCATGAAGGTCCCCAGAAATCCACAAAGATACCTCCACAATAGACTACTGGCAATGGTCGAGGGAAAGCCCAAACTGACCTACTCTGGTGATAGGATGGCCAAACACCCTAACTGTCGTGGTAGAACTCTCATCCAATGACTGATAGAAGCGGATGCAGAGATCCACGGCCAGGCCCCAGGTAGAGCTCTGGGAGTCCAGTTGGCAAGAAAGAAGAGGGATTGTATGAGCGAGAATTGTTGAGAACATGATTGAAAAAAGCACAGGGACAAATAGCCAAACTAGTGGAAACACATGAACTATGAACCAATAGCTCAGGATTCCCCACTGGATCAGGCCCTCTGGATAAGTGAGACAGTTGATTAGCTTGAACTGTTTGGGATGCTGTCAGGCAGTGGGACTGGGACCTGTCCTTAGTGCATGAGCTGGCTGTTTGGAACCTGGGGCCTATGCAGGACACTTTGCTCAGCCTGGGTGAAGGGAGGAGGGGACTGGACCTGTCTGGACTGAATCTACCAGGCTGAGCTGAATCCCCAGGGGAGTCCTTTCCCTGAAAGAGATGGGAATGGGGTATGGGCTGGGGGGAGGACGGGGGGTTGTGGGAGGAGGGAGGACAGGGGAATCCGTGGCTGATATGTAAAATTAAATTAATTTATAAAATAAGAAAAAGAAATAAGAAAAAGCCAAAGGGGGGGGAAGTAATCTTAAAACAACAAAAATCAATTTTATATTGTATGTAGAGTTACTTTTTAAAAGGAGAATTGATAGGCAGGAGAGATGGGTCAGCAGTTAAAAGCACTTGCTTTCTTGCAGACAGGCAAGATTCCATTGCCAGCACTCACAAAGCAGTTTACAACCATCTGTTATTCCAGTTCAAGATCTGATATACCCCCTCTGTCCTCTGTGGGCATTGCATGTACATGGTACACAGATATATTTACAAAATATTCATACAGATACAGTGATATTTTTTTTATTTTAAACACACACACACACACACACACACACACACACACACACACACACACACATGCTAGAGGGACGGCCCAATAGTTTCAAACATTTTTCCTTTTGCAGAGAACCAAGTTTGGTTCCCAATATCCATATGGTAATTTGCAACCATCTATAACTTCAGTTCCAGGAGATCTAACATATAGGTATGCACAGGAGGCACAGACAAAATACCTTTATCTATAAAATAAAAATAATTAAAAACTCAAAAAGACAATAAAAATAAGTGTCAATTTTACTTTAGAAATAATGAGTAAATATGTCCTGTACCTGAATTTTTCATTTTATGTATACTTTTATGTGTTTTATTTTAGTTTTTTTTCATTTTCCTTTAAAAGATCATCTTTTACTCTTTTTTATTTAAATGCTAAATATCCTTTGAGTTGTTTATGACATCACTTCACTGCTATTCATACAAAATACTCATACACATAAAATAAAAATTAACAAATAATTTTAAAGTATTTTATGTAAACCTAATGGACAAAGTTAAGTTTTCATCTTAGTTGACCATTAACTAAAATTTGTTAGTTTTGTTTTCTTAATATTTGGTATGTAAGTGTTTGTCCTCGTAGTGGTGGTATTGAGAAATAGTGGTTGGTAACTTTAAGAGGTATGGTCTGGCTAGAAATCTTGAAGTCATTGAGGGTGTCCCTGTAAAGAGGCTTGTGATATCTCCATCAATATTCATTGTTTTATGCACTGTATTAAGGCCAAATTGTATTGACCTATTACACAGCTATCATTCCAAATGATAGCTATCTTACCAAAATCCCAAAGC
This sequence comes from Peromyscus leucopus, assembly GCF_004664715.2. NCBI lineage: Eukaryota > Metazoa > Chordata > Mammalia > Rodentia > Cricetidae > Peromyscus > Peromyscus leucopus. The sequence continues at coordinate 129,573,236 of NC_051083.1, forward strand.
AACAGGGATAGTTTTTGCTATTTATATCAGGGAAGGAATTTTCCAAAACTGTGAACCAAACCTTTTCTCTTTATAAGTTAATTACCTCAGGTATTTGAGACAGAGATAGAAATGGAACTAAAATTGTAAAAAATAAACTAAAATTGTGTGTTAAATAAGTTGTTGCATTTCCAAATAAATAGAAATGTACATTGTTATAATGCTACATTTGACCAATTCATTTAATCAGAAAAACTATATTAAGATGACACCATCAATGTGCCATATATTTTACTAACAGAAAATTCATTAATATTCAATTTCCTATGGAACTATAGAAGGAAAACAATGAGATTTAAAAAAAAATGACTGCTGGAGCTAATTTTACATAATGGAAGACAAAAGACTATTTGATTCTGGTAATATATAAACACTGGTATTTAATTATCCTAAAATGAACTAGACATTGCTTATATAAAAATTCATGTGTAATTAAAGACCTAATAACCTTGCATTAATAATTAACCATATAATCTTGGGCAATGTCCTAACAACTATGATTTTTCAGTTTTCTTTGTGAAGTGGAAAAAGATTATGTCTTATAAATTATTTTAAAGGTTCTCTAATATAGATATAAACCTTCTTTTCAACTCTAAAGTCCTACTAATATGTAAAGTACCACATGTCAATCAACTCTCCCAAGTAATACAGCAAGGAGCTAATTTACTAATTTCATCCTGTGTCACACTAACATAGAAGCCAAACTCACAACCAACGTTTTCCACTATAAGTAATTCAGCAAATGAAAAGGAAGGATTGAGTCAAATATTAATTAAATATGAATCAAAAATAATATTTCCTATAAGCATTTACCATGCTATATTTCTGACAAATATAAAATATAGTTTCACTTTTTAATTTTCTGTAATTATCATTACTAATTACAAGATAAATTATAACTGTGTAGCATGTATTTTATTTGATAATCTTACCCAAGGAACTTACATTACTGAAGAGCAAGAAAAGCTAACCTACAGTGTCCACTCTTCTCCAACACCTAGGCAGGATAATTCCCGCAAGGGAATTTCTTTTACTTCACTTAGTAAAGATCTCATATTTAAGACCAAATGCACCAGTACTTACACCACCTGAATGATCATTTTTAAGTTCAGAAAATTTCCACTTGCTCCTTTTGCTACCATTAATCTCCCATTCTCATGTACCTCCCTTCAGGTCAAACTCTAATTTGATCCCCACAAAACCATTGTGAGGACTCTAGGAAGGCATAATGCTATGCTTCTGAGAAAAATAAAGAAGTTTAGATGCTGAAAATTAAGTGACATAGGTAATATGAGACAGAAAGAATTCAATACCTGTTTTGAAATTTGTGTTTAGAGAACTTCCCATTCTGTGCATAGGTGCTGACACTGTAGAAGGAAGACTTTAACAGAAATTATTATGTAGTAACAAAGTTAATACAAGCTAATATACATATATACATCATATAGATGAAGTAATTAAATCAAAGATTTCTTAAACATTAATATTAAATAAAACCACCTGTTCTAACTGATGTATCTTAAAGATTTAGAAGCCCCACATAAGGGATTCTGAACTTCTCAGTGGCTCAGTAAACAAACAACTTTCTCTCATATGGCACATACACCCATTAAAGCACAAAATAAACAACATGATGGATTTTTAAACTGTTATTTTTCCTATGTTTTTAATTTTGGTTACCTAAGTTTGTAATTTCGGTTGCCTAAGTGAGTGGGTATGTCACATGAGTTTTATGCCATGGCAGAGTTCAACAGACGAATTTCAAGTACATATCTGATGTGCTTTCATTATTTTTTGTAGGAGAATCTCCTGCTAGGTGCTTTTATAATATTGAGAAAAAGCAATTCCGTCACTTAGTTTTCACATCTCTACCAGTTAGTCAATGTACCTTACATATTAATATAAGAAAAATACTCACATTGGAGTTAATGTCTGTATAGTAACATAACATGCTAATAATACTCTAGAGGAGTGCTTCTTCAGCACAGCTGCTTATTGAAATAACCTGGGAAACAATAATAAGGACGTCTTGGTCTCAGTCTCTCTCTTCCTTTTAAATATTAGTTGTTATTGGTTTATTCTGTTAATCTAGATACTTATTTCAAGTGATCCCAAGTTTGCTAAAATGTACAATAATGTTGACATCTGCTAAATTAGAACTAGAAAAGGGAACTTTGAAATTTTTCTAATACTCAGGATAGACTTTAAATAATTTAAATAAAGTATTGGAAGCTGATACACAACATAGTATTTAAAGATCTCTGTGTTATTCTAATATGAACTCTAGGCTAATTAATCACCACTTCAACTTCAATGCTATTTCATATTCTTTAACAGCCATCACAAAGAAACATAGGAATGTCACTTTGTAAACTATTTAATCTCACATTTGAGTTAAATTAGGCACCTCGGAATCCTTGACCTTGGAATATATTACATATCTCACCATGTTAACACATTGAGGTTAAAGTGAGTTTAACTAGTTAAGCAAAGTATTATGACATCATGATAGAAAAAATGCACCACATAATTAATCATGTATGTGCTATATATAGAGTAGGTTCCAGGGAAAATGATGATTATATAATATTAGCATAATATATTTCTTTTGAATCAGTTTTACTTTTAGATTTATTAGTAAGAATATGTGAAAATACTCACATATTCCTCCATGTTTTTAAGAAGCAAGAAAAAGAAAACCATGTGTAGGTGATGTGCTATTTTTGTAATTAGTCTATGATTATCAGATTTTGCAGGTATAATCGGATATTCAGATTAACAAGTATAGTGTGTGAATGCTCACGTTATTTATAAAGTTTTTAGTCCAAAAAATAAAATAAAACACAGAGCTGGAGACATAATTCAGTGGTTAAAAGCACTAATTACTCTTTCAAGGAACCCAGATTTGATTCCCAGCATTCGCATAGTGGTTAATAGTCATCTGTAACTCTAGTTCCAGGGGATCTGTAGCCTCTTCTGGCCTCTGTGGATACTGCATGCATGTAGTGCACAAGCATATATGCATCCATACACCCAAAATGATTCCCTTAAAAAATGTATTTAAAAAATTAAAAACAAAAACAAGGACTATCAATAACAAGCCTTTAAGTTATAATGTAATTAAGGAATCCAGAGTTAAAACTATACTAAACAGGAACCAGGTAAAGGCAAATCTGATAGCCTGAGTTAGAATTCTGGGACTCAGATTGAGAAGAAGAAGAGAATCTATTGCAAGTTTTTCTGACTTACACATTTTAGTATGGTATGCATTGATGTGAACACAACAATACAATGTATGTATTAAAGGGGATAAAAATATACTGTTAAAACAAGAAAGCAAAAAGTACAAACTTTATAGATAAATGCAGATGTACATATATATAATGTACATATATATAATGTACATATATATAATATATATTATACTGAATAATATAAGAATAATGATGGTAATAACCATAATCTTGAAGCAAGACATATAAAAGTATGGAGTTACTATAAAAATAAAATTTAACAACAAGTTCACATACATTTGTGATCTATTTCATGTATATAATGATACATATAATTCTATCTAAAATGTTAGTCATGTGAACAATTTAAGAGTTTAGTATTTATAACTTGGTAAATATAATACAAATAAAACTAATAAATTTGAGAAAAAGATTATATAAATCACTTTGTTTCTATAACATGATTGTGGTGATATTGTGTTCCCCCAAATATTGTGCACCATAATAAACTTATCTGGGGTCAGAGAACAGAACAGCCACTAGATACAGAGGTCAGAAAATGGTGGCAAACATGCCTTTAATCCCAGCATTCCAGAGGCAGAGATCCTCCTGGATCTCTGTGAGTTCAAAGCCACACTGGAAACAGCCAGGTGTGGTAACAAGAACCTTTAATCCCAGGAAGTGGTGTCAGAAAGGTATATAAGGCCTTAAAACCAGGAACTAGTCTGGTTAAGCTTTTAGGCTTTTGAGCAGCAGTTCAGCTGAGATCCATTCTGAACGAGGACTCAGAGGTTTCTAGTCTGAGGAAACAGGATAAGCTGAGGAGCTGTTGAGGTGAGGAGGCTGTGGCTTGTTCTGCTTCTCTGAACTTCCAGCACTCACCGCAGTAACTGGCCTTGGGTTTGTTTTTATTAATAAGACCTTTTAAGATTCCTGCTACACATGATCATATATTCCATAATGATATTTTTATCAATGATACGCCTTGTGAAGTATAGTAGCACTTTTTGTTTTGTGTGAATAATGATGAAAAGGCCTCACAAAAAGTGTTACAGAATGTATTCCTGTCGTTAAGTAACTCATGATGGTATCATTAATTCTATGAGAAAACAGCATAATAGTAACAAGACATAGGATTTATTACTGCACTCTTGAATGAGAATTTTGGATGTTAGCTCCATATGACACCTTGGAAGAAATGCCCATTTTAATACTACAGCTACTAGCTTGTTTAGAAACACTAACCTAAAAAATTGTGCTTTACAATAGGATCCTGATACACAATACAATGTAAAGGCTAAGATTTGAATCTTACCTCTGTCACCACAAAGTAACTATTTTTAAAATTTGAATTTCAATTTGTAATTCTAAGCAGTTGAATATCTTTCTTGCAAACAGGCTGTGAAGAAAAGCATAGAGAGTGTAAACACTAGTTTCTAAGCCTCCAAAATATCATAACTTCATATGAGCACTATTTTTTTTTTTTTTTTTTTTGGTTTTTTGAGACAGGGTTTCTCTGTGAAGTTTTGCGCTGTTCCTGGAACTCGCTTTGGAGACCAGTCTGGCCTTGAACTCACTGAGATCTGCCTGGCTCTGCCTCCCGAGTGCTGGGACTAAAGGCGTGCGCCACCACCGCCTGGCTCATGTGAGCACTATTATCTTTGTCATGAGCACAATTTTCAAAGTTCTAAAGACTAATGATAGTTATTCCATTTATTTAACGTATGCATATTTATTGTTCCTAAATTTGTTCCTTTTAATTCCCAAAGAAAAATACATAAAGAAAAAATTATTTAAAATCAAAACAATCATAAGATCACAGCTACTGATTCTGTTACAAGTACCCTACTTTAACATTATGCTTTATTCAGACTTATTTATTGCTGCTGCTAAATGGAACACTATTATGATAGCATTCCCTACACTTAAATGAAAATGGGAGGGCCTCAGGTAAGGACCAGGTTCACTGGGACCAAGACTGGCTGTATTCTGTACATTTAGACAAAGGGCTATGATTCTGTGTATATTGAATGTTTGGCAGTATATAACCTGTGAGCTTTTTAAGTTGTAAGCTTTATCCAGGGTACATGTCAACAGCATCATTAGGCATTTTATGGCTCTGATTATTAGCACTTGAGACAAAAACTATTCATAATATTTTAAATTTTGTAAGGATTCCAGAATAATATATTATTTTAAAAATCTACTGAGGGGTGCTAAAGAGAAGTGAATCTCTAAAATTATGTATCTGTTTTTTTTTCACTTTCTATTTATTCAGATCAGTCATCTTGTCTGACCAGATTCACACAACAAAGACTTACAAAAATCACATCTGAGATCAAGCCACCAAGACTGTTTCCTGTTTCCTGCAGTTTAACTGTACTTTGTGCAAGAGTCCATATCTTAGTAAGCACATTTTGTTTCCACTTAAGATTTAAAATTTTATATTTCAGTCTTTGGAGATATAGATAAATTCCTTAAGTAATAAACACATGGTGTCAGAAGTGGAAATTTTCAACAAATACATAATAAAAATCAATAGTTTGAGAAAAACACTTGGCTTTAAGTGTAAAGAACAATAAGAACTGAACAAAATGTTACTTAATACATAGTTATCTCTCTAATCTATCCATGACTAAGCAGTGGAGTATCCATTTATATTGCAGTAATCCCAGAGTTCCCAGGCTTTACAGACAGCAGAAGAATGTTTATTTCTATATTTCAGCACTTTAAAAAACACTTTTAGGAAGGTGAATACAGTACAAATTCCCATCTCTTATCTCCTTCTAAATGAAGGCCTGGAGGCCATTATGAGAGGTAAGAATCAAATTCTAGCTCAAACATTAATAGTCCTTTTTTTGAAACCAGGTGTCTAAATTTTCATGGTGAAGATGAAATGTATTTATTTATATATATTTCATCCAATACATGTAAAATAGGAAATTCATACTCAACATAATATAAGAAACAAAGGACAATAAAACAGAAATATAGTGCAATAAAGCACACAAAATGAGGCAAAAGAGTCAAGGACACCACAAGAATACACACAGAATTAACTAACCTGGGCTCATAGACGTTCACAGAGACTGAACCAATAACCAGGGAGCCTGCATGGGACTGAACTAGGCCTTCTACATATATGTGACAGTTGTGGAGCTTGGTCCTCTTGTGGGACTCCTAACAACAGGAACAGGGGCAGTCTCCAACTCTTTTATAGGCTTTTGTTACCCTATTCCTCATACTGGGTTGCCTTGTCCAGGCTTATTAAGAGAGGAGGTTCCCAGTTTCACTGCAACTTGACATGCTATGACTGGCTGATATCCTTGGGAGACCTACCCTTTTCTGAAGAGAAAGGAGGAGGAGTGGATTGGAGGAAGGTTAGAGGGTGGGACTAGCAAGAGAGGAGAGAAGGAGGGGAAACTGATTGGGCTAGAAATTTTAATTAAATAATTAATTAATTAAAAGTGAGGTTTGGGGATCCAAGTGTTTTACCTGCCTTTTCAGTTCTTTTTTTTTTGTTTTTTTGTTTTTCAAGACAGGGTTTCTCTGTGTAGCTTGGGGCCTTTCCTGGAACTCACTTGGTAGCCCAGGCTGGCCTTGAACTCACAGAGATCCACCTGCCTCTGCCTCCTGAGTACTGGGGTTAAAGGCGTGCACCACCACCACCCGGCTGCCTTTTCAGTTCTTTAGCTGTGCATAATGAACATGTTATTTAAAACCCTCTCAAAGACTTCATAAAGAATGTAGTCAATAATGACTGTGAAAGTAAAACAAATACCTAACTGTCTTGATTCATCTTAATCAAATAAGGAAGTCAGCAAAGTCACTCATAAGTTTTGTCATACAAATCTTTCTCAATCAATCCAATAATGTATAAATTTTCTTACCAATTCTTCTCTTGAAAATTCCCAGGAACTATCAAGAAGTCAAATACAGTTTCTCTCTATCAAATGCCTTGACACAAATAAAAATCATGATTGCAAAATTAGAAGCCTGGACTTGTAGCTATCATCTTTTATTATGTCTCTGTATGTGTTTTATCATATGACTAAGTCAGGCATATTCTTGATAATGACTACATTGTTCCATGGAGATGTAATATTATCATATAAAATAATAAAAAGATTGAAATTATTTGAGAAAAGCATTATTTTAAGATGTAAAATGTTGTATTATGTATGCAATGCAAAATACTGGCATATTCTCAATTTATAAACAGACTTTAAGAAGGTATAAGAGTGGTTTATTAAACTTCAGGGTTGGGGGGATTTAGATAAAGTTGGGGCATATAGTAACCTGAATGCAATTTATATATCTATGAACAATTTTAAAGAATAAATTCAGTAAAAGTTGTAAAATTATATTTTAATTTCAATATTACCTTAATGCTGCAATTTGTTTTATTCACCAAGGCACTTATTAAAAATGAATCACATCTATAATGTCCCAAAGTACTATAGCACCTAGGAAAAGGAATTTGTGTTTAGACAGAAACAATAAATAGATTCTGAGAGTGCCGTGCTGGTGTGAACTTGCATGGGCATGTGAGAACAGACTGTGCACATCTCTTTCTAATTCTGAATTTCATAATGTCATGTTGTTAGCTGGAAATTAGGCATGGTAGGAGGCTTATCACAAGGAAATTGATAAAATATAGAAATCAGGTTGCTGTTCTTTTTTTTTCCCCAGAGGCACAAGCATAATAATAGTTCTTGGTCATAGTCACATACAAACAGCATGTCTGTTGAAGAATAAATGTAGAGACATGTATTTTCACTGAATTAAGCTCTGAAAGCAATTTTAGTAATTTTAGCACGTCTCTCATTTTAGTACGCATAGAACTAACAGAGTTCCTATTATATGCCAATGTTAATTTAGTATATCTGGACTTGGATCTAAGGTTATGCAATTTCATAACACTCCTAGTGAAGTCCATGTTAGCGTACAGATAACATGGGTAGTAAAGGCTTATGAAGCTACTGTTTAATTTCTGAAGAATGGTTTTTCTGCTGTTTTTCTTATAAAAGTTTTTAATAACTGTTAGTAAAACAAAGCTCTGAAGAAACTCTGCACAAGTGATTTTGGAAGACTGTTGTAGTAGTAGAATAGTATAAATATATTTTTTATTTATAGTAGATAATTTATTTTCCCACAGTAACTCAACTCTACTAAAATTCTAGTAAAACTAAAAAACAGAAATCTCTGAGTAAAAACTAAAATACAAGATTAAAAATTAACCAACACTCAGAATCTACTATCAGCATAAAAAGAAGCAGAGGGCATGTAGGAATGGCTATTTCTTCAGAGTTACAAGGAAAAAATCACAGCCATGCTCTCCAAAATTTGACACATATCTATGAAATTCTGCAAAATGTAAGACAGAATAAGGATGAATATGCACAGATTAAACATACTTCTTTAAACCTCAAAAATTCTCTAGTTTCTCAAAAAAATGTTGCTATCCTTAGTATTTTATTATGGTCTTTTTCATTAATTATATTTACTAGAATAGGCAATGATTGTGTATTCAGAAACCCAGACTGACATACTGACATTGAAGAATGACATGGGTGTTGAGCCTGCAGAAGAAAACTCTCTGTATGTTTATGTATGATCCAATGTTGTATCCAGCTGGGATTTTCTGAAGTAACATGGAGAGATGGTATGCACACACACACACACACACACACACACACACACACACACACACAGAGAGAGAGAGAGAGAGAGAGAGAGAGAGAGAGAGAGAGAGAGAGAGAGGGAGGGAGGGAGGGACAGGGGGAGGGAGAGACAAAGAAACAGAGAGATCAACCTGACTAACAAAGAAAGAGAGAGTCACTATAACACAATGGAGAGCTGAAAGTGTAAGGGACTTATTGTGAATGAGCCACAGCTTGAATGCTGGTAATGGAGAGGTTCTTTTCAACTAAGAGAAGATATGTCTGTTATGAGAAACATGGCCAATAAAGCTAAATTAGAATACTGGCATCACCATATCATTGCAATGGAATTCAATTCAAAGGGAATAATGGAATCTGAATAAACATTAAGCCATTCAGGGAAATTGTAGCAAATTATTTATATTTAAAGCAAGGAATGCAAGGAAGCTGGATAACAGTGAATAACACATTCTAAGAGTAAAAAGATATTTTGAGACAATTATTTCTCCTCAAAGAAAATACAAATAGCATGAGTTGTATGATGAGAAAAGGAACTGCAATATCACAAATGTACAAAAATTAATCTATGAAATAGGGAAATGAAAACTAACAGAACTAAGTAAATGAAAAATGATCAAAGTACAGAGTCAATAAATGATCACATTAGAAGAAACTAAATTAAATATTAACATTGCTGAAAATACACTAACATTTAATGAAAGCCACATAAAAGAATTATAACACATAAAAGCAAAATAGATATTGAAATATTAAAAAAAAATACCTGAAGACCAGACAAAAGTTATGCAGCTCACCCCAAATGGTTACTCTGCTGAATGAAGCAAGACTTATGAAGGCTAACAAAGGCTGGAATGTGAGGCTAAAAATGATATAATGTTTCTTAGGGGGAAAAATGGTACAGGACATTCAGTATTAGACCTTATCTAGAAAAGAGTTGCTGAGTTTCAAGGATAAATGAAGATACATGTGGGCATTCAAGAAGAAAGAACAAGTCAGTCTTTTACAAAGAAGGTTCTATTCTGTACTTGACATGGTAGATTAGTTGATACAAGACTTATGCCCCTGGTTAAAGAAAACTGAAGAGGATGAACAAAATGGAAAAAAAATAATTATTTCCAGACGGTGGGAACAAACAGTTCAGAATGATTGTGCCAATATAAGGGAAACAAGTTTTCTGAACACTAACCCATGATAACTGTGTGCCTACAGCTTTTTGTAAACCTAAAAACAGTGAGAACCAAGGCCACTACACTGGAGTTGCTTAGTGAAAAAAGTAAATATCAGAATTTGAGGAAGAAAGGTCTAGAAATAACACAGTAGATAATTTTAGTGTAAAGAGCTATGTAAGACAAAAGCCATTGCCTTCATCTTAAATCTCTCCTTTAATTTTGCACTGAGTATTAAGTTAGATTTACAAAGTGTGGAACTCTGGGATGACAAAAAAAATCCTATACGTTGACAACCTTAGCATTTTTAGGAATTTGTATTAGTCATGGACAGTTTTGAATTCCAATCAGCCACAACAAAGACAGATACTGAGTATTAGGTAGAAACCTCAGAAGAATTATGATTAGATAATGGGTAGAGCCTAAGTGAACTCAGAATCTTGTGTAAGTTGATTATGTAGAAAGCCACACACAAAACTTATTTTCAAATATCTTAAAATCCTACCTAACATAATCTCACTGGGTTCCAATGGATAGTTCCAGTCCAGTGTTCTCACAGTTGACCCTGGCTTTACTGACTGGGTCAGAAAGCAAACTCATGAATCTGGAAAAGTGACTGAAAGAGATGGGAGTGTGGCTGGTGAGGGTGGGGAGAGATATGAAAGGATAGGAGAGAGTGACTAGAATGCATTATATAGGGATAGGAAATATTCAGATAGCTAAACACACACACACACACACACACACACACACACACACACACACCGTTTAAAGAAAATATCAAAATTCAGATATTCAACAATGTAAAATGACAACATCTAAAGTTATTATTTTTCTAGTCATACTAAGAAGCAGGAAAATATAGAAACAAACCCAGATATGATAAACATGATGAAAATAGAAAGTAGAATGCAAAATTGTTTAGAAGAAAGCATAAGCAAAATAAGAATTAGAACATGCTAAAGCTCATAATTTTTTGAGTTGAAAAATAATCTTTGAAATAAAACCTTACAGAATGAATTTAATATTTCTGACACTTAAAAGCAACTTGAACCTGATCGCATGATTCTGAACCATAGCAATAAAAGGTAATCAGACAGTGGCCACAGTGCTGTGGAAAATACTTATTTTGATCTAATCCTATTTATCTACTTTTTGTTTCGGTAATGTATTTGGAGTCTTATTCAGACAATCTTATTCATACAAATGTTCTCCATAAGCTTTCTTCTGACAGTTTTAGTTTCTTGTTTCCCATGTGTGTCTTTGAACCATTTAAAGTTATTTTTGTTTTATAAATTATAGTTCATTTATTCATTGGCAGTTTTACTTTATTATTGTTTAGCTTTGCAACCCCTTATATATTCTCTAGATTAGTTTCCTTTCTGATGTATATCTGGTAAAAAATTTTCTCCCTTTCTGCAGGCTGTCCATTTAGTGATACATTCTCTGGATTGCAAAAGCTTTTAATATCATATACTACCACATGTCAGTGCTTAGCACCATTTCCTGTGCTATTGGAGTCCTATTAAGAAAGTTAATTTTTAAAGTGTTTTCTCTATATTTTCCTCTACTAATTTGACCTTTGATCCATTTTGATTTTTTAGCACAATCAGGGAATAATGATTGCATAGTCTCACTCATTTGCTGAAGTGATAAAAATTGATCACTTTCTTAGAGACTATAATAGTGTGTTATTAGAAGACAGAACTGGAGGAAGAATAAAGAAGTTGTAAACAAATACCAAAATAGCATTACATGGGGAGGAGGAAGAATTTATTCTAATGTTCTACAGTGCAGTGAAAAAAAAAATCAACAATCCACAATAATTTTAATTCATATCAAAATAGAGTTTTAAATTTACTAAGGCAGAGAAGTGGTATTTTGAAGAGATAAAAACTGAAAATTATCCTAAATTTATCATTATATATCCTATACTCATACCAAATTATTATACTGTATCTCATAAACAAGCAGCAATATTAACTGTAAAATATTTTCAATAAATGGGCTGGTGAGATGACTTATTGAGTAAAGATGCTTGCCTCCAAGCCTGATGGCCCTAAGTTCTATCCCTAGAACCCATAGAGAGGGAAGGAAGAACTTACTCATGCAACTCTATAACTTTCAATATTGGATTTAAATATACAATTCTTAAAAATAAAATAATAGAAAACATTAATCATTATCAGGTTCTTCATTCCTAACAGTAATCAAAATATTTAAGCAGAATAAGCAGAGGAAATGTTTCTATGCAAGCCTTTGTTTGATTCTTCTGCATTTATTCATATTTTCAAATCAATGACAAATAGCTAATGAAATATAATGCATGCATTATATGGTTCACATAAAACTATTGCTCACATTCCTTTCATATACTATGGATTTTGTTTTCTTGAAAACTGCAAGTTAAAACAGTTGATATTTTAAGTCTTACAGCAATCTATTTTCTAGTTTTAATCCTATTGTTCTATAATTGGATGCACTTTGTATTTATTATATTCCATGTATGACTAATTAGGAAACAAAACAAAGAGGATTAAATTGCCTTGCCTTCCTCTAAAAGGGTGCATTGTAACCTTTGTACCACTTTTAGGAGAGATACAGCCTAAAACTTTACTGAAATCAATACTATCAAAATCCAAACTTTTCTCAATAAATTGCAGTGTTGTTTGTGTTATTCACCAGGTTTAAAATCTTTCTGAGGAAGCCTTTTAATCACAAGAAGCTGTTATAGAGCACTATCCTCTGACCAGAAGAGCCATCAGAGTTACCAGAGAAGCTGTGACTACACACAAGAGACCTTCAAGAATTGGTATATCATCTCCTTATAGCAGGAAGGAATGGGGAGGGTAACTTCACCCTATAACACTTGCCTAGATTGCCCATGCTGCATATGCTCTTCAGTGGTGTGTATAGAGTAGAAGGTTAACTGAAGGTGTGTCTCCATCAATGCAGCTGTGAGAACGCTGTCATCAATGCTGGGATAAGATTCTTCAAAGGTGTGGCTACTTTGAGGTTACCCATATACCTTAAGTAACCACTCATTCATACTCTGTAAGAGAGTTTAATAAACTCACTGATTTCTGGATTTAGACTTTGATGGAATTGTACTTTTGTCTGTCAGTAATGCTGTTTGTGGTGAGAAATAATGTTTGAGTATCTCTAGAAAATAAAAAGTTCAAGCAATGACAGGTAATATATGTGATAATGCCTTAAAAATACCGGTTGCTTAAGATATCATTATGACAGCTGGGCGGTGGTGGCGCATGCCTTTAATCCCAGCACTTGGAAGGCAGAGCCAGGAGGATCTCTGTAAGTTTGAGGCCAGCCTGGACTACCAAGTGAGTTCCAGGAAAGGCGCAAAGCTACATAGAGAAACCCTGTTTCAAAAAACCCTATATATATATATATATATATATATATATATATATATATATATATATATCTGATATTTATCTTTTGAAAAGCTGATCATGATGAGTGTGTTTAGTTGACACAAAGGAGTATCATTAAGCTGCCACTCTGAAGTGTCTCAGCTCACCTGATTTGTCCAATGCTTCAAATTCTGTTTTCTTTCCTAGAAAATCATTGGAATTTTGTTGCTATTGCTTCTGTGGTTTGTTTTACCTTGGAAAGATCATAAAGATAATTAAGATTAACTAGTATTTATTAATCATAGTATATGATAAAATGTGAACTTTGCTCTTTAATATTGTGTCCTCTTTCTGAAGACAGGAAAAATATTTAGAGGGAATGTACATAAGAAATGTTTGCATGATAACTTATTTTGGGGGGAATTTTTTTATTTTATAATTTAATTTAATTTTACATATCAGCCACAGATTCCCCTGTCCTTCTTCCTCCCTCCCCCTGTCCCGCCCTCTCCCCAGCCCATCCTCCATTCTCATCTCCTACAGGGCAAAGACTCCCCTGGGGATTCAGTTCAACCTGGTAGGTTCAGTCCAGGCAGGTCCAGTCCCCTCCTCCCAGGCTGAGCAATGTGTCCCTGCATAAGCCCCAGGTACCAAACAGCCTGTTCATGCACCAAGGACAGATCCTCTTTTAACATTTTTATTGTGAGCCTAGCCACAATGGCTCAACTATCTATCTAACCCATTTTTATTTCTTTCTCTCTACTTTCTCCCCATTGACAATACATTTTTCTCATACAATATATCCTGATTAATTTCCCTTTTCTCTATTCTTCCCAATCCCTACCCAGCTCCCTTCCCATCTGGATCCACTTAAATTTAATACAACACTATAGACAGCAGTCAAGATATATAACTAGCCAAGAAGTCCATCAACAGATGAATGGATAAAAAAGGTCAGATATAGATGACAGATAAATCCATAGAAAGATAGATAAAGAGATGAGATAAATAGTAATGTGTGACTAGATAGATAGATAGATAGATAGATAGATAGATAGATAGGGGCTGAATAATAGTCACATATAAAGAACAGAATAATTTTATTTGCAAGAGAAATTGGTAGAGTTACAGACTATCATATCAACTGCAATAAGACTCAGGAAGATAAGTATCTCATTTTCTTTCACATGTGCAAACTGCAAAAATATTAATCAAAGCAGAATAGGACTAATGGGGAAAGGAATGGGGACCTGGAAGGGATAAACTGGGGTTAAAGAGATAGGGAAAGTTAAAACTACAGCAAAGCATGGCATATATATTCCATAGAAATGTCATAGAAATTACCTACTAATCCATATCATTGAGTTAGTAACTATAATGAAATAAAAACAAAACAAAATCCCCAAATGGATTGTATAGTGCCTAGTATTGATTTGTTAAAGATTTAATATCATAATCTCAATTTTTCCAAAAAAAAAAATTCTGGCCTCAGATGTTCTCTGAAACTATGAAGGAAGAATTCAAGACTCCTTTCTTTATGCATCTTTCATGCTTCTAAAACCAGGAGGAGGACACTGTCAAAATCAGCTAGAGATGAAGCCAGGTCCCCTTGAATCACATTAGCTTTTTTATTCAGTTGCTTTCTGGGAGCAGAAAATGCCTTAGGTTCTCTTTCACAAATTCAAAGATGGTCTAGGTTAGATCTTGTCCTGAGGGTGCTCTTCTTTTGTCTCATTGAAGAGCAGAAGGCCTTTCCAAACTGCACATTTTGTAATCCTTTCTACCCCACGTGCTCTTTTTCTTTGTAGACCTGCATAAGTATTATTAGTATTAATCACTCCACAGATTCAACATTATGCAGCTTTGAAATCTCACCTAGTCCTGGCCCAAGACAAGGAACTATAAGCAATTAAGGAATGCTGAGATCAGAAGAAAATATTCTTCTTAAGGAGGAGTCCCCAAATTGATTATTCAATACCAAATGAGCATTCCTGAAATCATATACATAGAAGTAACATTATACAGACACAGAGGTTGTATTTAAATTATATTATTTA
The DNA here is from genome assembly GCF_004664715.2 of Peromyscus leucopus. Classification (NCBI taxonomy): domain Eukaryota; kingdom Metazoa; phylum Chordata; class Mammalia; order Rodentia; family Cricetidae; genus Peromyscus; species Peromyscus leucopus. Next base: position 129,588,789 of record NC_051083.1, read on the forward strand.
TAGTAGTATATAAACATATTAGCTCATATAATGTATATATGTATATATATATATATATATATATTAATATGTAACAACAATTAAAGAGAAAGCAGATAGAGGTCATGAATTTGAGAGGGAACAAGGGTCAGTACAAAGGAAAGGCTAGAGAGAGGAAAGAAAAAGGGTGAAGTTAAGTGATTGCATTTTAATTTTAAAACATTTTAACAATGTTCATGATATTAAGTTAAATTATAAAATAGATAAACTATAAGTGCCATGAAAGAGTTTAAATTTTACAAGAAGTATTGCTCATACAAATTATTTATATGAAATCTGAAGCAATCATGTAAAAATAAGGTATTTATGAAACATTTATATAAATTAATAATACTATATAGCATATACCAACAAATGTACTATTGATTTCACATACCTACCACAAATCTTCCATCTCTCTGAAGTATCACAATTTTACAGATGAAATACACATCTTTGATATTGAAAGTCAACATAAATCTGTTCAACAAGTCATTATCAGATATCCTTGTCTGTTTCATCCATTCTATGAATATCTAAATGATGAAAAGCACTTTCAAAGTGTAGGTAAAGAACATCAAATAGACAACAGGTGAATAGGTATAGAGAACACTTTTTTGTTATCTATGCTGTTGCCTAGACACTCACACCTTAGAGTTTCTAATGTAATATGATTTGAACCATTGAAATGGGATGAAAAAGAAAAAGTTGCAATCAGTGGAGAAAGTAAAAGGAGGACTTTTCTAAACTAAATGGGAAATATTTATAGTAAATGTTGGTTAAGTGAGTAATCAACTCATACTTAATTTTAGTTTATATACTGACTTAAATCTTCATTAGAATTTATTTTTTGTTAGGGATAAAGTTCAATGATAAAATATATTTTTGATTTGTAAGTGCTTAGTACAGACTTTCAAAATATGCATTTGTTTTTCTAGGTTAGATGTTCAATTTTTAGAAGAAACTTTCTTTTTTACAATACCTAAGATATATACGGTTTGTGCCTACATTTGTTCACATAGTGCCTGTAAGTTATTCAAAAGTTTGTTGTCCAAATGTCCAGTATTTTCAATATGTCTATTCCATTGAATTATATTTAAGAAAGTCATACATGCCTTTTTATAATGCTCAATCTGCCTCATTTTTTAAAACTCTAAAGCAGGGTACTTTTCAAATTTTCTTCAAAACTTCAGACTTTATGACCCCCCCTTAGAAAACATTGTTCTCATCTCCATATAAGTGTTGATATGATGTTAGATGCTTTCCTTATTGTAATATTTATTACAATTTCATATATACTTCTTTCATCTTTAGGGTTTGTTTCTGAAACGAAATAATTATATGAAATCAGGGACAGTTCCTACTTTAACTCATCATGTTCACTCACAAACCAACACAAAATATGGCATAGATTACAGGCATGTAATAAGTATTGAAAGAAAAAAATAAATGAACATGTAAATTAAGTATTAACATATAATAGTAAATATATGTGAGACTTCATTTCCCTATTTGGAAATTTGGAAATTAATACCTGTTTCAAATGAGTATTCATATGAGTGACCTTGTCACAATAAAAGTAGTAAATCAAATATCAACTTCTATATTCAATTAGTAGTAGGCATCAACCTTTTTCTATATTTTCTATATATGATTAATAGTACTCATCAGCCTTTTTGCATATGGATTTCAGTGTAGAGGTTAAGCAAATAAAAAAATAACAAACACATGGACATCAAAATGAAGCACAGAGAAAAGAAGTTGCTTTTGGAGTTTAAGCATACATAAATAAGATAAGTAAATCAAAGTTTGCTGGCAGAAGGGGAGAGATAGGAAAGGATTAATAAAGATTATGAGAATGCATATAATTTTTTATTGTAATGATAGTATATGTGTGGATTAGAAATTCATCATGCTATACATTAAATATGATCGGTTTACAATTGAATAGACATTATACAAAACAAAACTATAATAGGATATAATCTTTGGATTTTTTTTACAATGAATCTATTAAAAGAGGGGAAGCAAGTACAAAGATATTTAATCTCAGTGAAGTATTGTCCCAGATTCTCCTTTTGTCTCTAAATAAATAAAAATTAGAATATCTCAATAATAATGTTAGGTGAACTGAGATATTCCTATAAAACACCTATTTTTTCCAATTACAAAAGGCAATTCAATAAATACTTTCATTTTAACATGACAAATCTACAGTCTGTTGGCAAAGTAGAATTAAATCAACTTTTCTGTTGTTTATTCATCATCTTTCAATGGGAATTTCATTCAATGTTTGGGAAATCTCAAGCTTATAATTGACAAAAATGTGTCAAATATGCTTATTATTTTAGTTCTAGAGCAATTAGTGGAAAAAATGTAAATTGTCCACTAATGAAGACATCTGATAGCCAGTGCTCTTGGGAACTTTGACAAATTTCTGCTAATTATACATGTGCAGCTCATATCTACAAAGTATTTGAATAAATATAGTACCATGAACAAGAGTCAGTAAACAGAGAAATTATTATATTTGGATCATTTAAAGAAGCTAAAAAAGAGTAAGACATATAAAGGAACATTATGCATCACATGTTTTTTTAAAAGTTGTCAAATGTCTATGGTGAGGTTAATGAAAACAAGTTGAAGATGATAGATTGATTAGAAATTGCACAATTATCCATTCTAATTAACATAAAACCATTATCATCAAAACATTAAACAAACATTTGCCACTGTTCCAGCTGCTTCAGTGCTTATATCTTTCTGCTCTTACCTTATGCTTACAGGTCCCTTCAGCAGTTTCAGAGTGTTGATCTGATTTTATCTTAGCTCTCCACTTAGATTCAGCATTCACATTCTCCAAGTCTGTATTACATATTATCAGTTGGTTTTCGTGCCTCCCCACCCACTTTTAACATAAATGACAATTTGGTGCTATGTCTCTCTACAACGTCTATCTTTTCTCACCATTATGCAACTCCAGAAATTTTTTCATGTTACATAACCAAAATGTTATAACTAACAAACTGCGTGTTCACATTCCTACCCTCTCAACTCCAGACAGCTGCTCCAATACTTTCTCTGTAAGTTTGACTTCTTTAGATAATTTACACAACTGGAACCAAAGAAAGTTTGCCTTTCTGTGACTATCATTTTTATCCAACAGAATATGCTAAACATTGCTTCATACATGTTATAAAATGTGCCATAATTTTAAATGCTAACTAATATTGCTTAGTCTCTGTCACATCTTAACACTTGCTTATTGATACTAGATTGAATCATTCTGCAAGCATAGTGCACATGCATATACAGTCTGTTGGTTTTCTTGCATACTGATTAATTCTGTCATAACATTTCCCATTCTTAGTCATAGTATATATTTAATTTTTATTATGAAATAGAAAAACTACTTAAAATGTGTACCATATAATGTTAAAGATAATGGTACTGGCATTAATATAATAATAACCCCAAATCAAGTCATGGAACTCTTCCAGGATTATCATAAATACACAAGTCATCATTCACAAATAACTTATTTTTTCATTTTCTTAAGGGTTATTCATTTTGTTTTATGTTTGAGTTATTTACATGCATATATGTAAAGGTATCATTTGTGTGCCTAGTGCGCTCAGAGGTGAGAAGACACTGAATTCCTTACAATGGAAGTTATGAATGTTTGTAAGCCACCATGTGGCTACTGGGAAATGAACCTTGGGTCTCAACAAGAAGAACAAGTGCTTTTTACTGCAGAGACACCATTCTTGCTCCACAAATGAAACTAAATTAAATAGAACATATTACATTAAATGATTATGATAGAAAAGACATGATGGAATCCATAAATCAATTATCTAACACAGAAGTTATGAATTACTCAGGCTGGAGCAACTGCTCAGTGGTTAAGGGAGCTTACTGGTCTTCTAAAGGATCTGGATTCAGTTCCCAACATCCACATCATGGGTAGTTCACAACATCCTGTAATACTAGTTTTAAGAGATCTAGTACCCTCCTCAAGCCCCTGTGGGCACAGTGCTTATGTGCAGCATCCCTCCAAAGAAACACACACAAATAAAAATTAAAAATATTATTTATGGAAGAATTATAAAATATCAATCAAACCAGTCCAGAGACTGAGAGAAATGATGAAAAGGACTGGAAAAATAATAGAAATAAAGTTTAAAATAACACAAACAAGTTTTTCAAAACTAATGAATGAGGGAGGGACATTTGTGCAATCAACAGCAACATTGAAAAGATAGAAAGGATATAATCATAAATATATATATGTAAAAATAAAAATAAAAATTTGTTACCATAATTAATTCTAGGCCAAAGAAGCTGCTTCTTGCAGTAGGCTATAGATAATTCAGAGATTCATAATTGATTAAAGTGCTGATAATAAGGGATTGTTGAGTATTCAGTCTTAAATGAGACATCTATATCATCTACAGGGTTCAGGAAACATCACAAAGAAGAGTCAGAAAAAAATTAATAGCTGAACTGTGGAGAGGAGCTTTATGAAAACCTCTGTTTTCTAGATATGGCATGATCGTTGCAAACAGTTATGCACACATAACAGTTGGGGCTATCTACACAAGGCCAACACAAAAGAAAACATGGAAGTAAGGGGAGGTTAGCTGGGAAGAAATGGTGCAAGCAGATATGTGAGGGGGATACAAGAGAATAATTAGGTCCAAAATACATTGTGTACATATATGAAATCATTAAAACTGAAAAAATGGATGTTAGTAGAATCTATCATTCTGAGTACTAGAAATATTTCTCATATGAAAAATAGTCATTGATTTTCAGCCGGTTTTCCAAAAGGTGGTAAAATCTTTAAAACCAAAATGTTTCAGAGTGGAATCATATGTCCTTGAGGTAAATTAAATATTCCTGATTCCAACATGCACTGAGTCAGGATGGGTGCACAGTAGAGGAAGGAAATCAATCACTTTTGTTTAAATTGCTGGTGTCTTCCTGTGCTCCACAGCATGGCCTAGTTCATTTTCTCTGCTAAAATATGCTTATGTCTTGAATAATTAATGTATGTGTTTCCCAATAATAAAGAGAAAGCAAAAAAAGATCACATTCAAGAGAGAGAGAAATATCAAAGATTCTTAAGTAGCCAATATTTCATATTATATCTTTTGATTTATTATTTAGTTAGTTTGAATTAATAATAACTATATATACTTAAGGGAAACAATGTGAAGTTTTGATACTATGTATGTATTGAATATGTTAGGTTCACTGATATATTACCTCAGTACTAACCTTACAAATAGATGTGGTTATTTAATGTTTTCTCATGATTTTATTCTATTCAAAACTTCTTTATTACCATTGTGTATAATTTCAAAGTTTATAACTTTCAGAGTAGGTGTTTAAATTTTTCCTAGCACAAAGTCCATCTTTCCTGGAAAAGAAAAATTTGACAATTGACAAGAGCAAGTCAATCACAATCATGTTACAGAAAATCAGGAGGAGATGGAGACTGGAGAAGAGATAGACACATTCTCCTTGATTCAGAGAAGAGTCTCTTCTTCCAATGAGACCAGTAGAAAAAAGTAAGGCTCAGCAATAATCATAAGAAACATTATGTTGCCAAGCATAATGGCATATATTATGCAGGCCATTCCCCAAGTCTTCTATAATCTTCCAAATAAATCTATAAATTTAGGATCATAATTTTAAGGATACAGACAGTGTGTACCTCAGTGGTATTAAATGACTTGTCAATGATCACTTGACTGCTAAAAAGCAGAGGGAAATTTAAACCTAAAAAATACTGAGTCTAAAATATGGCTGTAAAATCCATGAACTAAGATTTTTGAAAACCAATGTTTTATCTTAAAATTACATTCATAATTGTCAAATAATGGAAATTAACAGCATTGCTTAAGAGTATCTTAATGAGTTGCAGCAGCATTCAGAAAGGAGATGTCTGTTCTACAAAATATCCCAAATTGCATAGGATAGTACCCTCAATTAAAAGAGTTATGATGTCAAAATTCTTAGTAGTGGTTCAAATGAGAAACTCTGAGCTATACATTGACTACATTAAAAATTCAGTGGAATGTGAAGGCTGAGTGCTTGAAGAATGGCTCCTGTTTTATGGAGATCTATTTATGAAAAAGAATTGCCTTTCTTTTCATTCTAGGTTTAACAGGATGTAGATGTAACCAACCGTCTTATTAAATAAGAAACACAGAACCAATGTAAAAGAGCAAGCCAAGAGGTCAGAGGTCAGAGGTAAAATCTTACCCTTCCTCCTGTGGTGCTCCTAGCTCTCCAAAAGAGAGCTACCTCCTGTGTCTTTGTCTTTATTATAGTCTTTCTGTTCTGCCTTCTCATTGGTTGTAAATCCAAACACATGACTGCCTCATCACTGCCTGTAAGTACAGCCTCCAGGTCTTAAAGGAGTATGTCTCCAATGCTGGATATATCTCTGAACACAGAGAGATCTACCTAGCTCTATCTAACAAGCACTGGGATAAAAGGTGTGTGCCACCACCACCACGGTCTTGCTATGGCTCTAATAGCTCTGACCCCCGGCCAACTTTATTTATTAACATACAATTCAAATCACATTTCAGTAAAAATAAAATACCACCATATTTCCCCTTGCTGTGGATATTACTCTATATAAATAAAACACTGATGGCCAGTGACCAGGCAGGAAGTATTGGCGGGACAAGGAGAGAAAAGAAATGGGGAAAGAGGAAGAAGGGGAGGAAGACACTGAAGCCACTGCCAGGACAAGCAGCACGTAAAGACACCGGTAAGCCACAAGCCACATTTAATTTAAGATATAAGAACAGTTAGCAAGAAGCCTGCCACAGCAATACAGTTTATAAGTAATATAAGCGTCTGAGTGATTATTTTATAAGTGGATTGTGGGACTGCGGGGCTTGGGGAACCTGGAGAGAAGCCCTCCAGCAACAAATGGCCCTCCAGCAATATTCCCTTTTCTATTTTAATAAAAATAAAAAAGCAAAAGGTTATAACTAACAAAAGAAAAACTGTATACAAAACTACAATAACTATATACAATATATACAAGTAATAAATAACTAAACAATGTCTAGTCCATTTGTATTTGACAAATCAGAGAAAATAATTCCATTATCTATCCTATTTTGGTAAGTCCAAAATGTATCTAATTCACTTTCTATCCTAATTAATCTTCAAATATAACTAACTAATCTTCAACTATAACTAACTAATCTTCAACTCCCTCAGAGACCCAAGAAGGAAATAACATTAGCTAACAAAAATAAAAACAGGAAGTGCATGCAAGCAACTTCCAAAAAATTTGTGAGTTGACAGAAACAGCCAGCTGCCTGGACAGTCACCTGAGGTTTCTCTGCAGTGTTGGGCATCATCTTCAGCCTATAGGCTTAGTGTATCTGACAGACTCATTTGTGAAGTAGGATGTACACAAGATCAACAGTTCAACCTCACATTGGGTGAGAGCAGTCCATGTACCAGAAAGACCTGAATTCCACTAGTATCATGGAATGATTCAGGATTTTAAATTCTGGAAATTGTTGACATTTTTTTTAATTCAGCTGTCCATTCTTCTTGGCCGTGTATATATGGCTTCATCTCAGCATCCCCTTCTTCTACACATCCCTCTATTAAATGCCAGTCTACTACTGAGAGGTGTGAGCTTAGTTACTCTTCAAGAATAACTGTTTCAGCTGCTGTTCCATTGCACAACAGAAGCCATCAGCCCACATTCTACCTGCTAAGCTGCCTTAGAAGAAAAGGGTACTGTACCTTTTCCAGACTGCGAAGGACACTTCAGGGATGGTGTCATATTGTCCTGGCCTCAGAAGATGCCTTTTGATAAAGCCATAACCACACTTGTTTTGGCAACAATCAGTAGTCATTTGTTTGTCCTGTTGATTTGAGGATACTTTGTTGTCCAGTGGCTAACTTTTGCCACAATGAAAGTTAACTCCATAAGCAGTTTGTTCAATGCCCATATTTTCTCTGAAGTAGATTTGTAATACCAGGAGCTGACATGTCTCAAAAAAGAAAAATTTCTAAGTTATTAAAACATTTTAAATGCCATATTCTGTAGATCTCTGAAGGGTTTGAATATGACCTGTCTAAAATATATCTTTTCAATTTTTAAAACATATCTAATATGACTACAAGTTCTATTGTAATGTATAACTACTAACTGTCATTTATTTATATCCTAATAGTTGGTAATAATAACATTCAAGGATCAGAAAATTCCATTACATTGCTAAATGAATGGTATAAATACAATTAGAAATATACATATAGCATTTTCCAACAATATCAATTTCAAATTTGTATACAATATAAAACAATCCAATCCAATGTAAAGTTTTTAAAACTAGTAATTGTCTTTTTCTTTTTCTTTCTTTCTTTCTTTCTTTCTTTCTTTCTTTCTTTCTTTCTTTCTTTCTTTTTTTTAAACAAGAACCTTAAATCTAATCTCTTTTGCTTAGTCTTTTTCCTAACCCTTGACAACAACTTGTAACCAGCCCCCCTAAATAATGAAAATTATCCCAGACCCAAAACCCATTAAAAAGACAAAAAAACCCCACCTGTCCCACACCATCTCTTTGGGAATGTGGGTGTCATATTCTTAAAATTGCTTCCTGCTGGGTTTGGGCAAAGTTATCTTTATCCTGAAAGAAGAATTTTAGGTTAATTGTCAAATTCTAGGAAAGGTAACTATATCCTTCATTATTATCCAGTCTGTGTATAATGCCAAAGTTCAGGGTTTATCTCAAGTCCTTATTCAAGTAGCCTTTGAGACTGGATCATCTCAGCTAGTCATCTCAAAATTGCTCTGAACACCTTGTAGTTCAAAGTTGATCTGTAGATGATATTTGTCAGCTTAATAATAGTATTATTGTCTACATGGAATTGTTGTTGTTGTGGGGCCCCATCTTCATTCTGGAGACTTCAGTTGATGTTAGGCCTGGCCGTGAATTCCTTCAGAAAACTGATAAGACACTCGAACTCAAATACGTCTATATACAGCTAATTGAAGCCTTTTTTCTAGAATTATTTAGTACTCTTTATGACCATTCATATCTTAACAAAGTTTAAAATGTATGTATGTATATAGAATGAAAGTTTAAAATGTATGTATGTATATAGAATCAAAGAGTTGAGATTAGTAATAGAATAGTCCCTTAATTAATTTGGCTTTTCTCCTGTCCCATAGCAGAAGATGGCTCTTTTATTCTGGCATGATACAGGGAGTTTGCATTTTCCTTTTAACAACATGCTTGAGTATAAAGAAGGAGAGAGCCATTCTTCAACTCCAAAGTCAGCTTTAAATTTTAATTGAACTGGGCCTATTAAAAGACCAATAGTGTTAAATCTTTAGAGAAGAGAAGAAACAAACATTTGGGAAGTCATAAAAGTTCTTAGATAATATATACCTATACGCCATTTCACACTGTTTCCTGGGATAGATGATTTGTCCCTTTTCTTCAGTGGTCTCACTTGTCCTGTGTTCTTCAAATTCCTTAACCTACATTTTCCTAAAAGACAGAAACAAAAACCTTTCTCCAAGACTAATTTTGGGGATTTTCCTTTTTTGCAAGTTATTATCTGATTAAATGAAAAGGCATATGTTACTGGTACAAGTTAGTTTAAATTGGAAGCTCATGCTGGTTGATGAACTTTCAACTCCTCTAATTAAGAGGTCTCTTTTGTTCAAATCGAAACTTTATCAATTTTGATGGTATCCAGAGCTTATCTTCTCTGGTACAAACAAAAGCAAAACCTTGTCCCCAACATAATACATACCCTGGTTTCATTCTGAGGTCAGCACATGCTTAAAGTATATAGGTTGTTTTAATTCTGTAGTTTTTTCTATTATCCAATGTCTCTCTGCAGCTGTTGTTCCTTTCTCATTGGCACTGGGAAAATTCAAAGTTAATAGAGCATCATGCAGTCTATTTCTTGGGGGTTTTGTTACCCTGTTCTGTTTATTTAGATATCCTTTAGAGTTCTGTTTGATCTTTCTATAACTGATTGACCTGTAGGATTATGTGGTATGCCTGTAATATGCTTTCTATTATAATAAGCAAAAAACTGTTTCATTTTAACAGAGACATATAATGGAGCATTGTAAGTTTTGATTTGTGTAGGTATACCCATGATGGACATAACTTATAGCAAAATAGTGATTACAGAATCAGCTTTTTCAGAACTCAAAGCAGTTGCCCATTGAAATCCTGAATAAGTATCAATGGTGTGGTATACATATTTCAGTTTTCCAAATTCTGCAAAGTGAAACACGTACATCTGCAAGATTTCATTCCCCTGAGTACCCTTTGGGTTACATCTTGCTGGTAATGGTGTTTGATTGTAGAAAGAACAAGTAGGACATTTCTTTACTATTTCTTAGGCTTGTTGTCAGGTTATGAAAAAATCTGTCTTTAAACCTTTACTATTGACATGATGTTTTTTTTATGAAATTGTGAAGCCTCCAGCACAGTTCCTATCAATAATTAATCAGTCTCATCATTGCCTTTTGCTAGAGGGCCTGGAAGACCAGTATGAGATTGAATGTGAGTTATATATAAAGGATGATTCCTTTTCCTGATTGTATCTTGTAATTGAATAAATAGTGAAGTTAATTCTGAAGCACCAGGGATAAATTCTGCAGTCTCAATATGTAATACCACTCTTTCAGCATACTGAGAGTCAGTTACTATGTTGAGATCTTCTGAAAAATCCATTAATGACAACAAAAAAGCATACGATTCTTTTGTTTTGTTTTTGTTTTTGTTTTTGTTTTTTGTTTTTTTTTGTTTTTCGAGACAGGGTTTCTCTGTGTAGCTTGCGCCTTTCCTGGAACTCACTTGGTAGCCCAGGCTGGCCTCGAACTCACAGAGATCCGCCGGGCTCTGCCTCCCGAGTGCTGGGATTAAAGGCGTGCGCCACCACCGCCCGGCCCGATTCTTATTTTGAACTGAGTAATAAGGACTTTGAACCACTTTACTTAAATTTTCTTTCTGATTTTTAACCTGCCTTTCATTGTTTGTTGGCATCTGTATAAAATGTACGAACTCCAGACATAGGTTTTTCCCATACAATTCGGGGCAAGATCCAATCAGCTCTCTTTATAAGAACAATTCTATCACTTTTGGGATATTTGCTGTTAATTTCTCCCAAAAAATTACTGCAAGGTCTTTGCAAAGGTTCATTTTCTGCCCACAATTTTCCAATGTCCTCCTTAGTTAAAGGTATGACAATTTCTGCTGGGTCTATTCCCGATAATTGACAAAGTCTCATTTTCCTTTCCAAATCAAGTCAGAGAATTTTTTCCACATAAGTTTTTAATTTTTTATTCGGTTTATTTGGTAAAAATATCCATTCCAATATAATATCTTCCTTCTGCATTAATATTCCAGTAAGAGAATGCCTAGAAGGTAAAATAACCAAAATGAAATCCAGCTTTGGATCAATACGATCCACGTGCCCTTCGTGTACTTTCTTTTCTACCAAGGCCAATTCTTTCTCAGGTTCAGGTGATAATTATCTTGGACTATTTAAGTCCTTGTCACCTTCTAAGGTTTTGAACAAATTATTCAGTTCATCATTTTTTTACCCCAACAATAGTTCATAGATGAGAAATATCTCCAAATAATCTTTAAAGTCATTAAGAGTCTGTAGTCTATCTATCCTAATTTGCACCTTTTCGGGTCTAATTTTTTGTAGTTCTATTTTATATCCTAAATAATTAATAGAATCTCCTCTTTGTATCTTTTAAGGAGCAATTTTTAATCCCCAGCAAGGCAAAATTTTCTTTACTTTTTCAAACATTCTTTCTAAAGTGTCTGTATTTGAGTCAGCTAGTAAAATATCATCCATATAGTGATAAATTATAGATTTAGGACATTTTTTACATATCACTTCCAATGGCTGTTGTACAAAATATTGGCACAGAGTTGGGCTATTCAAAATTCCCTGTGGAATTCTCCATTCTCCATTCTCCATTCTCCACAGAGTTGGGCTATTCAACATTCCCTGTTACCATTCTCCATTTACCAGATTTATTTTTAATAACATATACAGGAGAATTCCAAGGGCTGGTTGATTCTTCAATATGCTGAGCATTTTACTGTTCTTCTACCAGATCTTCTAAAGCCTGGAGTTTCTCTGTTGTTAAGGGCCATTGCTGAACCCATACAGGCTTGTCTGTTAACCATTTTAAAGGTAGAGCTGTTGGTGTCTTTGGAAGATCATCAGTTGTTGTGCCCTGTGCTTTTATAATATGGATGGCTGGTGACCACTCATTAGAACAATATCTTCTAATATTTCTCTCAGAAACATGTGCTAATTTATGATTTGTTTCTGAGATTGGAGGAATATTAATCTGAGTTGTTGCAACAAGTCTCGACCCCACAGGTTCATAGTTATGTTACCCACATATGGTTTTAATTTTCCTCTCTGTCCTTCTGGACCTATACATTCCAACCATCTTGCACTCTGTTTTTTATCTAAGATAATGTCCCAATTCCTAACAGTTGAACATTTACCTCCTGAAGAGGCCAAGTTGGATGCCAAAATCTGGTGCAATTATGGTAACGTCCGCACCTGTGTCTATCAGACCAGACAACAAAACACCATTTATTTTTATCATTAATTTTGGTCTTTGTTCATTAATAGAAGTTTGCCAAAAATTTTTCTTTATGTTTTCTCCTGAATTTTCTATTCTCTCTGTTTCATCATCCTGACCAGCATGGTTTATTCCAATAGGCATTTGGTTATTTAATCGCTCTGAGAAGGGGTTTCCTCTACTGCTGAAGGAAAAGTTTGAACTGGATTTGCTATAGGGGCCTGCATGAGGCCCCTCTGGAAGTTTCCTGAAGACTGAGGCAAAAGATTACCCTCTCTGTCCTTTGTTGATCTACATTCGTTGGTCCAGTGTTTTCCCTTACCATACCTTCTGCGTACTCCATAAGGAAGGGGCATTCTGTTGCCATTGTTCCTTGAAGAAACATTGTTTCTAGGAATGACCTGTTTACAGTCCCTTTTCAAATGTCCTTGCTTCCTACATCCTAAACATCTAACATTCCTCAAAACTTTTTAAATTGCTTCTCCTACTCACATATCATCATGCTCATGAGCCTCAACATTAACTGTGTCTCTAATCCAATCTTTCAAAGGTGCAGATCTTGCCTTTAATGGCCTGATTATTCTTTTGCATGCTGCATTTGCATTCTCAAAGGCCAATGACTCAATTATTATCTTACTAGCTTCTGAATCTGAGACTATTCTCTTACTGCTGAAGCCAATCTTTATAAAAAAAATCTGTGAAAAATTCTTTTGGGCCTTGCGTAACCTTTGTAAATGACTCATTTTTTTTCCTGGTTCCTCAACTCTGTCCCATGCATTCAATGCTGCCGTTCAACATAAAATTAGGGTTTGGACATCATATAAACATTGTGTTTGTACTGAAGCATATTGGCTTTCTCCAATAAGTTGATCCTGGCAAACTTGTATTCCTTTATCCCTCCATTGTTTTTCTATGTTTTTAGCTTCATCCTTGAACCAACTTAGCCACTGTAACCTTTGGCTGGGTTCAAGAACAGCTTGTGCCAGCTCCTGCCAGTCCTGTGGTACAATCCTATTATATGTTGACCAAGAGTTTAACATTTGCTTTACATATGGGGATTGCATACCATAAGATACTATTATTTCCTTAAACCTTTAAATACAACATTTCAATTGAAGCCCAAATATTTTGTGTAGTCATTTGATCAGGCAACTGCTGTACAGTTACAGGATAAATTAAGGGTGATTGTGTGAAAACAGGCTTTCTTTCTATAACCTTATGATCCAAACTTGAAACAACTTCACTGTTAATTTCTTCTGTCTGAATTTTTACAGGTTTAACAAGTTTTTCTAAAGCTGTCATCCTGGCACTTAAATTGAGTATCTTTTTAAATAGTAAAATGTGGATAAGCATAGTAATAAACTGCACAATTTTACCATTATTAATCTTCTCATACAATTGTTCCATTGTCAGACTGCCTAAAATTTCAAACATAACCCAATTTTCTTCCGATGTACACATACATCCCATTTTTTTTTTAATGTGGAAAAAATTTCTCTTGTAAATAGTTTCCTTTAAAATATCTGATATGTTATGACTTACCAAATCTGTGTAGAACAGTAGAAATCCGAGGAAATTTCAAAGCAGCCACTTAGTGTCCGAGGTGTGAATCGAGAGAGAGAGAGAGAGAGAGAGACAGAGAGAAAGAGAGAGAGAGACAGAGACAGAGAGACAGAGAGAGATAAAGAAAGCATAGCTGGCTAAAGCTTAAATCGAGCCACGTGTTCCCTCTTGAGCTGAGTCAAGGCTTGGCTCAGGCTTCCTTAAGCTCTGACCATGTGTGTTGTCTTTACAGGCAGGGGCCCTGTTTGGCAGGGCAGGCCTGAGTTGTTTGTAGCACCAGCTTTAAGCAAGTAGTTCACGGTTAGTCTGGCCCAGGGCAAGCAGATCTGGGCCTGGGCTAGGGAGCTGGCCGCCCTTGCAGGAAACCGGACCTGCCGCCAAGCCAAGCAGTTTTTAATGGATTCTTGTCATGTTGGGCGCCAAATGTAGATGTAACCAACTGTCTTATTAAATAAGAAACACAGAACAAATGTAAAAGAGAAAGTCAAGAGGTCAGAGCTCAGAGCTAAAATTTTACCCTTCCTCCTGTGGTGCTCCTAGCTCTCCGAAGGAGAGCTACTTCCTCTTTCTTTGTCTTTGATATAGTCTTTCTGTTCTGCCTTCTCATTGGTTGTAAACCCAAACACATGACTGCCTCATCACTGCCTGTAAGTACAGCCCTCCAGGTTTTAAAGGCATATGTTTCCAATGCTGGCTGTATCGCTGAACACACAGGGATCTATCTAGCTCTGTCTACCAAGCACTGGGATTAAAGGCGTGGGCCACCATCTCCACACTCTTGCTATGGCTCTAATATCTCTGACCCTCAGGCAACTTTATTTATTAACATACAATTCAAATCACATTTCAGTACAAATAAAATACCACCATACCAGGATGATGGTCTTCTGAAGTAACTTGGTAGCATTCATTGCTGGCTTACATCCAATCATTCTGGTAATACAAAAAAAAAAAAATTAGGTCAACTCTCATAAAACAGAGTATGGCATGTGCTTTATTTACCATTCTTTCCCAGTGTTCTTCAGGCTTTTTAGTATTCAGGTCATAAATCATCTTAAGACAATTAAAACATTTAAATTCAGCAACAGACAAATATTTTTAAACTTAATTTTGAATGTTCTAGCAAACTAAGTATTCTGAATACCAATAGCTTGCTGATGCTGCAGCAGATGTACATAGATGCAGTATGTTCTGGTTCTTGCTGACATGGTATATAATTAGCAAATGCTGGGGAAGCAGTTCAGTCTAACCTCAGGAAATACTTATGAATTATGTTCCCCAAAGAAAGTACTAGATGTATCCATGACTTGAATAGCAGGACTCCACAAGCACTGGGATAAGCATTAGCAGATGCTGATGTAAAAAGATCGAGTGTTAAAAAAATCTGAACAACTGATACCTTTCTTCCAAACGACCCATCCATATTCATCTTACTTCTATCTTCATCAACCATGGTGTTGCTTAATGTTTAGGATTATCCTAACCTTCAGAACTCAAATGACTTATTTGCACAAATTATGTGTCTACAGGTTTAAATATAAATGCATTAGCCATAGTTCAAGGCTATTATCTATCTTACTAGTTCCTGTGGTCCACATAATCCTCTAGTCAAAATAAACTGGGTATTTCTATGTCTCCAGAATGCCTCCTGCCTTACCTATGTTTCCATGAATAGACAAGATTCTCCACTTCTTCCATAACAGGTTTCTCAAGTGGTTAAAAAAAACAGCTAATGGGGCTGGAGAGATGGTTCAGAAGTCAAGAGCTCTGACTGCTCTTCCAGAGGTCCTCAGTTCAATTCCCAGCAACCACATGGTGGCTCACAACCAGCTGTAATGAGATCTGATGCCCTCTTCTGGCGGGCAGGGGTACATGCTGTATACATAATAAATAAATAAATATTAAAAAAAAAACCAGCTAAAATCATAGTCTCTGCTATTCTGAATCTTGATAGTGTGTTATTTGCCATTGTTAATGATGTCCTTTTCAGGCTGATGTTTAGAAGAAAATCCAAACCTGAATCTACTAAAAATAAAAATAAATAAATTAGTAAAATAAAGGACATATGAAAATAGAATTAATTATGAATGAATAATGGTATATTGGAAACTGATGTTTATGGTATAATAAATTTGTGCAAGCCAGTTCCATTATAATAATAAAAAGAGGAAAGGGCAGACATTTTCTATATTGCATCAATTAATGGGGTGAAAAAAAGCTTATTTGGGGAGAAAGAATATGAAAAATAATTTTGAGATTATTCTCTGTATAAAGAAGCAGTAGCCTTGGAGATACTGAAAGTTTTGAAAAAAAAAAACTTTCCCAAAAATTAATTTGGAAAAAAATAAATATAAGTTTTTGATTTATTTTATTTTTGCTTTCAAAGTTAAACATTTGTACTAACCATCAAGGTCTCTTTAAGGAGAAAAAAGAATTCAGATCAATTGTGTAATTTTTAAATTGTTAACTTTCAGCAAAGAGTGAAGAACCTAAGCAACAATGAAATATTTATTTCATCAACTCTTACTAATTAATACAAAAAATTACAATTAAAAAGTTTGCAATAGAAGATAAAGCAAAGTGAAATGATTCATTAGCATATCATCACGCATCTTATAAAAATGATTGCCATCATTCTTATATGACTGTGAGTTGACATCCACGTAGTTGTCCGCCTCAATGTCTTCAGTACTGGAATTAAGGCATGTACCACCAGACATGGCATTCTTAAAATTGTTTAAAGCACAAAAATTTGCCCTCTTTGTAAGAAAGGCATTAACAGAAACAATGCCTAATAAACACCAAATTGTGATAACATTTTAGATGTCACCACTCATCTACATATTTCTCTATCCAACAGAATGTCTAGCACTATAAAATATTTTTGCTTCTTCAGTCATTCTCCAGTTACTAGTACATAATTTGTAATATGTGATCACTTGTGGGAAGAAGAGATTTACAAATAGGCAAAAATTTTACATTCTGTTTTAGTTTTAACATGGCTTGTACATACTGGAATGTTAAAAATCATTGCACTTATTTGAAAACTGCACAGACGTTTAACTTTCCTACTGTCTGCATACACAGAGTATCTGTAGAGTTTTTATGACATCTACTTGATTTGACCCACCCATGCAGAATGGTGATTAAAATATAGATACAGCTCAACTATTATTTTCTAATTTTAAAGTTTCATTGGTAACAAATTATAGAAAATTGATAGTAAAATAAAATCTGAGGATTGTGCCTCAAACTTATGTTAAAAGGAAACATGACAATAAGAGATTATTTCAAAATCAGATATCTCCTCATATAATAGATATGCAGAATATAAAAGGAAGAAATGGTATGTTTAAGGAAAATCTTATGAACTATGAAGTTTTCCAATAGGATAAAGTCATTTTGTTCCTATAATGTATCACTTAAAATAGAATCTAGAATAATGAATGGTGAATATTGAATGGAGACTTTTAATCTTTATAAATGTTGAAAGCCATATACATTTCAAGAAGTGTTACAAGAAGCAGGACCAGTTAACTAATATGTTAATGGTGATTACTATTATATGGATAAAGTAAAAAATATCCTTTGGTTGAATTAATGCTACTTATGAATAAAAATGTAATTAATGAAAACTAGGAGAAAATTAGGTATCTATATTATTAAAGGAAAACTGATTTACAAAATGGAACCATGAAACAATATATAATTGTATAAAACTATCTTAAATACTTCAGTGATAATACAATTTGAGAGTCTCTATTAATTTCTATGCTCTGCTGTCCACTATATTTACTCAAAATATAATAAACAAATATTTATTCATTTGCAATCCAAAGCTATTTACATATTTTCAGAGTGAATATTCGGATCTGAGTAAATCAATCTATTTTGTGTGTAAATATATTGGGCTAGGGTTGATAATTATATTGTAAAGTTAATAATTATTCTAATATCTGTGGATTTTATTGAGTTCCAAATGATAAGAATTAGGCAGTCCATATATCACTAAATAGAACGTCTTTCAAATTTCATAAATAATAGAAATAAATCTGCTTGCATTGTTAAATATTCACCAGTGACAAAAATAATACTATTTTACTAGAAGTCTGCTCTTGTCCCCAAAGGATCTCTATTCCTGTATATAGTGGGTCAATGGTAGAACTATTAACTAGGATCACCATGTTCCTGGATCACCAGTACCCCACCTTCCTCAAAGAAACAAACAACCAAATAATTAAAACCACGTACTTGTTTTAGCCACACACCATTTATCTAGTAACTTTTATAAATTTGAAATAATGAAAGACATATTTTCTGAACTCACACATACTACATTCACTCAGTACCTACTAGGTACTTCCTTTCTTGGAGCTATCCCTTAAATACAGCTCTACAACCTACCCTATAAAAGTTACTCTACATATTCCATATTTCCATAAGACATCAATAGTTGTCCAGTTTACTGGAACAGCACAGAAGTATATCATCACCTGACTCAGAGTGTTCTCAGAAGGTACCATTTCTGAGATTCTAAGAACAGAAACAAATGAAGATGCATTTTTAAATTGAAATATATGAAGTAGATTGAAGATATTTGGGAAATAATTATGATGATAAGGACATTAATAGAAATAAATTAAAAAAAACATATTATAAAGGAAGAAGTGAAAATCTATAAGGCACCAGAGATATTGCAGGAGACTCCTCATAAACAGATCTAATGAACTTGGTTTTTGTGAAGTGTAAATAAATACAACAAATTCACAAGCACTTTTGAACAGATGAGTTATTGGTGCTTTTCCCCCTAACATAATCTCTATATTTTATAAATGTTATGCAACTATCCTGAAATGGCTCTTCTAATTATGTAAATGTCCATTCACTCTACCAATATTCATTGGATACATATTATGTCCTTTTTCCAGTGTCCTGTGTTCAAAGTACATACAGGAGACAATTGGACAATATTTCCTCACTGTCCTCACATTACAAGTCCTAGTTTACCACATTCTCCCTCACTGTCCTGTAGAAACAAAAGAACTCTAAATTACCTATGAGGTTTGTGGTGGTACTGTGTTCCCTAAAATATTGTGCACCCTAATAAACTTATCTGGTGTCAGAGATAGAACAGCCACTAGATACAAAGGCTAGAAAATGGTGGTACTCACACCTTTAATCCTAGCATTCCAGAGACAAAAATCCCTTGGTCTCTGTGAGTTCAAGGCGACATTGGAAACAGCCAGGCATGGTGGCACATGCCTTTAATCCCAAGAAGTGAGGCTTTAATCCCAGGGAGTGATGGCAAAAAGAGAGATATATAAGGCATGGAGACCAGAAACTAGAAGCATTTGACTGGTTAAGCTTTCAGGCTTTTGAGAAGCACAGTTCAGCTGAGAGCCATTCAGATATGAGGACACAGAGGCTTCCAGTCTGAGTAAACAAGATCAGCTGAGAAGTTGGCCAGGTGAGGTTAGCTGTGGCTTGATCTGTCTCTCTGATCTTCCAGTGTTCACCCCAATACTTGGTTCCGGGTTTGATTTTATTAATAAGAACTTTTAAGATTCATGCTACAGAGGTTCATTTTGTTTGGGAAAACTTTATATGTGCATGAGTTTCTAAACCAAAAGTTAATAATAGGATTGATATCTGAAAACCAAACTTCTTCACCAAATATAACAAAGTCCTTCAAAACAAAACAGGAACAAATATATACATGCTGAGAAATAATAAACTACACAATTTCTGTACAGAATTCATGTTCAAGTTCATTTAAATTATACTGCATCCTTGGTTACTTTGTTTAGACTGTTTTTAATCACTAAAATATGAATTTTAGATGCTTTACATTTTGGTAGCCAGGATACAAAATTCATTAGTTTTTATTCAAAAAATTTCTGGGTATTTTTAAGTCTGTCTGAACCCACAACCTCAATTAACTTTTTTAATAATGTTTTTCATCAACTAGATAGGCAACACTTTTCAAATGCAGCTGTAGCTATGTCAAATAAATTGCAGATATTTCTCACTCTTTGAAAACTGAGACAAGAACAGAGCAAAGATGGCATGTGAAGATCTAACAGCCCATCTCAGGAAAGTTAACTGCTGAAGAAAGTTGGGATTTGCTTTTTATAATAACCTATCTTCAAGGACAACAATTTTATAAAAAAAGATACCATTTGCTGAGTAATACTGTGAAGAGTGTAGAGTGTAATTATAGCTTTATCAGCAAGACAAGATAGTCTTCAAATAATTTTTTTAAAGTAACAAGATGCTTCTGCTTAGTTTTGTGATTCATGATATCCTCCTCTACAAACTGTTAACCTACAATTATCTATGGGTGTGCATATGAAAAAAAATACTACTGCAAAAGAACTCTTGAAAATGAAATGCTCTCAAGCATAATATATAGCAATTTATTTTGAAATTGACAGAGGAATGTAGTTAAAGATTTTATGCAAGGTTTTCGATGTAACCCATCCTTCCTTTCATTATATAATTAGAGAGAAAGAGCAAATATGATGAACCTCAGATTTATTTGTACTTGAAAATGAATGAAAAAGTCCTTCTTTCTCAAGCAACAAAAGGATATATGTATCATGAATATGTCCTCTATGTGTATTTTTTCTAGTTTAGATTGGGACTTGAACATGATGGAAAAAATAAAATCCCTCCCTACCAATATCATTCATATAGATGTTGGTGTTATTAACTGAATAAAGGTGTATAAAAAACAGACAGAAAGATGTATGGGCATTTAGTGTATGTCAGGCACATTTTAATGTGTCATATCTATTTTGTCATCAAATCTTCTCAATATCTCCATTAGACATTTACTATTGACAATTGTGTTTCATGCAAGAATAAACACCGATGCCAAGAAAAACTTACCTAAGGTCACAAGGCAGATATGCAGGAGAGGTATGACTTAAATACAGGACAGTCCAAAT
Source organism: Peromyscus leucopus (assembly GCF_004664715.2). Classification (NCBI taxonomy): domain Eukaryota; kingdom Metazoa; phylum Chordata; class Mammalia; order Rodentia; family Cricetidae; genus Peromyscus; species Peromyscus leucopus. The sequence continues at coordinate 129,609,957 of NC_051083.1, forward strand.
CCAAGGTCATTCTCTTAACTTCTATGTTATTAGATATATTAGATATATTCAAATGTATTCAGTGCTGACTATTACCAACTTCATTTCCATCCTAGGCATTGGAATAAATGATGTAGAAAAATATAACAACATTTGCCCCTGAGAAGACTAATAGATCCAGGAAATGAATTTAGGAAACCTTAAATGGATATAAGCTGAGATAGCCATAAAAGTCACAGGATAATCATTGTATTCTGTGAAAATACTAACATTAAACAAGTGTTCTTGGTGATTTTAAGAGCACTTCACACTGAAGAGTGACATTTGCCCATTGGCTTGAAGAAATAGTGGTTGTTAGAAGAAAGGATAGAGAAGTTTACAGCCGATATGGTAGGTGCACAATCTTTACACATACTGTAAAATCACATGTAAAGATAATTATTTTCATCAGAGACTCTAAAAATCAGTATGTTATTATAATTTCAAAAGCTACAGTTAGTAAGGGTGCAATGAAAACTCCCCCTGAAACGGGTAAAGAAATGGTGCTGTTCAACACTTGAATATAAAAACATGTCATGACTTTTCCTGTCTTCAAAACTGAGTATTAAGGCTGCTGCTTTGTATGGTCCATGTGTTTTCTTTGGGGAAAGAGAAGTGATTAAAAAAAAAAAAAAAACAGAGGAGAAAATAGGAACCTTCGTTAACATATTTCTGGCATTCTAGATGTCAGCCTCCAACGTTTTCAAAACAATATGCATTCAGAGATATGTTTCCTGTCACCAAGTAGAGGAAGACCCTCTGCAAGATGAGTTTGTAATTGATCACTCTGCTAACACCAAGGCGACATCTGAGCATTTATTATTTACACCAGCAGAAAATTAGCAGCAGCCTGCACTCCACTGAAGCAAACGCATGAAAGTAGCGATAAGGAAAAGCTCTATGGCAGATGAACTAAGTTACTTTGCAGGCTAAAATGGTACTGGCAATATTTATAGTTTATATTATAATCCATCCACTCAGTGTAGCAAATTTACATCTTATAGTTGTTAACTTCTTATTTTTCGTTTTTTTTCTCTTTGGAACTTAAATACAATATGCCCATGTACATTATTTTACACTAAGTCAGAAGATGCTCAAGATGCATATGAGAATACATATGCATGCATGTGAGCACCCCCCCCCACACACACACCACAAAGAAGGGAGTGATTTTTATCAGGAGAGAGGGATACTGTGAAACATACAATAATACTAATTATTTTTCTCTAAACAAAAGTGAAAAGATTGGCTTGTACATAAGATACTTTTCATCTAAACTTAGACACTCCTATTCCAGCTTCTTTTCAGAGGTTATACCACACACACACACACACACACACACACACACACACACACACACAAACATACACACACAGTCTTAAAGCCTATTCTCAAATAACTGTGATCGCAAAATTCATCTTGAACAAAATGCACTCTCCTGATTATGAAACTTTGATCTGAACTTAAGTGTCTGTGTTTTTTAACTTTTTATTTAAATTTGTTTGTTATGTAAATAGTCCAGGGAATGTTCATAAATGAGTATTATCTTTGTGTGGAGTTATTCATGATTAAGATGTTAGGCAGAGTGAGTAGGAACAAATTTAATGTGTTTTTGTTTCAAACAAAAGTAATTCAAAATCAGAAAACACACACATTAACAACTGAAACTGACAAATGTCTTGCTACAGTCCATTTTAAAATCTACTACTAGAATAAGCAAGTGATTGGAAGATGAGATACAGTTCTTTTAACTGTTGAGTACTTTCCTAGCCTTCCCATAAAAATAAGCCTCTTTTTTTTCTCTAATTGAACTATTCTACATCTTTTGATTGGTGTATTATTGGTCCATCCCAATGGGTTCACTATAGGTGGATCATTGTAATAAACAATTTCAAACTATAACTCATTTAATAAAATAATCTTGAATGTTCCCTGTTGTCAATGAAGAGTCAAGGTTATCTAAAGAGTGAACTACTATAGTAAATCACTTGCCTAACACACATGAGGCCCTAGTGTCATCCCCATGACAGATAAAAGAACCTAAATCATATAAAAGATCAAAACTTTATAAGAATGGGTATAGTTTATGAAGCATAAGTCCTAAAGCATAATTACTTTTCACATTTTTACCTATGAAACTGTCCAAACCCTGCCAACATAAAATGTTTAGATGGGAATGGCACAGTAGGAATAGACATCCTTGTTCAAAAGAAAAAAGAAGGCTAAGTGGAAGGTTAAAAGAAGGCAGTAGTTCTCAACAGTTTGGAAATCAAGCTGGCCAGAAGGTGAATCTCTTGATTAACTGAAAGGCTTAGGAATAATTTTCAAAGCACTCAGCTTTTGCCCTCTGTTCCCTTGGTTACATTATCTGAATCACTTTCTAAACAGAAAGTACACATGCATCTAGAATTTATAGAGGCTGAGTGTGAATGTCTTGAGAATTATAAAAACCCTGGGAATCCAATTTTATATATATATCCCCTACTTTTATGGGTTTTGTCTTAAAAGTGCTGCCAGGTTCTTATGCTAGATCAAGGAAAATTGCCCTCATGGTTTAACTAATCATTCTTGAAATAAAGCCATAGGGTTCACCATAACAAAGGTCTGTTCTTTAAGGGAAAGTACTTTACTGTGTGCTATCTGAGCTTGGACAAAGATAATTAGACAACTACCTTCACTATCCTTTTGGTCTCATGTAAGGGGGAGGAAGAAATTAGTCTAATATACTAGAAAAGATGTGAAGTGCCCTGACAAGAGATTCCTGTGTTGAAGATTCAGACCCCAATGGGTGGATCCAGTCACAACCAAGTGAATACATCATGACAGCTCTGTTCTCATCATATATTAATTTACTGATGGTTTTATTCTTTGATCTCATTATTGTGAGGTGGTGGTAGGATTAGGAGCACAGTTTGGGGAGTTAGCTCACTGTGGGGTATGTGCCAGATATCTCTTATCTCTGTCTCTCTTTGGTTGCTGTTTCTGAGTTGAACAGGTTCTTCCACAAGTCCTTTGCATCATTATAGACCCTTAGCAATGATAAAACAATAAGCCCAAAATATATATCTTCTTTAAAGTTGTTTTCTCAGGTATTTTGTCACAAAAGCAATAAAACCTAACTACCAGAGATACTATTCTCAAAGACCCAAGTGACTAAACCTCTGTCAAATTGTGAGATTTTTATCATAAAATTGGAAAGTTCACCCTTTCACTTAAAGCTTAGCCTACATCAACAAAAATCTAGTAAAGCAGAGAATAGCTCTTCTCCAACAGATTATTCCACATCAACAGACGACTACCAAAATATCAATAGATAATAATTTAGGAGTTACATGACAAATCACCCAAGGAGTTTAACGTGAAACCGAAAGATAACTGAGGAAAATACAAATAAAATAAACAGAAACATGCAGCATCTAGAGCTACATGAAACACAAAATTTCTACTCATAACATATATTTTTTAATCATACTCTCTACTTTTGTTCCAAATACACATGTATGTGCACATAACACTTTTTAAAAGACAGGAAAAACAACAGAAAGGGAAAAAACAAATACTAGAACAAGATTCAGATAAGACATAAATTTGTTAATTATTAATTATGAATCGAAGGGACAAAGTAGAAAATATAAAAGCATGCAGGGAGTAAAAACTAAATTAGATTGTATACTACTCTAGAGGTGGTGGGACATGGGAGAATGGAGCCAATAAATGAGGCAGACTACAGTTTCACACACTAGCTAACTTTATTCAAAGCACCAGACAATATATACTCTGAGGGTAAAGACAAATATCATGAGTAAAGTGTACAATCACAAGGGCCACTCACATGTGGAAGACAAGCCTCACATGACAGACACATTGCATGCAGCAGGAACACATATTTCAATAGAAGCAAATAACAATAGCCAGTTGTATGAATAATTTGAAGTAAACTTACCCTTGTCCCTATACCTGGGTGGGGCACAAAAGCATAATCAAAGGACAAATCTGTGTTTTTTAAGAAACTGAGGTCACAAGACTCTTGTCTTGGTTTCTTGCAATTTTCTCACAAGCACCCAGAAATCCCTCACATAACTCCATTCTTGGACTGTTCCAACATTATATGCATTGAAAGTAAGAAAAATGTGAGAGAAGATTTAGGAATACTGTCACATGAAAGCCATATAGTGATTCATCAAACATGTGGCCTATCAAGGAAAGAATCAGTGAAAATTAAGATATGTCAACAGAAAGTTCCAAAGCTAAAATGCAAAAAGAATACAAATTAATGACAGGAAGGGAACAACAGTTTACATGAGATTTGTGATATAGTTATTAAATTTTGTAACATATTCATTAAAGTAGTATTAGAAAAATAGTGAATTAAAAAACACTTATAAAGTGTAAATATATAAAAAGTTTATGATTTGAAATTAAAAACCCTAGAAGTTAAGAAAAAAGCAAGCAGGATAAATAAAAACTTGATTTATAAGTAAAAATCTGGAAAGAATTCAGGAATAAAAACATCCTACGAAGCAAGACATAAGACATTAATCTCTTTTAGAAAAATATGTATTTATTTTTTTTTTGTTTACGTACTTATCTTTATATCTAAGTATGGCTCTATATGCCCATGAGCACACATGCCTGAAGTGACCAGAAGAGGATGTTAGAAATCCTATAGCTGGAGTTATTATAATTAGTCGATTTTAAGCCACTCAGAATGGGTGCTGGTACTAGAATTTCTGTCCACGACATGAGCAACATAAGCCCTCAAACTCTAAGCCACCTCTCCATCTCTCAAATGTCTTTCAGAAACCATGCAAGGAAACAACAGTGGAATGAAATCTTCAGAGTATTTAAGTAAAAGAAATCACAAACCTATAAGTCTTTTTGAATGAATATTTTGAAAATTTTTGACTAAAACTGAGGAAATCACTAGCAGACTCATTTTTCCAATGAGGAAAAAAATCTGCTCTTCGGTAAGAATGACAATTCTCTAGGTTCAGAATTTTAGATCAACACCAATGTGGAACATCAGAAAGTATTCTGATAGGGAAAATTAAAGGATCAAAGAATGTTACAAAATGAAATATTTTATTTTTATTCATACTCATCTAGTAGATCAATTTATTTATGTATTAACAACAGTAGAGTTGAGGATTGAGGTATATATAATGGCAGCAATATCATGAAGATTAAATTTTGCAGGCTTTGGGGAACCTATTCCTCAAACTGGGTTGCTTTACGAAGCATTAATATGAGGGGAGGACGATAGTCCTATCTCAACTTGATATGCCATGCTTTGTTGACAACCATGGATGGCCTGACCCTCTCTGAAAAGAAACAGAGGAGGACTAGATTCAGGGGTTAGAAGGGAGGTAGGTTAGAAACAAAGGAGGACTAGACTCAGGGGTCAGGAGGGGATGAGAGGAGAGGAGGGAGGAGAAACTGTGGTTAAGATGTAACATATATGAATAAATTTCATTAATAAAAATAGAAATATGAATACTCTATTACATTTTTGACACTACCTTGTAAGCAATAGTATCAATTTGACAATGAACCTATATTAGTTGTAAACACATACTATAAGTTGTAAGTGCTTAATGTTCATGGAAGTATCACTGATTATAAGTTATGAGAAAATAGAACTATATAAAATTTACAATTACCAGAAAAGGTTGAAAAACAGGAGGAGATATAAAGAGAAATGCACAGAAGAAAAGTAATCATAAACATGATGGATGTTAATCAGATGATATTAAGAAATACTTTACATGTAAATTTTAAAGGAAATATGTGATAAAGTTTTCCTGCCTGGCCCACAGTCAGCTTCTCAGACCCAACCAAGTGAACACAGAGATGTTTATTGCTTACAAACTGTATGGCTGTGGCAGGCTTCTTGCTAACTATTCTTATAGCTTAAATTAATCCATTTCCATAAATCTATACCTTGCCATGTGGCTCATGGCTTACCGGCATCTTCACATTCTGCTTGTCCTGGTGGCAGGTGGCAGTGACTCCTTCTGCCTTCCTGTTCTTTTTTCCTCTCTGTTAGTCTCGCCTATACTTCCTGCCTAGCCACTGGCCAATCAGTGTTTTATTTATTTACCAATCAGAGCAACACATTTGCCATACAGAATGTCCCACAGCACCAGATTAAACAAAATTGAAGAGATAAGTATATTGCATGAAAAGTTACATTCATTACATCTCAGAGAGACTGGTTGAAAATATTGGAGAGTTGGAGACATTGAAGTGAGAATGAGGAAGTAGAGCATACATTTTGCTATTCAAGTCTCTGAAAGAGAGAAGACAAAAATAGAAAGCAGTAATATTCATTTTTTACTCCCTACGAAGTATATACTTCAATAACTTTCAAAACATTATCAAATTGAAAGCAAGTCAGTATTCACACATGGTATAGTGAATTTTCAGAATAACAAAAACAAAACTATTGGCTCTAAACCATCAGAAAAAAGAATAGCATTTAGATTAGCAGTGGACTTAGCAACAGATTACATTGCAATGATGTTCTCAAAATGATGAGAGAAAATATATATTAATTTAAAGTTATTATGCTACCAACTTCTAAAACTAAGAATTGAATAAAGGTCTTCTAAGATAAAGAAAAATATTTGAGAAACATTATGAAAGGCTTGTATGGTGATATTTTATTTGTACTGAAATGTGATTTTAATTTTATGTTAATAAATAAAGTTGCCATGGGGTCAGAGCTATTAGAGCCATAGCAAGAGCGTGATGGTTAGAAGAGCTAGGTAGATTTCTGTGTGTTCAGGGATACAGCCAGTATTGGAGACATATGCCTTTAAGACCTGGAGGGCGGTACTTACAGCAGTGATGAGGCAGTCATGTGGTTGGGTTTACAACCAATGAGAAGGCAGAACAGAAAGACTATTTAAACACAGACAAACAGGAAGTAGCTCTCTCTTGGGGAAGTTAGGAGCACTGCAGGAGGTAAGATTTTATCTCTGAGCTCTGACCTCTCGGCTTTCTCTTTTACATTGGCTCTGTGTTTATTTTAATAAGACGATTGGTTACATCTACATCTGGCACCCAACGTGGGGCGAATCCATTAAAAACTGCTTGGGGCCGGCTTCCTAGCCTGAGCAGCCAGCATCCTAGCCGGAGCAGCCAGCTCCCTAGCCCCGGCCCAGGTCTGCTTGGGCTCAGCCGGACTGTGAGCTGCTTGCTTAAAGCCAGTGCTACAAACAACTCAGGCCTGCCCTGCTAAACAGGGCCCCTGCCTGTAAAGCCAAGCCTTGACTCAGCTCAAGAGGGAACAAGTGGCTGGCTTTAAGCTTTAGCCGGCTACCCCTTCGCTTTCACTTTCACTTTCACTTTTGCTTTCACTTTTGCTTTCTCTCTGTCTCTCTGTTTCTCTCTCTCTCTCTCTCTCTCTCTCTCTCTCTCTCTCTCTCTCTCTCTGGATTCACACCTAGGACACTAGGTGGCTGTTTTGAAATTCGCTCGGGTTTCTACTGTTCTACGCAGATTTGGTAAGTCATAAAGGAAATTATTTAAAATACAAATTTTTTCCACATTTAAAAAAAATGGGTTTTCTGTGTACATTGGAAGAAAATTGGGTTTTGTTTGAAATTTTAGGCAGTCTGACAATGGAACAACTATATGAGAAGATAAATGTTGATTGAATTATGCAGTTTATCACCATGTTTATTCTCATTTTACTATTTAAAAAGATACTCAATTTAAGTGCCAGGATAACAGCTTTAGAAAAACCTGTTAATTTTAACAGTGAAGTTGGTTCAAGTTTGGATCATAAGGTTACAGAAAGAAAGCCTGTTTTCACACAGTCACCCTTAATTTATCCTGTAACCATACAGCAGATGTCTGATCAAATGGCTACACAAAATATTTGGGCTCCAATTGAACTGATGGATTTTAAAAGGTTTAAGGAGGCAATAGTATCTTATGGCATGCATTCCCCATATGTAAAGCAAATGTTAAACTCTTGGTCAACATATAATAGGATTATACCACAGGACTGGCGGGACCTTGCACAAGCTGTTCTGGAACCCAGCCAGAGACTTCAATTTCTAACGTGGTTTAAGGAGGAAGCTAGAAACATAGAACAACAATGGAGGGATAAAGGAATACAAGTTTGTCAGGATCAGCTTATTGGAGAAGGCCAATATGCTTCAATACAAACACAATGTTTATATGATGTTCAAACCCTAATTTTATGTTGAATGGCAACCTTGAATGCATGGGACAGAGTTGAGGAACCAGGAAAAAAACCTGAGTCATTCACAAAGGTTATGCAAGGCCCAAAAGAATCTTTCACAGATTTTTTAGAAAGACTGGCTTCAGCAGTAAACAGAATGGTCTCAGGATCAGAAGCTAGTAAGGCAATAATTGAAGCTTTGGCAATTGAGAATGCGAATGCAGCATGTAAAAGAATAATCAGGCCGTTAAAGGCAAGATCTGCACCTTTGGAAGATTGGATTAGAGAAACAATTAATGTTGAGGTTGATGAGCATGATGATACGTGGGTAGGAGAAGTAATTTCAAAAGGTTTGAGGAGTGTTAGATGTTTTGGGTGTGGAAAGCAAGGACATTTTAAAAGGGACTGTAAACAGGTCATTCCTAGAAGCAATGTTTCTTCAAGGAACAATGGCAACAGAATGCCCCTTCCTTCTGGAGTATGCAGGAGGTGTGGTAAGGGAAAACACTGGACCAATGAATGTAGATCAACAAAGGACAGACAGGGTAATCCTTTGCCTCAGTATTCGGGAAACTCCCGGAGGGCCTCATGCAGGCCCCCATAGCAAAACCAGTTCAAACCTTTCCTGCAGCTGTAGAGGAAATCCCTGCTCTGAGCGATTAAATAACCAAATGACTATTGGAATAAATCATGCTGGTCAGGATGATGAAACAGAGAGAATAGAAAATTCAGGAGAAAACATAAAGAAAATTTTTTGGCAAACTTCTATTAATGAACAGAGACCAAAATTAACGATAAAAATAAATGGTGTTTTGTTGTCTGGTCTGGTAGACACAGGTGCGGACATTACCATAATTGCACCAGAATTTTGGCATCCAGCTTGGCCTCTTCAGGAGGTAAACGTTCAACTGTTAGGAATTGGGACATTATCTGGAGTGAAACAGAGTGCAAGATGGCTGGAATGTATAGGTCCAGAAGGACAGAGAGGAAAATTAAAACCATATGTCGCTAACATAGCTATGAACCTGTGGGGTCGAGACTTGTTGCAACAATGGAATACTCAGATTAAAATCCCTCTAATCTCAGAAACAAATCATAAACTAGCACATGTTTCTGAGAGAAATATTAGAAGGCATTATTTTGAGTGGTCACCAGCCATCCATATTATACAGGAACAGGGCACAACTGATAATCTTCCAAAAATACCAACAGCTCTACCTTTAAAATGGTTAACAGTCAAGCCTGTATGGGTTCAGCAATGGCCTTTAACAACAGAGAAACTCCAGGCTTTAGAAGAGCTGGTAGAAGAACAGTTAAATGCTCAGCATATTGAACAGTCAACCAGCCCATGGAATTCTCCTGTATTTGTTATTAAAAAGAAATCTGGTAAATGGAGAATGGTAACAGACCTTAGAGCAATTAACAAAGTAAATCAGCCAATGGGCTCTCTACAATCTGGAATTCCTTTGCCTACTCTCTTACCAAAAGGATGGCCTCTCATAGTTATTGATTTAAAAGACTGTTTCTTTTCAATACCCTTACAAGAAAAAGACAGAGAAAGATTTGCTTTCACAGTGCCTACTTATAATAATTCTCAACCGGTTAAAAGATTTCAATGGAGGGTCCTCCCACAGGGAATGTTAAATAGCCCAACTCTGTGCCAATATTTTGTACAACAGCCATTGGAAGTGATACGTAAAAAATTTCCTAAATCTATAATTTATCATTATATGGATGATATTTTACTAGCTGACTCAAATGCAGATACTTTAAAAAGAATGTTTGAAGAAGTAGAGAAAATTTTGCCTTGCTGGGGATTACAAATTGCTCCTGAAAAAATACAAAGAGGAGATTCTATTAATTATTTAGGATATAAAATAGAGCTACAAAAAATTAGACCCCAAAAGGTGCAAATTCGGAGAGATAGACTACAGACTCTTAATGACTTTCAAAGATTATTTGGAGATATTTCTCATCTCCGAACTATTGTTGGGGTTAAAAATGATGAACTGACTAATTTGTTCAAAACCTTAGAAGGTGACAAGGACTTAAATAGTTCAAGAGAATTATCACCTGAAGCTGAGAAAGAATTGGCCTTGGTAGAAAAGAAAGTACATGAAAGGCACGTGGATCGTATTGATCCAAAGCTGGATTGCATTTTGGTTATTTTACCTTCTAGGCATTCTCCTACTGGAATATTAATGCAGAGGTCAGATATTATATTGGAATGGATATTTTTACCAAATAAACAAAATAAAAAATTAAAAACTTATGGGGAAAAAATCTCTGACTTGATTTGGAAAGGAAAATTGAGACTTCGTCAATTAGCAGGCATAGACCCAGCAGAAATTGTCGTACCTTTAACTAAGGAGGACATTGAAAAATTATGGACAGAAAGTGAACCTTGGCAAAGAGCTTGCAGTAATTTTTTGGGAGAAATTAACAGCAAATATCCCAAAAGCAACAGAATTGATTTTATAAAGAGAGCTGATTGGATCTTGCCTCGAATTGTACGGCAAAAACCCATATCTGGAGTTCGTACATTTTATATAGATGCCAACAAACAAGGAAAAGCAGGTTACAAATCAGAAATTTAAGTAAAGTGGTACAAAGTCCTTATAATTCAGTGCAAAAATCAGAAATGTATGCTATTCTGTTGGTATTAATGGATTTTTCAGAACCTCTCAACATAGTAACTGACTCTCAGTATGCTGAAAGAGTGGTATTACATATTGAGACTGCAGAATTTATCCCTGATGCTTCAGAATTAACTTCACTATTTATTCAATTACAAGATACAATCAGGAAAAGGAGTCATCCTTTATATATAACTCACATCTGATCTCATACTGGTCTGCCAGGCCCTTTAGCACAAGGCAATGATGAGATTGATAAATTATTGATAGGAAATGTGCTGGAGGCCTCAGAATTTCATAAAAAACATCATGTCAATAGTAAAGGTTTAAAAAAGGATTTTTCCATAACCTGGCAACAAGCCAAAGAAATAGTAAAGAAATGTCCTACTTGTTCCTTCTATAATCAAACGCCATTACCAGCAGGATGTAACCCAAAGGGTACTCAGAGAAATGAAATCTGGCAGATGGACGTGTTTCACTTTGCAGAATTTGGAAAACTGAAATATGTACACCACACCATTGATACTTATTCAGGATTTCAATGGGCAACTGCTCTGAGTTCTGAAAAAGCTGATTCTGTAATCACTCATTTGCTAGAAGTTATGGCCATCATGAGTATACCTGCACAAATCAAAACTGACAATGCTCCATCATATGTCTCTGTTAAAATGAAACAGTTTTTTGCTTATTACAATATAAAGCATATTACAGGTATACCACATAATCCTACAGGTCAAGCAGTTATAGAAAGATCAAACAGAACTCTAAAGGATATGCTAAATAAACAGAAAGGAGTAACAAAAACCCCCAGAAATAGACTGCATAATGCTCTATTAACTTTGAATTTTCTGAATGCCAATGAGAAAGGAACAACAGCTACAGAGAGACATTGGATAATAGAAAAAACTACAGAATTAAATCAGCCTATATACTTTAAGGATGTGCTGACCTCAGAATGGAAACCAGGGTATGTATTACGTTGGGGACGAGGTTTTGCTTTTGTTTCTACAGGAGAAGATAAGCTGTGGGTACCATCAAAAATGATAAAGGTTCGATCTGAACAAGAGAAACCTCTTAATTAGAGGAGATGATAGTTCATCAACCAGCATGAACATCCAATTTAAACTAACTTGTACCAGTAACACATGCCTTTTCATTTAATCAGATAATAACTTGCCAAAAGGGAACATCCCAAAATTAGTCTTGGGGAAAGGTTTTTGTTTTTGTCTTTTAGGAGGATGAAGGTTAAGGAATCTGAAGAACACAGGACAAATGAGACCACTGAAGAAAAGGGACAAATCATCTACCCAGGAAACAAAATGAAACGGCGTATGGGTATATATAATCTAAAAAATTTTATGTCTTCTTAAATGTTTGTTTCTGCTTTTCTCTAAAGATTTAACACTATTGGTCTTCTAATAGTCCCAGTTCAATTAAAATTTAAAGCTGACTTTGGAGTTGGAGAATGGCTCTCTCCTTCTTTAAACTCAAGCATGTTGTTAAAAGGAAAATACAAATTCCCTGTATCATGCCAGAATAAAAGAGCCATTTTCTGCTATGGGACAGGACAAAAGCCAAATTAATTAAGGGACTATGCTATTACTAATCTCAACTCTTTGATTCTATTCTGATTCTTTAAACTTTTCTTAAAGTATAAATTTTATATCAAAATTTACAAGATTAATATATACATATACATTTTAAACTTTGTTAAGATATGAATGGTCATATAGAGTACTAACTAATTCTAGAAAAAAGGCTTCAATTAGCTGCATATATATATGTCTTTGTGTTTGAGTCTCTTATCAGTTTTCTGCAGGAAATCACGGCCAGGCCTAACATCAACTGAAGTCTCCGGGAAGAAGATGGGGCCCCACAACAACAACAATTCCACGTGGACAATAATAATATCACTGAACTGACAAACATCATCTACAGATCAGCTTTGAACTACAAGGTGCTCAGAGCAATTTTGAGATGACTAGCTGAGATGATCCAGTCTCAAAGACTACTTGAATAAGGACTTGAGATAAACCCTGAACTTTGGCTTTATACACAGACTGGATAATAATGAAGGATATAGTTACCTTTCCTAGAATTTGACAATTAACCTAAATTTTTCTTTCAGGATAAAGATAACTTCGCCCATACCCAGCAGGAAGCAATTTTAAGAATGACGCCCACATTCCCAAAGAGGTGGTGTGGGGCGGGTGGGTTTTTTTTGGTTCTTTTTAACGGGTTTTGGGTCTGGGATAATTTTCATTATTTAGGGGGGTAGGTTACAAGTTGTTGTCAAGGGTTAGGAAAAAGGCTAAGCAAAGGAGATTAGATTTAAGGTTCTTGTTTAAAAAAAAGAAAGAAAGAAAGAAAGAAAGAAAGAAAGAAAAGAAAAGAAAAAGATAATTACTAGTTTTAAATACTTTACATTATTACCAACTATTCGGATATAAAGAAATGAAAGTTAGTAGTTATAGACATTACAATAGAAATTGTAGTCATATTAGATATGTTTTAAAAATTGAGCAGATATATTTTAGGTCATCTTCAAACCCTTCAGAGATCTACAGAATATGGCATTTAAACTGTTTTAATAACTTAGAAATTTTTTTTTTGAGACATGTCGGCTCCTGGCAGTACCAATCTACTTCAGAGAAAATATGGGCATTGAAGAAACTGCATATGGAGTTAACTTTCATTGTGGCAAAAGTTAGCCACTGGACAGAAAGTATCCTTGAATCAACAGGACAAAATGGACAGACAGAACACGAAACAGAGAATTACCGATTCCTGCCAAAACAAGTGTGGTTATGGCTTTATCAGAAGGCATCTTCTGAGGCCAGGACAATATGGCACCATCCCTGAAGTGGCCTTCACAATCTGGAAAAGGTACAGTACCCTTTTCTTAGAAGGCAGCTGAACAGGCAGTGGGCCGATGGCTTCTGTTGTGCAATGGAACAGCAACTGAAAGCTCACGCCTCTCAATAGTAGACTGGCATTTAATAGAGGGATGTGGAGAAGAAGGGGATGCTGAGATGAAGCCATATATACACAGCCAAGAAGAATGGACAGCTGAATTCAAAAACCATCAACAATTTCCAGAATTTAAAATCCTGAATCATGACATGACACTAGTGGAATTCAGGTGTTTCTGGTACATGGACTGCTCTCACCCTATGTGAGGTTGAACTGTTGACCTTGTGTACAACCTGCTTCACAAATGAGTTTGTCAGATACGCTAAGCCTATAGGCTGAAGATGATGCCCCAACACTGCAGAGAAACCTCAGGTGACTGTCCAGGCAGCTGGCTGTTTCTGTCAACTCACAAAATTTTTGGAAGTTGCTTTTGTGCACTTCCTGTTTTTATTTTTGTTAGCTAATATTATTTCCTTCTTGGGTCTCTGAGGGAGTTGAAGATTAGTTATAGTTGAAGATTAATTAGGATAAAAAGTGAATTAGATACATTTTTGGACTTACTAAAATAGGATAGATAAGGGAATTATTTTCTCTGATTTGTCAAATACAAATGGACTAGACATCGTTTAGGTATTTGTTACTTGTATATATTGTATATAATTATTGTACTTTTGTATATAGTTTTTCTTTTGTTAGTTATAACCTTTTGCCTTTTTTCTTTTTATTAAAATAGAAAAGGGGAAATATGGTGATATTTTATTTGTACTGAAATGTGATTTTAATTTTATGTTAATAAATAAAGTTGCCATGGGGTCAGAGCTATTAGAGACATAGCAAGAGCGTGATGGTTAGAAGAGCTAGGTAGATTTCTGTGAGTTCAGGGATACAGCCAGTATTGGAGACATATGCCTTTAAGACCTGGAAGGCTGTACTTACAGGCAGTGATGAGGCAGTCATGTGGTTGGGTTTAGAACCAATGAGAAGGCAGAACAGAAAGACTATTTAAACACAGACAAACAGGAAATAGCTCTCTCTTGGGGAAGTTAGGAGCACTGCAGGAGGTAAGATTTTATCTCTGAGCTCTGACCTCTCGGCTTTCTCTTTTACATTGGCTCTGTGTTTATTTTAATAAGACGATTGGTTACATCTACAGGCTTGATTAAGAAAATCTTGAGTATAAGATGTTAGAATAAATTAAATGGTAAATGTGAGTGAAAATTTTTAAAATGATATCGGAAATTATGCTGTTGATATATAGAATTAAGGACAAGGAAAAACATATTCTTATAATTGGAATGGAATTTGATCCCAATAACAATTCAAATTTGGTAGAATGAATTAGAATTGAGAACATATTGAGATATAAGCATCAAGATTTTGTAGAGTTTTTACGATGGCAACTGATATTTTTGGCTAGAGTACAAATATGTGCAACTATTTTTAAAATATCTTAGCAATGTATTTTAAAGTTGAATACTATATATTTTACAACACAAGAATTCCACCATGAAGGATATACTCAAGAGAAAATTTATCAAAGTTTATCAGGAGACATCACAAAAGATTCTCTCAGTGCTACCCTATTTTAAATTACAAAAAATAAAAAATAAAAATAATCCCAATACTAGTGCATACCTTTGATAAAATTAGACATAGCATAATATTAATATTTCAGAGAAGAGAAGATGAACAAACTACAATTATATAAAATGCATAAATCTTAAAAGCACATGAGAATAAAACACTAATTACTGGAAGATTACAGATTGCAAACAATATTAAAATGCAAATGACAACAAATTCTGGTGAGCATATGTGGAAAAGAGAAACACTTGTTAGGAATTTAAATGAGCACAACCATGATTTAAAAAAAAAACACAGGAAAGTTCAACAAAAAGTTAGATTGAATTACAATATAAGCCAAAGGAAATCAAATTAGTATGCTAAAGGAGCACCTGAATATGCCTATGCTCATTGCAGAACTATTCAGGATAGCAAAGAAATGTTACCAGCCTGGGTGTCAACCAACTAAACTACACAGAAAAAGTGTGATGCAGATACACAATAGAATTTTTATTCTGTTATAAAAAAAAGCATACAAATCCTATCATTGTAACTACAGGGATGGAACTGGAATTCATTAAGTGATATCACCTACAAAGACCACATTACCAAATGAGTTCACAAAATATGTGGAATCAAAAAAAAACTTGATCTCTCCAGGTGTGGAAATGCACACTTATAATTCTATTTCTTGAGAGGTAAAAAAAAAAAATAGGCAGATCAAGTGTTCAAATCTAACCTGGGCAGTACAGTGAGACCCTATTTCAAAATTTAGAAATCAAATAAAATAAAATCAAAATAGGACTAGAGATGTAGCAGTAGAATTACATGTATAATGCCTTAGGTTACACCCCACCCCCAATGAACCACAAAAGTCTAAAAAAAGTAGCATGAGAAAATGAAAGGGGAAAATAGTTGATCACAAAGAAGTTAAGAGTCAAACGGTGAAATAGTGGTTAGCAGAGGTTAGAGAGAGTAGTTAGGGAGGGCTGTAAAAGAGGTTGATGCATGGGTGCTCAGCTGCTTAGAAGCAGGAGGTTCTGATGTACTATTATATGGTAGGGTGACCCTATATAATGGTCATGTATAGTTTGTTTTCTTGGGTTTTTGTTGTTGTTGTTGTTACTTTTTAAATTTTTTTAAATTTATTTATTTTAAAACGAAGTTTTTTTTTTCATTTTATATACCAATTCCAGTTCCTCCTCCCTCCTCTTCTATGGCCCCCTCTACCTCCCCCATCCCACCCCTCTTCCACTCCTCAGAAAGGGTAAGGCCTCCCTTGAGGAATCAACGAAGTCAGGTATACCAAGTTGAGGCAGGACCACTCCCCTCCCTCCCTCACACCCCTTCCTAGGGTCAAGGCTGAGCAAAGTATCCACCCTAAAGAATGTGTTCCAAAAAGCCAGTTCATGCACCCTGGATAAGTCCTGGATAAATGGGCTCCCCAAACATATCTAGCCTCATAACTGTCACCCACATTCAGAGGGCCTAATTTGGTGCCATGCATGTTCCCCAGCTGTCAGTCCAGAATCCATGAGCTCCCATGTGCTTAAAAGGATAGTAGACACCAGTCCAGAATCCATCAGCTCCCATGTGCTTAAAAGGATAGTAGACACAAAGCATAGGATAGCCAGGCTACATTTTATAACTCCAGAGAAGCTAGTTCATTTTTAAAAGCAAGGAAAAAAGGATTTTGAAAGTTTCACTGAATTAAACATGATTTATGTTTGAGGAGATAAATATTCATATCTTCAGTTATAAAACTACATAATGTGTACATGTGCTAAAACGTCACAAAGTACATTATAAATATCTATAATTTTGTGTGTAACTTAAAATTTTAAACTAGAGATTATAAATAAAATGGTCTTAGTCAACAAATGCTGATGGTACATATTTTCATTGATTTTTTTTGAGACAGGATTCCATGTCTCCTAGGCTGGGATCAATTAAATAAGTAGGTGAGAATGACCTTGAAGTTTTGATCTTGTTTATAATTCATTGGTGCTGCTGTGGGACTAAGGGTGTGTGCCAACATGCCTAGTTTATAAGGATTCATTTTTAAAATTTGAAAATATAACAAAAATCTTGAAATATGTAAGAATCATAGTGAACTATTACAGTAAAGCACAAACATCAGGAGGAAGAAAACCACCACTTCCCCACTTTGTTCTTTCTCAAAAATTACATTTATTCTCCACAAAGAGTATCACTTTGGAAAGTACACTGTTAGTGATCCCTGATGTTCTACCTCTTTACATAGTCTACTCAAGTACTAATGACAGACATTTGCTTCTCAAGCATAGTATGTCTCTTTTGGGATTGTCAATTTATTAGACAAAAATGAAGGGATTTAAAATATATAATGAAGGCTAAAAGGTCAATTTTGAGAAAGTAAAAAAAAGAATTTGTCCTAGCTTGGCTGGAGCTAATTAGTTTAGAATTTCAAATGGTGTAGAGGACACACTAAAACCTTCAACTATAACTAACTAACCTTAAACTATAACTAACTAAACTTCAACTCCCTCAGAGACCCAAAAAGGAAATAATATTAGCTAACAAAAATAAAAACAGGAAGTGCATGAAAGGAATTTCCAAAAAATTTGTGATTTGACAGAAACAGCCAGCTGGCTGGACAGTCACCTGAGGTTTCTCCACAGTGTTGGGGCATCATCTTCAGGCTATAGGCTTAGTGTATCTGACAGACTCATTTGTGAAGTTGGATGTACACAAGGTCAACAGTTCAACCTCACATTGGGTGAGAGCAGCCCATGTACCAGAAACACCTGAATTCCACCAGTGTCATCGCATGATTCAGGAATTTAAATTCTGGAAATTGTTGATGTTTTTTTAATTCAACTGTTTATTCTTGGCTGTGTATATATGGCTTCATCTCAGCATCCCTTTCTTCTCCATATCCCTCTATTAAATGCCAGTCTACTATTGAGAGGTGTGAGCTTAGTTACTCTTCAAGAATAACTATTTCAGAGTATCCAGGCCCAACCTGGACCCCATCACTGGGCACCAGCCACTCCGGGAAGACCTGCCCAACTTGGCCCCAGGTTATGGCCACCAGGCAGGTCCCCTTCTAGCCCCACCGGGAGGGATCCCCTTTTCCAAGCCCCCCCTGGCAGCCCCTGCAATCTCTGTGCCCTGCCCCCACGCACATCTGCCCGAGACCCGAGCCACTTCCTGAGATTTAGACCAGCACCCAGCTCCCATCCTGCCCCCAACTTCCCTTCTGGACCAGAGGTGAGTACCGGGCACAACCCAGACCTCATCCCTGGGCACCAGCCACTCTGGAAGACCTGCCCAACTTGGCCCCAGGTTCTGGCCACCGGGCAGGTCCCCTTCTAGCCTCACTGGGAGGGATCCCCTTTTCCAAGCCCCCCCACTGGCAGCTCCTGCAATCCCCCACACCCATCTGCCCGAGACCCCAGCCACTTGCTGAGACTTAGAGACCAGCCCCCAGCTTCCATCCTGCCCCTGACTTCCCTTCTGGACCAGAGGTGAGTATCCTGGCCCAACCCGGACCCCATCCCTGGGCACCAGCCACTCCGGGAAGACCTGTCCAACTTGGCCCCAGGTTCTGGCCACCGGGCAGATCCCCTTCTAGCCCCACCGGGAGGGATCCACTTTTCCAAGCCTCCCCTGGCAGCCCCTGCAATCTCCACACCCTGCCCCCATGCTCATCTGCCTGAGACCCCAGCTACCTGCTGAGACTTAGAGACCAGCTCCCATCCTGCTCCTGACCTCCCTTCTGGACCAGAGATTTCCGGTCCAGATAAGAGCTTCCATACTGCCCCAGATTCCCATTTGGACAAGACAACTCCCATCTGGACAAGAGAGAGAGACTTCCTGAATCTGTCAGCTCTTTCTGAACCAAGTACACTGATAAGACCAAGAAGGAACCACAAGGAGATGGGCAGACGTCAAGGCAGAAGTACATACAACAAAATGAAGAGCAATGCATCATCACCAGAACCTAGCCCATCTCCAACCTCTTGACCTGAACATCAAAAATTGGAAGAAGCAAAAGAAAGTAGCCTTATGAGTAACATCATGAAGAAGTTAGAGGCTTGTGTAGAGGAAAAAACAAGAAAATTGGAAGAACGCTGTAAACAACTAGAGGAAAGGGGAAACAAATTAGAAGAAAACAATAAAGTCTTGGAAGAAAACAATAAAGTACTGAAAGAAAATCATGAAAAAGCAATGAAACAAATAAAGGAAACAGTTCAAGACCTGAAAAGGGAAATTGAAAAAATAAAGAAGACACAAACAGAAGGAAGGCTGGAAATAGAAAACCTGAGTAAAAGATCGGGAACTTCAGATGCAAGTATAACCAACAGAATGCAAGAGATGGAAGAGAGGATCTCTGGCATTGAAGATACAGTAGAAGAAATAGTTTCATCAGTCGAAGGAAACACTAAAGCCAACAAAATCATGAACCAAAATGTCCAAGAAATTTGGGACACCATGAAAAGACCAAACCTATGAATTATAGGGATAGAAGAAGGTGAAGAATACCAACTCAGAGGCACATAAAATATATTCAACAAAATTATAGAAGAAAACTTTCCCAACTTAAAGAAGGAAATGCCTATGAAGATACAAGAAGCCTATAGAACACCAAACAGACTAGACCCGACAAAAAGTCCCCTCGACACATAATAATTAAACAACTAAATGTACAGAATAAAGAAAGAATATTAAGAGCAGCCAAGGAAAAAGGCCAAGTGACCTATAAAGGTAAACCCATCAGAATAACACACGATTTCTCAATGGAGACTATGAAAGCCAGAAGGACCTGGACAGATGTAATGCAGACACTAAGAGACCATGGATGTCATCCCAGACTAATATACCCAGCAAAACTTTCAATCATCCTAGATGGAAGGAACAAGACATTCGAAGAAAAAGCCAGATTTAAACAATACCTATCCACAAACCCAGCCCTACAGAAAGCACTTGAAGGAAAATTCCAACCGAAGAAATTCAGATACACACTCAAAAACACAGGCAATAGATAAAGCCACAACAGGAAACCCCAAAGAAGAGAAGTACACACACTACCACCAAAAATAACAGGGATTAACAATCACTGGTCATTAATACCCCTTAATATCAACGGTCTTAATTCACCTATAAAAAAGACATAGGCTAACAGAATGGATACAAAAGCAGGACCCATCTTTCTGCTGCATACAAGAGACATCTCAAATTCAAAGACAGACACTACCTAAGAATAAAAGGCTGGGAAAAGACTTTCCAATCAAATGGTCTTAAGAAACAAGCAGGTGTAGCCATCCTGATAGCCAACAAAATAGACTTCAAGCTAAAATCAATCAAAAGAGATCAAGAAGGGCATTACATACTCATCACAGGAATGATCCACCAAGATGAAGTTTCAATTCTGAACATTTATGCCCCAATCACAAGGGCACACACATATGTAAAAGAAAAATTACTAAAGCTTAAACCACATATAAAACCCCACACATTAATAGTGGGAGATCTCAACACCCCACTTTCACCACTGGACAGATCTCCCAAATCGAAACTTAGCAGAGAAATAAAGGACTTTACTGATGTCATGAACCAATTGGACCTAATAGATATCTACAGAACATTCCATCCTAACAAGAAAAAATATACCTTCTTCTCAGCACCCCATGGAACTTTCTCTAAAATCGACCACATACTTGGCCACAAAGCAAATCTCAACAGATACAAAACAATTGGAATAACCTCCTGTGTTCTATCAGACCACCATGGTTTAAAATTAGATTTCAACAACAGAAACTACAGAAAACCTACAATCTCATGGAAACTGAATAATGCTCACATGAATCACCAATGGGTTAAGGAAGAAATAAAGAAAGAAATTAAAGACTTCCTAGAGATCAATGAAAATGACGACACCACATACCCAAACTTATGGAACACTATGAAAGCAGTGCTAAGAGGGAAATTCATAGCACTAAATGCCCACATAAAGAAGTTGGAGAAATCCCACACTAGTGACTTAACAGCACACCTGAAAGCTCTAGAACAAGAAGAAGCAAAGTCTCCCAGGAAGAATAGACGCCAAGAAATTATCAAAGTCAGAGGGGAAATTAATAAATTAGAAACTGAGGCAATAATACAAAAAAATAATGAAACAAAGAGTTGGTTCTTTGAGAAAATCAACAAGATTGACAAGCCCTTATCCAAACTAACCAAAAGACAGAGAGAGAGAATCCAAATCAACAAAATCAGAAATGAAAAGGGGGACATAACAACAGACACTGAGGAAATCCAGAGAATTATCAGGTCATATTTCAAAAACCTCTATTCCACAAAACTGGAAAACCTGAAAGAAATGGACAATTTTCTGGATAGGTACCACATGCCTAAGTTAAATCAAGCCCAGATAAACTATTTAAAGAGTCCAATAACCCCTAAGGAAATAGAAACAGTCATTAAAAGTCTCCCAACCAAAAAAAGCCCAGGACCAAATGGTTTCAGTGCAGAATTCTACCAGATCTTCAAAGAAGAGTTAATACCAACACTCTCTAAATTGTTCCACATAATAGAAACAGAAGGAACATTACCAAACTGCTTCTATGAGGCTACAATTACCCTGATTCCTAAATCAAACAAGGATGCAACAAAGAAAGAGAACTACAGACCGATCTCCCTCATGAACATTGATACAAAAATACTCAATAAAGTACTGGCAAACAGACTCAAAGAACACATCAGAACAATTATCCACCATGATCAAGTAGGCTTCATCCCAGCGATGCAAGGGTGGTTCAACATACGAAAGTCCATCAATGTAATACACCATATAAACAAACTCAAAGAAAAAAACACATGATCAATTCACTAGATACAGAAAAGGCATTTGACAAAATCCAACACCCCTTCATGAAAAAAGTCTTGGAGTGATCAGGGATACAGGGAACATACCTAAACATAATAAAGGCAATTTACAGCAAGCCAACAGCCAACATCAAATTAAATGGAGAGAAACTCAAAGCATTCCATTAAAATCAGGAACGAGGCAAGGCTGTCCACTCTCCCCATACTTATTCAATATAGTACTTGAAATTCTAGCCAGAGCAATAAGACAACATAAGGAGATTAAGGGGATACAAATTGGAAAGGAAGAAGTCAAGCTTTCCCTATTTGCAGATGACATGATAGTATACTTGAGTGACCCCTAAGATTACACCCAGGAACTGATAAAGCTTATAAACACCTTCAGCAACATAGCAGGATACAAGATCAACTCAAAAAAATCAGTAGCCCTCCTATATGTACAAAGGACAAGAAGCCGAGAAGGCAATTAGAAATACATCACCCTTTATAATAGCCACAAATGACATAAAATACCTTGGGGTAACACTAACCAAGCAAGTGAAGGAACTACATGACAGGAACTTTAAGTCCCTGAAAAAAGAAATTGAAGAAGATGTCAGAAAATGGAAAGATCTCCCATGCTCATGGATAGGCAGGACCAACATGGTAAAAATGGCAATCTTACCAAAAGCAATCTACAGATTCAATGCAATCCCCATCAAAATACAAACACAATTCTTCACAGACCTGGAAAGAATAATACTCAACTTCATATGGAAAAACAAAAAAAACCAGGATAGCCAAAAGAATCCTGTACGATAAATCCACCTCTGGAGGCATCACAA
Organism: Peromyscus leucopus; assembly: GCF_004664715.2. Classification (NCBI taxonomy): domain Eukaryota; kingdom Metazoa; phylum Chordata; class Mammalia; order Rodentia; family Cricetidae; genus Peromyscus; species Peromyscus leucopus. Next base: position 129,632,972 of record NC_051083.1, read on the forward strand.
TCCCTGACTTCAAGCTCTACTATAGAGCTACAGTAATAAAAACAGCTTGGTATTGGCATAAAAACCGACATGTGGACCAATGGAATTGAATTGAAGACCCTGACATTAACCCACACACCTATGAACATATAATTTTTGACAAAGAAGCCAAAAGAATACAATGGAAAGAAGAAAGCATCTTCAACAAATGGTGCTGGCATAACTGGATATCAACCTGTAGAAGGTTGCAAATAGATCCATATCTGTCACTGTGCACATAACTTAAGTCCAAGTGGATCAAGGACCTCAACATAAATCAAGCTACTCTGAACCTGCTAGAAGAGAAAGTAGGAAGTAGTCTTGAATGCATTGGCATAGGAGATCACTTCCTAAATATAACACCAGTATCACAGACACTGAGACAAACAATCAATCAATGGGACCTCTTGAAACTGGGAAGCTTTTGTAGAGCAAAGGATACAGTCAACAAGGCAAAGTGACAGCCTACAGAATGGGAAAAGATCTTCACCAACCCCACATCTGACAGAGGACTGATATCCAGAATATATAAGGAACTCAAAAAATTAGACATCAAAATGACCAATAGTCCAATTGAGAAATGGGCTTTAGAACTAAACAGAGAATTCTCAACAGAGAAACTCAAATGGCTGAAAGACATTTAAGGAATTGCTCAAAATCCCTAATCATCAGGGAAATGCAAATCAAAACAACTCTGAGATACCACCTTATGCTTGTTAGAATGGCTAAGATCAAAAACACTGAAGACACTTTATGCTGGAGAGGATGTGGAACTAGGGAAACTCTCCTCCACTGCTGGTGGGAATGCAAGCTTGTACAACCACTTTGAAAATCAATATGGCGCTTTCTTAGAAAATTGGGAATCAATCTCCCCAAGATCCAGCTATACCACTCTTGGGCATATACCCAAGAAATGCTCAATCATACAACAAGAGCACTTGCTCAGCTATGTTCATATCAGCATTGTTTGTAATAGTCCAAACCTGGAAACAACCTAGATGCCCTTCAACTGAAGAATGGATAAATAAATTGTGGCACTTATACACAATGGAATACTACTCAGCAGAGAAAAACAATGACATCATAAGGTTTGTAGGCAAATGGATTGATCTAGAAAAAATCATCCTGAGTGAGGTAACCCAGACTCAGAAAGACAAATATGGTATGTAATCACTCATAGGAAGATGCTAGATTTGGAACAAGGATGACTGGACTGCTACTCACATCACCAGTGAGGCTACCTGGAAAACGGGACCCCCCAAAAAAGACACAGAGAAATGTATGAGATCTACATGAACACCCTGGAACTGACTCTGTAGCCCAGGCTAGCCTCAAACTCAGTGAGATCTGTCTGCCTCTGTCTCCTGAGTACTGGGATTAAAGGTGTCCACCACCACTGCCCAGCAAGGCCGTCTCTTGATTAAAATGATAGTGTTCTTTGCTGTACAAAAGCTCTTTAGCTTCATGTACTCTTATTTGTCAAATGTCTATGCTATTGACGTCCTGTTCAAAAAGTCCTTTCCTTTGCCTATAAGGTCAAGTGTATTCCCTAAAATCTCTAACAGATTCAGCAGATCAGGTATTTTGTTAAGGTCATTGACATATATTAGAGTTCAGTTTTGTACATTGTGAGACACATAGATTATGTTTCATTCTTCTACGTGTAGCTATCCAGTTTGGACAGAATCATTTAATAAAGATTGTGTCTTATCTTCAATATATATAATTGCCATCTTTGTCAAAATAAGATGTCAGTAGGAATGTAAGTTTGTATGTTGGGCATCAATTCTATTCCATTGATCAATATGTCTATTTTTATATAAGTACCATGTTGTTTTAACGGCTATAGCACTATAGTATAACTTGAAATCTAAGATGGTGATACCTCCACCAGTTTATTTTTATTGTTCATAATTTTTATGGATATACTGAATATTTTTCTTTTCTCAGGAACTATAAAATTATTCTTTCAATTCTCATGTAGAATTCCATTGGACTTTTGATGGATTAAAACTGCATATTACTTTTTGTATAATGACTATTTTCTCAAATTATTCCCACTAATCCATGTGCATTGGAGGTCTTCTCATCTTATAGTACTTTCTTCTTTTTCTTTTTATTGTCTTAAAGTTTGTATTACCCAAATATTTCACTTCATCACATATTTATTCCAAGATACCAAATTCACTAAAACATTACAGATTGTTGCAAAGCTATTGATTGTTCTCTAGAGCTTGATGGTAAGGCCCTATTATTGAAGACACCATGTATTTGTGTGGTGGTATTCTAATTGTACTGAAATGTGATTCTGATTGTATGTTAATAAATAAAGTTGCCCTGGGATCAGAGCTATTAGAGCCATAGCAAGAGTGTGGTGGTGGTGGCATACGCCTTTAATCCCAGCACTTGGTAGAAGAGCTAGGTAGATCTCTCTGTGTTCAGGGATACAGCCAGCACTGGAAACATATGCCTTTAAGACCTGGAGGGCTGTACATACAGGCAGTGACGAGTCAGTCACGAGTTTGGGTTTACAACCAATGAGAAGGCACAACAGAAAGACTATGTAAAGATATACACACAGGAAATAGGTCTCTTTTGGAGAGCTAGGAGCACCACAGGAGGAAGGGTAAGATTTTAGCTCTGAGCTCTGACCTCTTGGCTTTCTCTTTTATATTGGTTCTGTGTTTCTTATTTAATAAGACAGTTGATTACATCTACATATTTGAGTCATAGAAAATGTCAATATCATGATGATACTGATGTGAGAGCTTCTCCATCCTACTGGCTTACTTTCATAGTACTAGAAGGTGCTGTATACATGACTGCTGGGTAAAATTAATCATCAGTCTTAACCAGCTGGGAAAACTTAAGCCAGACCAAATCCCACAATGGGAGGGGAAGCTGACATGAAGACCCACCTGCTGAGGAGGAACCATTGGTAATTTCTTGCTGCTTAAAGAGTCTGTTTTCTAAGAGTGTATCCTCTGGTTAAGTTGACCATGTTCTAGTGGAAAGCCACAAGTTAAAAACAGAAGAGGAAAAAAATATATATGGGTGAGGCTGGGGAGTGGGTCTGTGAGTTGAGAGTGGTAGATAGGATCAAACTATATGTGAAATTTTCAACTAATAAAAATACTTTTAAAAGATTTTAAAAATGGTAAATAAAATTGTAAGAACTGATAACCTAATCTACATTTTCTATTATACTAATGATGATTTTGAGACTCAGAAAAATTTGCAACTTACTCGTAGTCTTTAAATTAAGTAAATAGCAGAGCCAGCTCTCAAATTCTCATATCCTAATTCCTGTTTGTGGATCTTAAAGTTTGTATTACCCAAATATTTCACTTCATCACATATTTATTTCAAGATACCATATACACTAAAACATTACAAATTGTTTTGTGACACTGCCTTACTCACCATATGTAATATACTCATCTCTGTAATAGAATGTATATTACTCTTTCATTATCGGCAATTGTTTCAAACTGCTTCGCTGTGGTGAAATAAATATTTGTATATTAAAACAGAAACTTAGATGTGAAAATACCATAGAAACAGAATGAATCCCTACTGCAGAGCTGCTCCTCCAGTGATAGTAAGCTCAATACTTCATAAAGCTGTTTGTTTCCAAAGGTTATAATACTCTGGACATTAAAACATTTTTTTATCTGAAGTTAAAAATCTGACTTCATGAAATATCTACCTGTTCTGTTCATGTGTTCTGAAAATCAATGCTGAGCACTTTTTCATACATGACAGTTTTGGGCTGTTTGCAGGTAATTTTCAAGTTCTATAATATTTTTTCCACTATCCCAACTCCTGCTTCTTTTCTATAGCGTAAAGGTATACTTCTTCCAAACATCCTGAGTAACAGGCTATTTTGAGTAAAATGTTGCAAAATGGAGTCTAAAGAACAAGTCTGTTTTACCTACACTGTGTTTAAATATTCTTCAATTCATATGTAAACACTTATTATTTCAGGAATATTTGCATTTCAAATTCAAATCAAACAAATTTTATGAAATTAATATCCTATTATTCTGAGTTAAAAATGTGGTTATCCTGAACAAAAAGCAATTATGTTAAAATTGAGTGATAAAAAAAATCTCAGGAAATAAATTACCTAAAATTTAAGTGAATTACATGAAAAATAATTATAATGCAACTTGAAATTTAATCATTAGTTCCCTCAAACACATCATAAGTTCCCAGATGGAATGATCATATTTTAAATCTAAAAATCACTAGTCTCTATATTAATAGGCTTTGGGTCATTTTGAGTTAAAAATTGGTTATTTTACTAGCCATACTGGGAGAATTTTCTTCTTGGGTTAGAATTTTTGTTCTGATGTCTGAAATGGTGGAAATGCCAGTACATTGAGGTTGACAACATAAAACACTAAGTGAAGACCACAAATGAGATTGCTAAATAGAATCTTTTAGAAACAGGGGCAAGTACTATATGCTATGTTGACATTTCTACTACTGTATCACACTCTTAAACATCAAGGTATCCAAATGAATTCTACAAATAAGGAAAAACGTGAAAACTAGTACTCAAAAGAAAGCCTTCATATGTCAAATACTGAGGTATTTTCACTGTATCTTAATGCCTTTAAAGCTTAATTTTTCTTCATGTAGTTAAGATAAAAGGGAGTGTTCAGATTAATAAATTAAAGCAATGTAAGAACTTAGACCTAGAGGCCTAGGCTTGAATCCAGTGTTTCCATTTACTGACTATTGTTTCCTTGGTGACTGCTCTGAACCCCGAGTTTCTCATTTGCTAAATGGTGATAGTGCCACTTATACTACTAAGTGATTTTGAGAATTAAGAATGGCTCATCTTGGTATTAGATAACAAATTGGGTGGGGGATTATTAAAGAAAAAGGGGCTATGAATTTTGAGAGAGAGCAAGCAGGTGCATGGGAGAGGTTGGAGGAAGAAGGGGGAAGAGTGGAAATGATGTAATTAGGTAATAATTTCAAAACACAAAAATGAGTATAATATATGCATTTACACATACAAAACAAAAGAATAGTTTATATGGTTGAGAGAGATTCTAATAGTTGTCTAAACACTCTTCCAAAGATTCTGACTTGTTTATAAGTCAGCTTTATTCTAAATATTGTTTTATGTGGTACTAACAAAATTTGAAAATTTTTGACTCAACAAACACAAATTTGAAAATTCACATATGAGTAGGTAAAACTAGTGTACTGGTTAGTATTATGTAAATTTGACACATGCTGGAGTCATTTGGGAGAAGGGAGCCTCAATTAAGAAAATGCCTCCATATAATCAGGATGTAGGGAAGCCTATAAGGCATTTTCTTAGTTAGCAATTGATGTGAGAGGACCCAACCCATTATGAGTGGTGCCATACCTGGGCCTGTGGTCTTGGTGTCTGTAAGAAACTAGGCTGAGCAAGGCATGGGGAACAAGCCATTAAATAGCACTCTTCCATGGCCTCAGATCAGATCCTGCCCCCAGGTTTCTGCCCTGTTTGAGTTCCTTTGATGACGAACAGTGATCTGGAAGTGTAAGCAAATAAACCCTTTCCTCCCCAACTTGCTTTGATCATGGGGTATCATCACAGCAACAGTAACCCTAAGATAATTAGAGATCTTTAAGTTCCATATTTTACTGAAAGTAATTTTGACAGTGGTATTAATTAGTTACAAAAATAAGAGAGTATGCCTGGAGTATAAATTTAAAGATCACCACTTTGTTTCATTTATTGCTATAGGATACTGGGGTTGGGAGTATATACAATTGGATATAGATAGCTATGCAATGTGATTGAAAACACTTCTGTAAATGATTGGTGGAGGAAGAGCTGAGAGTAGCCACAACTGCAAAACACTTGCATTCATGGGTATTCACAGTGCAACTTCATTACTAGCATGAAAAAACTCCAGCGCTATGACATCAATGCAGGTCTAATACATTAGGATGTAAACTTGAAGAATCGAAGAATACACCTCACCTGCAAACTTAACAGTTCTGTCTTCATACGTGATGCAAGGCCTCTAGATAATACAGAAATTGTTGGCTATGAGAGGATTACACAGAGAGGCATCTTATTATGAATTACTTGAGCATCACTGGTTATGGGACAACATAATGAGATTCAGAAAGAAGCTGCAAATGCACAGGATGGCATCACAGAAAAAGAATCATGAACATGATTCTTAATACAATGGTTAGTTACATATGTAGAGATAAATTAACTTTATCCTGAGAAAGTAAATAGCCTAGTGGGAAGAAAAGAATTCTTTATGCTTATTAGCTTCAATGACTTCAATATCTAACTAAAAACAGCATACTTGCATTTTAGATTTTTATGACTTTATACACAATTTCAAGATAAACCAATAATACCTTGGGCAAAGAAAATACAAAATAAATAGTCATCTTAGCACAATATATTGAAGTCAGGGCATCAAGGTTCTAACTCTGAGTCTGACACCATTTCCTGTGATCTTGAGGAATTTAGCTTTCTGTAACCCTCAAATTCTCCTTCTGTAAAAATGTGAGTATGAAGAGACTGAGAGGAACTAGTTCTTAAATTACATTCTACCATCATATTCCAATATTCCAAAAGAAAATCCAAGTAGTTGAGTGACATGATTTATTTTTATGTTTCAAAATTCCAATAATTAGAATCATGACCAGATTTCAACTTGTACTTTTTAAATTGCTAGTGCAGGGACATAATATACACCAAATAAAATGTTTTCATGAGGAGGATATATATAGATATAGATATGTCATTACATGAAACTTTTGAAGTGCATTGAATCTTTTAACTGTCTGCATACTTTTTTGAAACAAAAGTATTCTAAATAAAATTACACACAAATACACATACATATATATCACATTTATACTAGTGATTCAGTATAATTATGATACTGAAATAATATGTTCAACATCAAATTACATTGAATATAGTAAATAGATAAAAGACGTTTTATAATCGTAATCATAGCAGTGAACAAAACAATCAGTATGGTAAAAACAGATTTATTCCACATAATGAAATTACATAAACCACTTGCAACTAACTCAGCCCTTAATAGCTATATTCCAGCCTATCAGTACCACATTATTTGCCACATATTTTGACAAGTGCTTGCTATCATAGGAGTATGAGTAGGATGTATGTAGGACAGACAGCATAATGGTATGTTAAAAAATTACTGAATGTATTTTATAGAAAACAAAGTCACCTTTGAAGTACTATTAACATCCCCAATTCATTATAATGTTTCAATTGTCAAAATATATGAATTTTGAATCATAAACCATACTAAATGCAGAAGAAATTATCATTTTCAAAAACAGAATCCAACCAAATTCAAGCCAATTTTTCTCACAATTTGGCTTTCTAGACGCTGCTACCTAAACTAATGAGAAAAAACACATAATTTGGTTGTAAGATATAGAGAAACCAAGCTGGAGCTCATGCAAAAAGCCTCCTCCTTGCTGGATAGCTTTCATACTCCCAGAAGATATTATGTAGACTGTTAGGGAGAAAAGGCATCAGTGGTCTTAACCCACTGTGAAACCTCTGAATTGCAATACTAACCTTCCAGGGAAGATGTGTCCACCTGCACAATAGTAGCCTGATTGCTATGGGAGTAAGCAACCACAATCTGATTAGATTGAATGCCTTCTTCACAGAAGGAAATCCATGTCTGGTACTGTAAACTTGGCAAAAAAAAAAAGTATGCTTAAGGAGTTCATAAGGCCTGGAGGATATCTATTTCCATTCTTTTGCTAAATGTCAGTATAGTCAAATTTCTGTCTAATCATTTGTTTATACCCATTGATGAGTACTACTCTCAGATGAATTAGAAAGGCCTCTTTTCAGTGAATGGTAATAAATACAGAGACTCGTGGCTGTTCAACATAATGATGATGGGTGGGTTTCATGGTTCAGCTTTTAATTCCAGCACTAAGGATGCAAAGAGAAGCAGATCTCTGTGACTTTGAGTTCAATCTGGTCTACACAGTACACACCACGCCAACTAAGACTATATAATGAAACCCCTTCTCAAGAACAAAAAGAGAATAAGTGATGGCTGAGGGTCTAATACTAAAAAAGACATTATGCCCCAGGGAACCCTGGGAAAAGGGCAGAAAAATGTAAGGCTCAGAAGACATGGACAATTGTAAAATGCCATCTTCTGCAATTGCAATCATGAACTCTCAGTAGCTCTTCTGCCGGCACTGAGCCTGCAAAAGAATGGACTTATCAAGAATCAGCCATAGACTGGGTTAAGACTCAGGGAGCCCTTATTCATCTTTGCTGAACTAATAGTTACTGACAGATTCTTAAATAGGAGGAAACATTGTCTCCACTTCTCTAGTAACAAATAAGCCCACCAGGCTCCAGCAAATAGTTACAAAACTAAGGTCAAGCAGATGGACCTGGTGATCTCTGTGGGTCACAAAACAAAACAAAAAGATATGAAAGTTGGAAACAAATTTGTAGAAAATATGAGGAGATATCTAGAGTGACAGTAAACTAAGAGAGTGTGGGAAGAATAATCAGAAAGCGTTATGTACATGTTTGAAATTGTCAAAGAACAAGATAATGAAAATATATTTATTTTGAGATTATAATTTAATTACAAAATTTCTTCCTTCCCTTTCCTCCCTAACTAACAAACCAAACCCCAAGTGCTAGGCAGGAAAATCACCACTCATGTTGTTGCTCAAGGTAACCTAAGAGACCTCCAAAACAATATAGGCTGTTGATGGTGCTCTTGGATACCTTCTAAAACCTGACAATAAGTTCCTATTACTCAAGACATCAAAGGATTTGGACATAGTACATGGAGAAATAAACTGGTACTAAGCTAGAATACTCCTCCTCATGGGTGAGCACTCATACTATTAGAAGAGGGTATATAAGCTACCATCAAAAGAAATTAATCAAAATTCAGACATAGTTATAAAGCCTGTAAACAACTACAATGAGCAGTCTTTATAAAGTATCTCCAATGGCGCAATAGTGGTACTAATATCTTGGGGTTCACTAACACCTGTCTAATTGAACTTAAGGACTGGTCAATAGGAGGGAACTAGCACTAACACCTGGTAAATTGGGCCAACTCCCAGTGGCCAGAGAGGACACAGACCTTAGAGGAGAACCTACTGCTGCCATTTGGCTAAATCAATGTAGCTACCAACCATATTTTAAACACCTATTTTTATGCACACAGAAAAGTATAGATCTCATTTCCCACCAAAGAAATTTATACTGTAGCAGATGGGTGCCTATTACCCAGATCCATAACTAGTAAACCATCAGAAAGTAAGGGACTATAGGGTACCCATTGCAATTGGCACATTTTCAATACAAGCCCTGTATCTAAGGCTTAGGAAATATCATCAATGAGTAGAAAACAGTTTAAGAGAACCAGGACAACTGCTGTGAGAATGTCTTTTAAACATCACAGGGATGCTACATTCATGAAATCTCAACAATAAGAAATACAGTGGTGACACCAGTTGGTATGCCAACATGGATGAGTGGGTGGTTTCTCAAGGCCCTACTTCTAAATGAAAAGCTACAGGTATTTAATTGCTGGGAAGGGAGAATCATTTCTCCCTGGATGAACCCTCTGATAGGATAGACAATCCTAAGTGGTCAGCCCTAAATATATGTATAAACAGGCAATATTAGTTGGACTCAGTAAGATAAATACAAATGTGTGTGCATATATGTGGTAACACATGTTATATATGTATATGTGTATTTATACATATTTTATTGATGCGAGCCATAAGCCTAAGCGACCCTTGACACACATTCTGCCATATTTGGGCTTCTCTCTTCTTAGATATAGGCCTTGCTTAAGTCTCCATAGCACCAGAACCTCTTCTCACAAATACCAGAACCTCTTCTCAGATATCAGATGAACGAGCTGCAGTTAAGCAATTAGGCAGTTAGGCAAGAGTAGATAGATAACCCCCAGAGCAACATTCTCTGCTGGCCGAACAGCCCATAATTAAAGTTCCCTTTCTGCTTGCAACCCTCATAATTAAGTCCCTTCCTGCTTGCAACCCCCTTTGCCTACCTATATATGCCTTAAGAAAAAAATATATCCAGAGCCCCTCCTCCAGCAAAAGATGCCTATATTAAACCGGGAGGATCAGGGCAATATTTCCCCTCCTTGCTTAATGCCCATCTCTGCCAGGCAAATTTGTACCGCCACCTTGAACCTACATAAAAGGGAGGATTTTATAAATATATGCATATGTAACAATAATGATTAGAGAATAATAGGTCATTATTTCAAAATGGAATGGGTGAGCATAAGAGTTGGAGAGGGGAGAGGGATGAGTAGAATGAAACAAATAAGTATACTAATGTAAGAAATTCTAAAAAAGAATAAAAATTTTGGAAGAACTTCTAGAATACAAAATCAGCATCCATACTCAGTAGTTTTTCTATATACAAATAGCAGATTTTCTGAGAAAGACACTAGGAACTATCCAATTCACAATAGTCTGAAAAATCTAAATACCAGGGAACAAACCTAATCAAAGAAGTAAAACATCTCTGCAAAAAGTAAAATAAAATAAAATAAAAATAAAACCTAAGACAATGCTAGAGGAAAATAGAAAAAAAGACACTAGATAGTGGAGTGACTTCCAATGGTATGGGTTGGCACAATTAATACTTAAAATAGATACCTTATCAAAATAATTACAGACTCAACAAAATTCCATATACATCCTTCACCAGAACAATCATAAAATGTTTTTTTAAATGTAAAAGACCCTAAACACAGGCCAAGTAATCTACAAAAATATCTCTATGTTAGAGTTATTAGAATATGTGATCCAAGTTATACTACAGAGTCATAATGGAAGAGACAACAAATTACTGGCACAAAGCAGACATGTAGACCAGTGGAAAAGAATAGAGGATGTAGTGGATTGTCGTGTCACAGTTGTGTTGTTTCACTCGGATCCATGGAAAGAAAACTCAGAGGAACCTTAAGAATGAATCTTGTCGATTGGACTCCTGGAGCTCCACCTGGGGCTTGGCCGTGGATCTCAGCATCTGCTTCTGTCAGTCACTGGATAAGAGTTCTATCATGGCAGTTAGGGTGTTCAGCCATCCAATCACCAGAGTAGGTCAGCTCAGGCACTCTCTTGACTATTGCCAGTAGTCTGTAGTAGAGTCATCTTTGTGGATTTCTGGAGACCTCTCTAGTACTCTTCTTCTTCCTATTCCCATGGAGTCTTCATTTATCATGGTATCTCTTTCCTTGTTCTCCCACTCTGTTCCTGATCCAGCTGGGATCTCGTGCTCCCCTAAGCTATCTTTCCCTCAAGCCTAGCCCTCCATTACCCCCCTCATTCCCAGTTTGCTGATGTAGATCTCATCCACTTCTCTGTTGCTGGGTGATCCCTGTGTCTTTCTTAGGGTCCTCTTTATTAGGTAGCCTCCCTGGAGTTGTCAGTTGCAGTCTGGTTATCCTTTGCTTTACAACTAGTATCCAATTAAGGAGAGGGAGGAGGAATTATATGAGCAAGAGATATCGAGATCATGATTGACAAATAGCCAAACCAGTGGAAACACATGAACTGTGAACCAATAGCTGAGGAGCCCCCATGGAACTGGACTAGGCCCTCTGGATAAGTGAGATAGTTGGTTAGCTTGAACTGTATAGGAGGCCCCAGGCAATGGGACCAGGACCTGTCCTTGGTGCATGAGCTGGCTTTTTGGAGCCTAGGGCCTATACTGAGACATGTTGCTCAGCCTTGGTGCAGGGAGGAGGGGATTGGACCTGCCTCAACTGAATCTACCAGGCTGGGCTGACTCCCCAGAGACCTTGCCTTGGAGGAGGTGGGAATGGGGGGGTGGATTTGGGGGGAAGGCTGGGGGTGGTTAGAGGGAGGATAGGGGAATCCATGGCTGATAGGTAAAATGACTAGAAAATCTCTTATATAAAATAACACACACACACACACACACACACACACACACACACACACACAGAATATTAAAAAAAAATGAATCTAGCCTTTCATGGCTGCAGAGGAGTCCAGCCTTAAAGGACTGAAACACTTTTCCTTCACCCAGGGCATTTTTATTTTCTCTCTGCTTACAGTTCAGTCAGTTAATTTCTGTATCTTCAAAGCAACCTGAAAGGAGCTCCCAAAGATAAATTGTGAAGTGCAAATTCCTTGATTTATCAGGTACCATGTTTTTTTGGGTTTCCTGAACCAAGTTTTGCATAGTCCCATGATCCTTGGGAGACTCCCAGAGAAGATTCACATAAGGTGATAAGAGAAACAAAAGGTATGTGTTGAACAAAGGATGGATTAGGGCTAGGTGCTAATCTCTGGAGCCATGCCAGGAGTAGCTCAGCAGGAATGCAGCCACAAGAGGACCCAGAAATAAACACACACAATTATAACCACTCAATTTTTGCAAATATGTCAATAATATATAGTGCGCTAAGAAATTCTATGGATGAAATAATGCTGGCAAAGTTGGAAGATCTGTCACCATGAAAAAAGTCAATTCGATATGGATCAAAGACTTTGATGTTAAATATGAAAATCTGAAACTGCCAGAGGTGTAGGCAAGGGATTTCTGAGTAGGAGCCCAAAAGCAGAGGAACTAACTCCAAGTATTGATCAATGAAATTCTGAAATGAGTAAGCTTCTGTATAGCAAAGGAAAATGAACAGAGTGAAGACAGACTACAGAAAGGATTATTTTAAAACCTAAAAATATTAAGGTAAAACTACCAATCAATAAATCGACTATGTAACTAAAAATAGAGATCTCAAAGGAAAAAAAAAGGTCAATGAACATTTAAAATATTGTTGAAAGTCTTTAGCATCAGGGAAATAAAAATTAAAAAAAATTTGAGAGTTCATCTTTTCCCAATAAGAATGGCTATAATAAAGCAAACAGATGACAACAAATATTGCTGAGGATATGGAAAAAGAGTAATTCATATTCATTTCTAGTTAGAGTGTAAGTAAGTATAGATATTATGGAAATAATTATGAAAATGTTTCAAAAAATTAAAAGTACAACTAATACTTTCATATCTATCTATCTATCTATCTATCTATCTATCTATAATTTTTCTTTTATTCAAAATAACAAATAAGCAGAATCTGTTTGGATGTCAACCAGATGATGAAAATTTGGTACATATACACAATTTATTTTTATTAAGTCATGAAAATTAAGTTATTAAACTTGAAGGAAAATGATAGATTTGGAAATTATTATAATATAAAAGTTAAATAAAATATGTTTTATCTTATATATGGATCCTAGCTTTAATTTTTGTGGATGTGTATGCAAGATGGGATCAATGTGGATATAGGTCACAAAACTAGAAATAGGGCCATGAAAGGAGAAAAGGTATTTTAATGGAGAGTAAATGCAATACATGTGTGACATGAAAATGGAAAAGGGAATACTGAGTGTAGAAGAGTAAAAGAGTAGGTGGGAGAAGTTGTACATGAAGTTATAAAAACACAGTTTATATTAAAATGTGATCATGAAGCTTAATACTATACTATTAAAATGCAAATATATAATGTAAATTGTTATACATTATATATATATATATGTGTGTGTGTATCATACATATTTATATATAAATAATGAAAATATATACCCATATCACTATTTATGTTCCATAGTTTCCCTGAAATATTTGATAAAGGAGTATTTAACAGTTGTAAGATATTTTACATGAATTGACATATATATATATATATATATATATATATATATATATATATACTGACTGAAATGTTCTGAGAATGTTTATGGTAAGCTAAGTTAAGTTATGTAGCTTGGAATGTCAAGCACATTGAGTGCATTTTATATTTAACAATATTTTCAACTTAATATATTATCATCACAAATCAAGGAGTATCTGTTCACAAACACAAATGGAAAGAGTCAGACCGCTCAGAGTGAATTACATGACAAAGGAACAAACTGGAAATATAGATATTAGTTTATGCTGTTATCATTGAGTCTAATTTCCACAGAAAAATAAGAAAGATGTTCAAGTAAGATTCCTATATTGTTTTTATTTGAAGCAGTACTCTTTTGGGAAATCTTAACCTTTATGCCTTCAAAAGATTGGATGACAGTCTATGAGCAACTAATGAGGACTGGGATTGTCTTTTTCTGGTAAGGGTATTGAAAAGAAACAGTCTTTTAAATCAATAACTATGAGAGGCCATGTTTTTGGTAACAGAGAAGGCAAAGGAATTCCAGATTGTAGAGAGCCCATTGGCTGAATTACTTTGTTAATTGCTCTAAGGTCTGTTACCATTCTCCATTTACCAGATTTCTTTTTAATAACCAATACAGGAGAATTCCAAGGGCTGGTTGATTCTTCAATATGCTGAGCATTTAACTGTACTTCTACCAGATCTTCTAAAGTCTGGAGTTTCTCTGTTGTTAATGGTCATTGCTGAACCCATACAGGCTTGTCTTTTAACCATTTTAAAGGTAGAGCTGTTGGTGTCTTTGAGAGATCATCAGTTGTTGTGCCCTGTTCTTGTATAATATGGATGGCTGGTGACCACTCTTTAGAATAATACCTTCTAATATTTCTCTCAGAAACATGTGGTAGTTTGTGATTTGTTTCTGAGGTTGGAGGGATGATAAATGAGTATTCTATTATTGCAACAGATCTCGACCCCACAAGTTCATAGCTATGCTAGACACATGTGGTCTTAATTTTCCTCTCTGTCCTTCTAGACCTATACATTTGAGCCATCTTGCACTCTGCTTCACCTGAGATAATGTTCCAATTCCTAACAGTTGAATGTTTACCTCCTGAAGAGGCCAAGTTGGATGCCAAATTTCTGGTGCAATTATGGTCACATCAGCACCTGTGTCTACCACACCAGACAACAAAACACCATTTATTCTTATTGTTAATTTTGGTCTTTGTTCATTTATAGAAAATTGCCAAAAATTTTTCTTTGTTGTTTCTCCTGAATTTTCTATTCTCTCTGTTTCATCATCCTGACCAGCATGATTTATTTCAATAGGCATTTGGTTATTTAATTGCTCTGAGTAGGGGTTTCATCTATGACTGCAGGAAAGGTCTGAACTGGATTTACTGTAGGGGCCTGCTGAAGTCCCTCTGGGAATTTCCCAAAGACCATGGTGAAGTATTACCTTGCCTTTCCCTTCTTGATCTACATTTGTTGGTCCAGTGTTTTCCCTTACCACACCTTCTGCAGAAGGAAGGGGCAATCTGTTGCCATTGTTCCTTGAATAAACATTGTTTCTAGAAATGCCCTGTTTACAGTCGCTTTACAAATGTCCTTGCTTTCCACATCCAAAACCTCTGACATTCCTCAAACCTCTTGAAATTGCTTCTCCTATCCACATATCAACTTGGTCATGAGACTCAACATTAAACATGTCTTTACTCCAATCTTTCAATGGTGCAGATCTTGCCTTTAATGGCCTCATTATTCTCTTGCATGTTGTATTCACATTCTCAAAAGCCAAAGATTCTATTATTATCTGGCTAGCTTCTGAATTTGGGACTATTCTCTTTACTGTTGAAGTCAGTCTTTGTAAGGAATCTGTGAAAGATTATTTTGGGCCCTGTATAACCTTTGTAAATGACTCAGTTTTCTTTCCTTGTTTCTCAACTCTGTCCCATGCATTCAAAGCTGCCATTCAACATAGACCTAGGGTTTGGATATCATATAAACATCGTGTTTGTATTGCAGCATACAGGTCTTCTCCAACAATCTGATCCTGGAAGATTTGTGTACCTGTATCCCTACATTGTTTTTCTATGTTTTAGCTTCCTCTTTGAACC
Organism: Peromyscus leucopus; assembly: GCF_004664715.2. NCBI lineage: Eukaryota > Metazoa > Chordata > Mammalia > Rodentia > Cricetidae > Peromyscus > Peromyscus leucopus. The sequence goes on from NC_051083.1 coordinate 129,648,855, forward strand.
ACTTTTTCCACTGCAGCTGTGTTCCAGGTTCCAGAACAACATGTACCAGATCCCACCAGTCCTGTGGTAGAATCCTATTATAAGTTGACCAGGTGTTTAACATTTGCTTTTCATATGGGGAATGCATGCCATAAAATACTATTGCCTCCTTAAACCTTTGTAAATTTAACCTTTCAATTGGAGTCCAAATATTTTGTGCATTCACTTGACCAGGTAACTGCTGTATGGTTACCAGATAAATTAAGGGTGATTGTGTGAAAACAGGCTTTCTTTCTGTAACCTTATAATCCAATCCTGAAACAATTTCACTGTTAATTTCTTCTGTCTGAATCTGAATTTCTCTATAATTCATTTTATCATGTTTAACAGGTTTTTCTAAAACTTTTATCTTGGCACTTAAATTGCCTATCTTTTTAAATAGCAAAATAAAGATAAGAAAAGTAATAATGTACATAATCCCATCAATATTAATCTTTTCATATAGTTGTTCCATTTTTCAGCCTGCCTAAAATGTTATCAAACAAAGCCCAATTTTCTTCCAATGTACACATAAAACCCATTTTTTTTAATGTGGGAAAATTTTTTTCTTTTAAATAGTTTTTTCCTTTAAAATATCTGATATCATATTTGACTTACCAAGTCTGCCTAGAACAATAGAAATCTGAGGGAATTTCAAAACAGCTACCTAGCATCCAAGGTTTGTATCCTGTATCCAGAGAGAGAGAGAGAGAGAGAGAGAGAGAGAGAGAGAGAGGTGTAAAGCAAGAAAGTGTAGCCACAAGTTGTGGCTAAAAGTTTAAATCCAGCCACATGTTCCTGTTTGAGCTGAGTTGAGCCTTGACTCTGGCTTCCTTAAGCTCTGACCACATGCGTTGGCATTTCATCCAAAATCAGCTCTATCTGCAGTTGCAGTTGAGTGCAGCCAATGGGTAGCTCTGGCAAGCCTGACTTATTTGTAGCACCAGCTGTGGGTAACTGCTTGTAGCTATGGTCATTTGGGGCTGGGGCCTAGGCCGAGCTAGGCCCAAGATAGGGAACTGGGCCTGCCCAAACTGGAAACTGGACCCCTGCCAAGCCAAGCCAAGTGGTTTTTAATGAATTCTAGCGACTTAGGTGCCAAATGTAGATGAACAGTCTTAGTAAATAAGAAACACAGAGCCAATTGCAGAGTTAAAAGCCCAGGAGGCACGCCTTTAATCCCAGCACCCGGAGGCAGAGCCAGGTGGATCTCTGTGAGTTCGAGGCCAGCCTGGACTACCAAGTGAGTCCCAGGAAAGGCGCAAAGCTACACAGAGAAACCCTGTCTCGAAAAACCAAAAAAAAAAAAAAAAAAAAAAAAAGCCCAGGAGGTCAGAGCAATAGCTAGGAGCTAAAAACCCTTTCTTACCCTTCACTGCAGCTGCTGTCCTTCCCCTCAGCAAAGAAGTCTAATTCCTGTGTGTCTGTCCTTTTATTGAATTTCTGTTCTGCCTTCTCATTGGTTGTAAACCCAACCACATGACCTCCTCATCACTGCCTGTCTATACAGACCCCCAGGTCTTCTAAGGTTGGTATTGAGATTAAAGATGAGTGTCTCCATGCTGGCTGTATCCTTAACATACATAGATCCACCTAGCTCTGCCTCCCAAGTGCTGAGATTAAAGATGTGTGCCACAACCGTCCAGCTTCTGCTTTGGCTTGCTATTAGCTCTGACCCCCAGGCAACTTTATGTATTAACATACAAGTAAAATCACATTTCAGTACAAATAAAATATCACCATACTTATTAGGCCTCACAAAACTCTCAACTTCCCAGAAAAATCCCAACACACCAACCTGCAAATTTTGGGTACTGCTACATAATCATATCAAATACCTTCAGAAGGCAAAGATAAGATAAATGGAATATTAGCCCTTGAGGAGACTTATTGCATAATGAAGGTCATTGTCAACTCAAATCAATAGAAACAGTAGATCACAGGAGCCCAAGTGACTGAGCCAAATATTCTTTTTTATTTGTGTGAATACAGGAACTCATGGGAGCATGTGAGATGAATTTTAAGTCAATGTATCCCTAAAAGTATTACACTGGCAGATGGTTCACATTAAAAAGTTGGCCATGACTCACAGAACTGCAGACCTGAAGAAATCAAACTTTCTCTTTTTACAGGGTTCCAAATTTAAGTTAGAAATTTTGTGTGTTCCCTTATGTTTGCTCATATTAAGAGTACAAATAAACAAAAGGTTATTTTCTTGTTAATTGAGGTTAAGAAAACCCTTTGTCCTACTAATGTCAAAATTGTGGAAGTAGCAACAAAGTGGTTCATTGCATAATTATTACTGTTTTTATTCTTTTATCAAAAAACAATCTTAGAGTGAAACAAGCAGATATTTTGGTTGTGTTAAAACCACACTATGGCAACAGTCCACAAATACAAGATGAGATTGAAGCCTACCAAGAAACCAAAGAACAAATGTTTGTTTTCTGATAAGATATATAAAATAACATTATCAACTAATTATTTTGCCTCTTCAAGTACTTTATCTCCTTTCATTAAAATTTATGTTAAGGAAATTAATTACCACAGGTTGTCTTTCTAATCTATGTTGGACAGAGGAAAGATGAAAAACAAATAGAATGATTAAAGGGAAAGCATTATTTTTGGAAGGGACCGCTTTTCCTCTTCTTGTACCTCTTTAGTGTTTCTATGAGATTAACCTGTGTTTGTGATGGCATTTCTACCTTTTTAATGCTTTTCAAATATCAGCTTCTCTAAAAGAGTCATATTTAACAAGCATTTTAAAACCTCTGAATCTTAATATCATACTTTTATTCTTAATATTTTCAATTTTCTGAGCATGGTCATGGTCTTTCCTCTGTACACAACCATCATCTACCTTATAAAATCTTCCTTATAACCTCCTCAGCATTTTTAAAGAATGTTCTACTGATTCATTTAACTACTTCCCTCAACAGCTCTCTTCTCCTCTATGCCATTCAAGGTGCTTCCACGTACCATTGATTTTACATCATTGGTAGCTGCACTTCGTCTTAACTAGCATTAACATTTAAAATAAAGGACAGATTCTGACAGCTATAATTGGACCAAGAGGTAAGTCATTGTTCTCTTAGCTAATCACCTCAGCCTCTAGGCTTTAGGCCCAGGGGCACAACTGGTATTCTCATACCCCCATCCATTGCAGCCCCAGCAGCAGGCCAGCAGACAGGATTCCTGTGGGCAGGCCTGACCATTACCATCCACACTAGACCTGTAACCTACAAGCCCCACTCTACCACCCAAACCCACCCATCCCCAGAAACCAACAGTAACTGCTCCCTGAGACACAGACTCAGCAAGCTACAATTGTACGAAGAGTGCCAACTGGACCAAGAGTGGTTCTCTGAGACACACACACCATTTGCACCAATTGGAGAAAGAGAGGGATAGATGCCAGTGCAGGAATTCATTCAACAACATAAAGAGCAATATGGTACCACCAGAACCTAGTGATTGTACATTAGTAAGACCTAAATATCCCAATACAGAAGAAACAGAAGAAAATTACCTTAAATGACTTTAAGAAGATGGTAGAAGTGTTTAAGGGGAAATGAAAATTTCCCTTAAAGAAATCAAGGAAAAGATAAACAAAAAATTGAAAGAAATCAATAAATCCTGTAAATAAGCTAAGAAAACCAAGAAAAAATAATGAAACAGGTAAAGGAAACAGTTCAAAACTTGAAAACTGAAACTAAGGCAATAAAGAAGATACAAACCGAGGAAATGTTGGAAAAGAAAAATCTGAGTAAACAAACAGGAACTACAGATGCAAGTATAACCTACAGAAAGCAAGAGATAGAAGAGAGAATCTCTGGCATTGATGATAAGATAGAGGAAATAGATTCATCAGTCCAAAAAAAAAAACATTAAGGCCAATAAAGTCACAACACAAAATGTCCAGGAAATCTGGACAACATGAAAAGGTCTAATTTAAGAATAAGAGGACAGAAGAAGGAAAAGAATCAGCTCAAATGCACAGTGAATATATTCAACAAAATCATAGGAAACTTTCCTAATGTAAAGAAATGCTTATGAAGATACAAGAAGCTTACAGAACACCAAATAGACTGAACCTGCCAAAAAAGTCCCCTTGCCACATAATAATCAAACCACTAAACATACAGAATAAGGAAAAAATATTAAGAACTGCAAAGGAAAAATACCAAGTAACATATAAAGGCAGACCCATTAGAATAATACCTGACTTCTCAATGTAGACTCTGAAAGTCAGAAGGTACTGTACAGACTTTATGCAGACATTAAGAGACCGTGCCTGCCAGCCCAGACTATTATACCCAACAAAACTCTCAATCACCTTAGACAGAGTGCACAAGATATTACATGATAAAACCAAATTTAAATAATATATATCTATATGTGTAGCCCTACAGAAAACACTAGAAGGAAAAATCCAACCTAAGGAAGTTTGATGCACCCGTGAAAACACAGGCAACAGATAATCCCACACCAACAAATCTCAAAGAAGGGACACACACAACACTACCACCAAAAATAACAGGAAATAACAATCATTGGTTATTAATATACATTAATATGAATGGACTCAATTTGCCTATAAAAAGACACAGGCTAGCAATGGATACAAAAACAGGATCCATCCATGTGCTCCATACAAGTAACACCACTCAACCTCAAAGACAGACACAAACTCAGAGTAAAGGGCTAAGAAAAGTCTTTCCAATCAAATGGACTTAAGCAGCAAGCTGGTGTAGCTATTCTAGTATCTAACAAAATAGACTTCAAACTAAAATTAATCAAAAGAGATCAAGAAGGACATTACATATTCATCACAGAAAAAATCCATTAAGATGAAGTCTCAATTCTGAACAATTATGCCCCCAATACAAGGACACCGACATATGTAAAAGAAACATTATAAAGCTTAAGTCACACATCAAACCCCACACACTAATAGTGGGAGACTTCAACACCCCACTCTCACCAATGGACAGATCTGCCAGACAGAAGAAACTTAACAGAGAAATAAGGGAACTAATAGACGTTATGACTCAAATGGACTTAATAGACATCTACAGAACATTCCACCCAAACACAGGAGAATATACCTTCTTCTCAGCATCACATGGAACCTTCCCTAAAATTGGCCACATTCTCAGTCACAAAGCAAATCTCAACAGATACAAAAAATTGGAATAACCTCCTGTATTTTATCAGACCGCCATGCCTTAAAGTTAGAATGCAACAACACAAATTACAGAAAGCCTATAAACTCATGGAAACTGAATAATGCTCAGGTGAATCACCACTGGGTCAAGGAATGTAAGACTAATTTCAGATTGTCTTTTAATAAAAAGCCCAGAGCCAAATATTGGGGTGAAAACTGAGAGATTAGAAGAATAGAACAAGCCACAACCAACCTCACCTGACTGTAGCTATCGTTTTCCTGGTCCTACTTGGCCCATGATCAGGACAATTCTCTGTCACCAGCCAGTCCTGCAGCCGCTCAGATACAAACAAGTAAACACACAGAGACTTATAATTTTTATAAACTGTATGGCTGTGGCAGGTTTCTTGTTAACTGTTTTTATATCTTAAATCAACCCATTTCTATTAATCTATAAGTTGCCACTTGGCTCATGGCTTACTGGTATCTTAACATCTGTTTCTCATCATGGTGGCTGGCTGTGTCTCCTGACTCAGACTTCTACTTCCCAGAATTTTTCTCCCTCCTTGTCCCACCTATACTTCCTGCTTAGGTACTGGCCAATCGGTGTTTTATTTATTAACCAATCAGAGCAACACATTTAACATACAGAACATTCCACAGCACCTGACCAACTCCTCAGCCTCCAGAGAGAACTTTTTTCTGTATATTTATGCCTATATAGCTTTCTGTTCCCTGCCATGTGACTTCCTCTTTCTGCCCAGCTCTGTCACTTCCTGTCTGTCTGTACAGACCTACAGACCTCTATGGTTAATTAGTGCTGGGATTAAAGGCATGTGCCACCACACCTGGCTCTGTTCCCAGTGTAGCCTTGGTCTCACAGTTATCTGGATGAATCTCTGTCTCCCGAATGCTAGGATTAAAGGTATGTGCTATCACTGCCTGACCTCCATGTTTAACATAGTGGCTCATTTTTTTCTTCTGACCCCCAGATAGGCTTTATTGGGACACACAAATAAAATATCACCACAAAGGAAGAAATAAAGAAAGAAATTAAAGACTTTCTAGAATTCAATGAAAATGAATGTAAAACATACTCAAACTTAGGGTATGAAAGCAGTACTAAGAGGAAAGTTCATAGCTCTAAATGCCTACATAGAGAAGTTGGAGAAATCTCATGCTAGCAACTTACCAACACACACAAAACTCTAGAACAAAAAGAAGAAAACTCATCCAGGACGTATAGATGCCAGGAAATAATCAAATTGAGGGCTGAAATGAATAAAATAGAAACAAAAAGAACAGTACAGAGAATCAATGAAACAAAGAGTTGGTTCTTTGAGAAAACAACAAGATAGACAAACACTTTTACAAACTAACTAAAAGGCAGAGAGAGAATATTCAAAATAACAAAATCAGAAACAAAAGGGGAGACATAACAACTGACAATGAGGAAATCCAGAGAATCATCAAGTCATACGTCAGAAAACTTATAATCCACAAAACTGGAAAATCTGAAAGAAATGGACAATTTTCTGGATAGGTACCATATTCCCAGATTAAATCAAAACTAGAAAAACAATTTAAATAGACTGTTAACTACTATGGAAATAGAAGCAGTCATTAAAAGTCTCTTGACCAGAAATAAATAAATAAATAAATAAATAAATAAATAAATAAATAAAGCCCAGGGCCAGATTGTTTCAGTGCAGAATTCTACCAGAATTTTAAAGAAAAGCTAATGGGGGAATTATTAAGGCAACTCCATGTGTTAAAAATGAAGTTTATTTTAGGATAACTTACAACAAATAAAGTGATAGGTTACAGGATCTGGGAGAGATGAAGTGCAGTCTAGTGGTGTTCTCTTGAGAACTCTGCTTGGTCTATCATCCATCATCCAGAATCACAAGGAACCAAAGGAGCCTGCACATCCAGATCTCAGCTCTTAAGGGCTCCAGGGGCAAGCCATAGGTAGGTGTGACAGTTACCAAAAGCCTCAGTAGGGTTAGTAATTCCAGGTGGAATATCTACACACTAAAAAGAGCCAATACCAGTACTCCACAAACTTGTCCACACAATAGAAACAGAAGAACATTGCCAAACTCTTTCTATGAGGCTACAGTTACCCTGATACCCAAACCACACAAAGATGCAACAAAGAAAGAAAATTAAAGAAAGAAAATACCCCTCATGAACATTGATGCTCTCATATTGCTGTAAATTGCCTTATTATGTTTAGGTGTGTTACTTGTATTCCTGATCTCTCCAAGACCTTTATCATGAAAGAGTGTTGGATTTTTGTCAAAATACTGGGAAACTGGATCTAATTCCACTAAAATCAGGAATAAAACAAGGCTATCCACTCTCCCCATATCTATTCAATCTAGTACTTGAAGTACTAGCTAGAGTAATAAGACAACCAAGGGAGTTTAAGGGGACACAAATTGGAAAAGAAGAAGTCAAGCTTTCATTATTTATAGATGATATGGTAGTCTACGTAATTACCCCAAAAATTCTACCAAGAAACTCCTACAGCTGATAAACCCCTTCAGTAATACGGCAGGATATAAGATTAACACAAAAAATCCAGTAACCCTCCTATACACAAATGATAAATGGGCCAATAAAGAAATCAGAGAAACATAACTCTTTACAATAGCCACAAATAATATAAAATACCTTAGGGTAACTATAACCAAACAAGTAGAAGACTTCTAAGTCACTAACTTTAAGTCCTTGAAGAAAGAAATTAAAGAAGATATCAGAAAATAGAAAGATCTCTCATGCCCAAGGATAGGTAGAACCAACTTAATAAAAATGTCAATCTTACCAAAAGCAATCTACAGATTCAATGCAATCCCTATCAAAATACCAACACAATTCTTCACAGACCTCGAAAGAACAATTCTCAACTTTATATGGATCAACAGAAAACCTAAGATATTTAAAACACTCCTTTATAAAAATGGAACTTCTGGAGACATCATCATCCCTGACTTCAAGCCCTACTGTAGAGCTATAGTAATAAAAACAGCTTAGCATTGGCATTAAAACTGACATGTGGGCCAATAGAATCGAATTGAAGATCCTGACATTAATCCACACATGTATGAACACCAAATTTTTTAAAAGAAGAAGCCAAAACTGTACAATGGACAAAAGAAAGCATCTTCAACAAATGGTGCTGGCATAACTGGATGTCAAAATGTAGAAGATTGCAAATAGATCATATCTATCACAATACACAAAACTCAAATCCAAGTGGATCAAAGAACTCAACATAAATTCAGTTACACTGAACCTGATAGAGGAGAAAGTAGGAAATAGCCTAGAATGCATTGGCACAGGAGACCACTTCCTAAATATAACACAAATAGCACAGACATTGAGAGCAACAATTAATAAATGGGAGCTCCTGAAACTGAGCTTCTATAAGGCAAAGGTCACAATGAATAAGACAAAACAACAGCCTACAGAATGCAAAAAGATCTTCACCAACCCCACATCTGACAGAGAGCTAATCTCCAAAATATATAAAGAACTCAAGAAACTAGACTTTAAAAATACTAAACAATCTAATTTAAAAAAATGAGCTACAGCTCTAAATAGAGAATTCTCTACAGAAGAATCATAAATGGCTGAAAGACATTTAAGGAATTGGTCAACATCCTTAGTTATCAGGGAAAGGCTAATCAAAACAACTTTGAGATACCATCTTATACCTGTCAGAATGCAAAGATAAAAAACAATAATAGCTTATGTTGGAGAGAATGTGGAACAAGGGGAACACTCCTCCACTGCTGGTGGAAGTGCAAACTTGTATAGCCACTCTGGAAATCAGTATGGCGACTTCTCAGAAAATTAGGAATCAATCTACCTCAGGACCCAATGGTATCACTCTTAGGCATATAATTGGACCAAGAAGCTAGGAAACAGGGAGGACCCTATGAAGGATGTAAGGATAACCTTGGGAAGTTGAAACAGAGGAGATCTCCATGAGTAAACTGGGGATGGGGGTATACAATAGATGGTAGGGGATAGGTATGAGAACATGAGGTGATGGAATGGTCAAGCTGAGAGAGGAACAGAGTCATAGAGCAATGAAAGAGATATCTTGAGAGAGGGAAACATTGTGGAGTAAGGGAGAAACCTGGTGCTAGGGAAATCCTGGTGCCAGGAATCCACAAGAATGACCCCAGATTAGACTACTAGCAGTAGTGTTGAAGGTGCCTGAACTGGCCTACTCTGGTAATCAGATTGGTGAATATTCTGTCATCATAGACCTTAATCCAGTAACTGATAGTAACAAATGCAGTGATCCATAACCAAGCCCCAGGCTGAGATCTGGGAGTCCAGTGGAAGAGAAGGAAGAGAGATTATATGAGCAAGGGGGATGTGGGGCATTTACCCACTAGCCCCACAGCTCCCCGGTGTTTTCTTGAGTGTGAGCATCAGGAAATATTAGATAGAAGGATTTATTGTGGAGAATCTTGCAGAGATAAACAAATAGAAAATAAAGGATAGCCTCGAGAGGGCCTGGAACCTTTTCCAATGGGCCCCGACTGCCTCTGTCCCAGGGTATTAAAGACCTCCTCCCCCAGCACAGCCAAGTGCAGACCATCTCAGACACCTGCACTCAGGCCCGTGGTCCTAATCATCCTCTATGTGGACCTGCTGGGTAAAGCCACGAGGACCCCAAAAATGGGCTCCCACAGGTCCTCCTTTCTTAATATATATATATATATATATAATATATATATATATATATATATATATAACTATTAATGGCTTACAGCAATCTCCATAGCTGTTACAACTCCCATTATGGGAGTAGAGGATGATAAAGATGGCATTTCTCTTTTGAATTAGGTCCAAGGGGACTACAGCAGTCTTAGCTGCCTCAAGCCCTTTCTAAACCAAAAACTCTTAAGGCAACTACAAACTTAAAGAATCCCTTAGCTTCATCATTACCATTAACAGGTTATCATAAATATTGCTATACATAGCGATCTTACATCACAAAATAAACTCTTAACAGAACCATTTGAATTAGCATATATGGTGCTATATATAGTTAACAATTTTCTCCGTCTTACAACTTTAACTCTTAGTCATTTGAATTGTCTTGCTAACAGAACATAGGAAAAACTTCGATGTAGGCCGGGCATTGGTGGTGCACGCCTTTAATCCCAGCACTCGGGAGGCAGAGCCAGGTGGATCGCTGTGAGTTCGAGGCCAGCCTGGGCTACCAAGTGAGCTCCAGGAAAGGCGCAAAGCTACACAGAGAAACCCTGTCTCGAAAAAACAAAAAAAAAAAAAAAAACTTCGATGTATTCACATCAAACTAAAATATTTCCTTAACTCCACAAACCAGGGCGCATTGATATCAATAGGTTAAACATAGTTTTTGCAAACATAATTCAACCTCATAACTCCTCCTTTTCTTTATAATTTTTAACAAAATCTCAAACCTAGTTAGAGTTACCCAAACTTATACAATTCCTACAAACCCACATTGAAAAGCAATATTCTCAATCTAACCATTAACATGCTTTGAAAACTTTTAGCAAAACATCCAAAAGAAGTTTCATAATAAAACTCTTTACCCTTTAAATTTTAGTATACCCATTTGCATTTCTTACTAACAAAACACAACATTAATCCACTCAAATAACAAGAAAAAAAATTTTAAATTAAATAGACTAAGGAATATTAACTCTCCCTTTTTTTATATAATTTTTTAAGCAAAGTCTCAAGCCTAGTTAGAAAATTCAAACTTTTTTGTTTAAACAGTTCCATTTGTAACACAAAACCAGTTCTGTACGTAATTCTATTTTTACATAAACAGTTCCACAAAACAATTGCATTTTTAGTCTAGAAACAATAAATTTCTTCATTTAAATAGTTCCATTTTTAACCCAATTCCAGAAATCAGTTTCTAGGTCATTACTATAAGTAAACTCAAAATTGTCCCATTGCAATGAAACCTATTGTTCATTTCATTAAGTCTCAAAATTCAAATGATAAATTCTGGTTATAGCCTTCCAAATATGAAGAAATCCATAACCAAAATCTTTCTGTAGTTTTATCTCATCTTAAGTTCAAAAAGTTCAAACAAGAAATAAATTCTGGTATCAGGCTTTCACTTCGAAATATGAAGTTTTACAACAAAAACTTTTTGCAGTTAGCAATTTTAGTTAAAACAAGTGTCTCTGCAACTTTTATTCTCAAGCCAGAGACCTTTTTAGTTATAGTAATATTTTAAAGTGCACCATTTTTGCTGTTAGCTCAGGTTTTTCTGTGTTGTGTTGATTTTCCATGGATCTCAGCTGCAGATGCCTTGTGCTAGTTCTGGCGTCTGCCATTCTTAGCTTCTTAGCGGCTTCTGCAACTTTTGAAACCATTCAGACTGCCTGCTTTGCAGTCTACTAGAATACTACCTTCTGTGTCTCAGGTTCTTTACCATATACATTAAGCATAGATTCACACTCAGCATTTAAACATTTTTACAAACTCACATATAACATATTAACATCTACTTATTTATACTCTTTAAGGAAACTATAGGACTACTTTAGCAAATATATTTCTTATTACTTCTTATATAAGTATATTCATTCCATCTTATTCTTATTTAAACTTACATTTACAACTAGCATCTTTACTTCTTACAAGCTTATTACTACATGTCTTAGGACTACCTTAGATTCTTCTTTCAAGCTTTTATTCTTGAAGGGACTCTATAGATTTATTTCACAAACTTAAATAGGACTACCATTAGCATATATTTAACTTTGCTGACACCTAAAGATTTCTCAATACAGATCTAACAAGACAGAATAATTTCTACAAACTCACATTTTATTTTCTTTTTTCTACTTCTTACTCTTAATTATTATCACTACCTCTATTAGAAAGATTCTCATAACTAGAAAGGGTGCTATGGGATAGTCTGTATCTCAAATTACTCTGATTGGTCAATAAATAAAACACTGATTGGCCAGTGGCTAGGAAGGAAGTATAGGTGGGACTAACAGAGAAAAGAAAGAACAGGAAGGCGGAAAGAGTCACTGCCAGCCACCACCATGACAAGCAGCATATGAAGACACTGGTAAGCCACAAGCCACGTGGCAAGGTATAGATTTATTGAAATGAATTAATTTAAGCTATAAGAACAGTTAGCAAGAAGCCTGCCATGGCCATATAGTTTGTAAGCAATATAAGTCTCTATGTTTACTTGGTTGGGTCTGAGCAGCTGTGGGATTAGCGAGTGACAAAGATTTGTCCTGACTGTGGGCAAGGCAAGAAAACTCTAGCCACAACAGGAAGTACGTACATCATTTCTAAAGTTTAGAGTTTATAGTCAGCTTTGCTATACAACACTGGGATTTAGTGAGTGTTGTCATTATAGAGTTGCGATACTTGTTGCTAGGGGACTGTAGCATTCTCAGAGCAAAGCCACACCCCAAAGTTGCTGAATTCTCGGTCCAGAAGCGGCAGAGATGCACTGTCAGCAGTAAACGGTTTTTAACTAGAGGCTGTCCCTTCCCCCAAATTCATAATAGCTCCCCTAAGTGCTTCAATTCAGACAAACGTTTGTATCACAGCAGTACTTCTGGTTTGTTCTACCCAAAAACTTCACTTCATGCTGACGGTTAAATTATGGTATTTAGCTGCTGTAAAGCTCTTCGCCAAATACTGGACAGGTATTAAGTGATATAAAGTATTTTTCTAAAGGAGCTAGTAAAGCCAAAAGTGGCACAGCTCCAAACTATTTCCTCACTGTATGACAAGAAATCATACCATCTGGCTCCAGAATCACAAAGAAGTGCAAAGTGTGGAGTCACAAAGAAATCAAATTAATTAAAACTTACTACATTAAGTTCCTCCTTGTAGTTCCAAATCTATTCTCCTACATTGTGATTTGCTATCTGGGTCCACTGCTGTGAACATTCAAGATGACAGGTAGAAGGATGATTCTTCTTGGTGGTGAAGGCACCATCAACTCTCACTCTTGACCATTTCCACATTTAACAACATACAAATCAAACATTTAGGAAAAATGAAAAGTTCACTGGCTCATGTTTGTTTAGTGATACTCTTTGCTAGCACTGGGTTCTCCCTAGTGATTGCCTCTTTCTCCTCCAGTAAGTAAGCAATTTTTGAATACTATGTAATAAATACAAGTTCCTTTATCAGTATCATTCTTTCAGTCAACTTTCGGGAATCTTGCAAGATTCAGCTTGCAGAGACAGCTGGCAGCCTGGACAGTCACCTAATGTTTCTCAACCTTGTTGGTACATTCAAATTGGTACAGGACTAGAGTATCTGACAGACCATTTTCAGAAGCAGGAATTCTGAAAGACCATCTTACCCTGTCTTGCCAGAGTACAGTGGTCACTTTCCTTGTGTCTTGCTTGTTCAGAAAAGACAGCATTGCATTCGTACTGTCAGCAGTTGAGGCAAGGGCAATTCTTTGCCCAGTGGGCCATTTTATGCCAAGAAGACAAACTTCCAAATGGAAATGTCTTAGAAGCCCAACATTCTCTAGGGACTAAATTGGTGCATCCAGGCACAATTGTGTCTCATGTCAACAGAATTCTAAGTTATATAAATGCCATATCCTCTAGGTCTATGAAGTGTTTGAAGGTTACTTGTCCATCCAACCTATGTATCTGTAAATCTGGATAACCTAACTAACATAACTATAGAGATGACAAGCATAGGTGACTATAAATCTATAAGTCTTATCTACTGAAATAACCTAGGGACTAAGGCTTCATGCAAACAAGGTAAACAGTCTATAAGCAAATGTATGGTAAAGAATGATGACTTCAAAATTATGACAATACACAAGATATTTATAGTAGAGGTAGGAATATATTATGTGATATGCAATATGGCAATAATCTTAAATATATATCAATATACCAAATATCCTAAACAGAAGTAGAACATACATAAAGTATGACAGATATAAATTTACATTTGTATCAATATACAAATATTTCAAATAAGAGTAGAAATATATGTACATTACAACAATATAGTTCTTTATTTGTATCAATATACAAATTATATTAAAAAGGAATATAAAAAGAGTTTACATTTGTTTTAACATATAAGTATCAATAACAGTGCAAGTTACAGTTCAAGTTATCTAAGGCTGCTATTTTTACTAAATTTGTTTACTAGTATATACAATAAGCTACCATAATATCTTATACCTATCCATTCCATTTCTTCTTTCCCTTATTTTTTTGAATACTGAGTCTAATATTTTCTTCCACCCCCAACCCTATAACCATCATCCATAAACCTGAGAATTATGAATCCTAAGAGAGAAGGGGCATCGTTTTCTTAGAATTGCTTCGTGCTGTTTAGGGGGTGATGTTATCTCTGTTGGGTACTGTGAGAAAGCTCAGATAGTTAAATCTCAGTTAGACTAACTGTAGGTTCTGCAGCAAATCTTAGAGTAATGGGTAAAATTTTCTGATATTCTGGCAAGAAGTGTAGTATGATGATGATTACAATGGCATCATTCTGGATTGGGTAGAGTTGTTGTTGTTGTTGGGGCTCCATCTTCCTTCTGGAGACTTCAGAGATTGCTATTGGAAAAACTTATTTGTTATCAAAATGGAAGGTTTGGGTTTAAAGAAGACATAGCATGTAAGAAAGGATTCTGAGAAATCAAGAGTAAGCATGGAGAGAATTAGAATCTTGAAGAACAATGGTCCCTTTTTATTGGTTTCCTTCTGTCCCATACCAGAGGGCTCTTCTGATACAGGACTGAAGAATCTCTCAAACTTTTCTTTTAGCAATATGCTTGGGTTTAGAGAAGGAGTAGGCCAATTCCATCTCCAAAGCCAGCTTGGCTTATAACTGAATTGGAACCACAACTTTTCTAGATTGATAGAGAGATAGATGTTAGACAGTGAGATTTTACCATGTGTAGATTGGTACCAATAGATTCTTTCTTTCTGCTGTAAACAGATATCTGGATATCCAAGGCCTTATGATTTTTGGAAGATGGGTATTTCCATTATCCTGGAAAGACAAAAACAGAACCCTATCCCAACCTTTGATTGTTAAATTTTTCTTACAACTTGTAGAGATGTCACATTGGTGGATGATCTTTTACTTCTCCTCATCAAGGCAGTTCTCATGTTTGAATCGAATTTTTATTAATATTGTTGGTATCCATAGCTTTTCTTCCCCTGCAGAAACAAAGGCAAAACCCCTTCCCCAACGGAGAACATATCCATGTTTTTATTCTGAGATCAGCACATTCTTGAAATAAACCGGTTTGTTTAGCTCAGGAGTTTTGTCTGTCGTCCAATGTCTCTCCGCAGCTGTTGTTCCTTTCTCATTAGCATTGAGAAAATTCAAGGTTAATAAAGCACTATGCAGTCTATTTCTAGGAGTTATTGTTACCTGTTGCTGTTTATTTAGCATACCCTTTAAAGTTCTATTGGATCTCTCTATGACTGCTTGGCCTGTGGGATTGTGTGGTATATCTGTAACATGCTTTATATTGTAATAAGCAAAGAATTGTCTCATTTTATTGGAGACATATGCTGGGGCATTGGTTGTCTTAATTCGTACAGGTATTCCCATGATGGCCATGACTTCTAATAGGTGTGTAATCACAGAATCAGCCTTTTCAGAACTCATAGGAGTTGCCCATTGAAATCCTGAATAGGTGTCAATGGTATGACGTACATACATTAATCTTCCAAATTCTGTAAAATGAAACACATCCATCTGCCAAATTTCATTTCTTTGTATACCTTTTGGACTGCTCCCTGCAGATAATGGAGTTTGGTTACAGATGGAACAAGTAGGACTTTTTTTTTCACAATATCCTTACCCTGTTGCCAAGTGATGGAGAAATCCTTCTTCAAACCTTTGCTATTTACATGGTATTTCTTATGAAATTCTGAGGCTTCTAGCACATTACCTATTAGTAACTGATCAATCTCATCATTAATTGTACTAGAGGTCCTGCCAGACCTGTATGGATCTGATATGTGCTATATATATATAGGATGTTCCCTTTTTCTGATGATTTCCTGCAATTGTATGAATAATGAAGTTAATTCTGTATTTTCAGGAATAAATTCAGCAGTTTCAATATGTAAAACAACTTCTCTGCATATTGAGAGTCAGTGACAATATTGAGGGGTTCTGTGAAGTCCATCAGTACCATAAGAATGGCATACATTTCTGCCTTTTGTACAGAGCTGTATGGAATTTGTGCCACTTTACTTAAGTCTCCTGATTTATAACCTGCTTTCCCTGATTTTTTTGCATCAGTATAGAATGTGAGGACTACAGAAATCGGCTTTTTTTGTAGAATGTGAGGAAGGACCCATTCAGTCTTCTTTATGAATTCTATTCTCTTGCTTTTGGGATAGTGGTTGTTAATCTCTCCCAAAAAGTTACTGTAGGCTCTCTGTCAGTATTCATTATCTTTCCATAGTGATGAAATTTCCTCATTAGTTAAAAGTACTACAATTTCTGTTGGGTCCATTCCTGTCAACTGGCAAAGTCTTAGTTTACCTTTTTGAATCAAATCAGAGATCCTTTCTATATAAGTCTTTAATTTATTTGGTTTACATGGTAGAATTATCCATTCCAATATAGTATCTTCCCTCTGTATCAAAATACCTGTGGGGGAATGTCTGTAGGGGAATATGACAAGAATGCATTTAAGTTCTGGTTCCACATGACCCACATGTACTTCTTGAATTGTCTTTTCTACTAGAGCTAATTCCTTCTCAGCTTCTGCTGATAATTCTCTTGGACTATTTAATTCTTTGTCCCCTTCTAGAGTATTAGCCAATACTAATTTTTTAGTAGTAGTCCATCTTTGGGTATTCCCATGATACCCAGTAAGTTGAAAATGCTTCCTAATAACTTTTGAAAATCATTAAGACTCTTCAATCGATCTCTCCTTTGTTGTATCTTTTGGGGTCTAATTTTTTGTAGCTCTATCTTATATACTAAGTAATTAATAAAATCTCCTCTTTGTATTTTTTCAGGAGCAATTTGCAGTCCCCAGTGAGGCAAAAGTTTTTTTGTTTTTTTTTTTACTTCTTCAAACATGCTTTCTAATGTATCTAACTTTGGATCAGCTAATAGGATATAATACATATAGTGATAAATTATGGATTGTGGAAACTTTACATGAATTATCTCCAATGGTTTCTGCACAAAGTATTGGCACAAAGTAGGACTGTTTAACATTTTCTGTGG